>NC_054470.1:181994995-182308661 GCF_017639515.1 Carcharodon carcharias
CAGCTCTTGTTCAAAAAGAGTGCTGAGGGATTTCTAACGTCCAGCTGAGAGTTCAGACAGTGCCCTGGTTCAGTGTCTCATCTGAAAGACAGCACTTCTGTTGTGCAGTGCTCCCTTACTACTGGCACTGAAGTGCAGGGCTGGATTGTGTGCTCAGGTCTCTGGAGTGGGGCTCGAACCCATGACCTACTGGCAATATATACAGTATGAGCAACACACCAGACAGCTAGTCAGCAAGAATCTGACCTAAAACAGTGTCAGTGTAACGGTCTCTAAATATAAATACTTACAATGCACCGAATGCGGCTTTCTGAATTACAGAGTGCTGCTCACCCACTGGCCATGGGCACATTTTTGGAGAATATTACACATGGTGAAAGAATAAAAGCATCTGTTTTTCCAGTGTTATTCCACACAGGATCGTACCTAACGTAATCCTGCAGAGTTTGCCATTCCTTCCAGCCAAGTGATTACTCAGGTTTTAAAACAACATTACAGAAAAAAATGGATACAATGCTCTGTTGCTACCCAAAGGGAGAGCGTTCCAAGGAGCTCAGAGTGAGCTCCCTATAAAATACCACCGCTCAGTTCATATCAAGCAGAATGCTCGGCTGAAAGGGGAATTTGATCCCACAGCAGTCTGCCTGCTTGGCCTTAAAATCTGGCTGCCTCAAACCTTCCAACTCACCCCCTCGCCCCGAACATTGGCGCTCCCCTTCCACTCGCAACTTTTAACAGTGCTGGTTTTATTGCTTTGTTCGCCAGCACATATTTTGTAACCAACGGAACAAATGGAGGATTTGGGACAGCTGAAAAGCTCCTGAGGGCTCCAAGCATGCCTCCTCCGAATCCCCATGCCGCCTGCGCCTCACTCCTTCAGCACTGTGCTCAATCCGGCAAAAACCTTCCTCAGCTTTTAAATTAGATGTTAAACTAAGGTTCTGGCAGCCCTCTCAGGTGGACGTAAAAGATCCCATTGCGCTGTGTCGAGAAAAATTGAGGGGGCTTCTCCCCTGTCTCCTCGCCAATACTTATTTCTCAGCCAACACCACTAAAAAAAAACTGCTTCTCTGGTCAATTATCATTCACTACTCTTTGTGGGAGCTTGCTACATGCAAATTGACTGCTGTATTTTCTATCATTGCACTTGCAAAGCACTTCACTGACCATAAAGCATTTGGGATGTCCTGAGGTTGCGAAATTTTCTATATAAATGCAAGATCTTTCCTTTACTTCCGAAGGTTTACGTATTCTCTATGCCTGTGACCTTTATGCTAGCCACAACCCCAGCCATTCCCAACATGGCGAGTCTTTTATGAGTGACTGTGGGTGAAGCTGCATGGCAGGTAAGTCCGATTGAAGTTGCCTGTGCCTTTGGTAGCTTAGTTCAAAGCTAGCCGATAGCTTTAAAGCATTATAAGACCAGCACTGGGCAAGCTGACTAGATGAATTTACTGTTTGTTTGAGTTTCAATAAATCTTTAAAACACCTCTTGTAACACTTTTACAATAATATACACAATTACTTGCCTTTGCCTGGACAAAAAAGTAAATCTATCATGCAAAGTGTAAATATAGCACTTAGCACTGTAGACTGTGCAATCACCATCAAGGAACTGTGGGGTACTGGGTCTGCCAAGTTCACTCTTTATGCTATTCATGCCCCTGGGAAATCAATCTGTCCAAACAAAGCTATTGAGAGAGAAAGAAAATGCAGAGATATGGACAGCATGCACTGTCACTTTATTTAGCATCCATTAACTTATCCAGAACAAATTGAGGCTACACCATATCACTGATTATTGCTTTGGAAAATGTATTCACTCTTTACAGTGGAATTTGCCCCAGCTTTTGGACTATCAGGTTACCTTTTTGACACCAAGAACATGAAAACTCCATTTCAGGACCTGACCCAAAAATAATTAGTGGTAATTTTCAAGCCCCCTTCGAAACTCATTTCTTCTCAGTTTCCTGTAGCGTAGAGAATATGAGAGAGTTTGTTAACATAACTTGCCTTGAATGTGATGAAGAGGCACAGGCTAGAGAAATTGTTGTACTTCAAAGAGGGTGACCCGAACAGTGACTATAAAGTATTAAACCATATGAAGAAGGCAGGCCTGAAGTGTAGCTTTAAGTTAAGTTGTGGGAGTGAAATGAGGGCCATAGTCACCAACTGGCTACTATTCAACTGATTTGTATTTGCCAAAGACTGTTAATTTTAAACGGATAATAGGTATAATTAGGACTGGTCCTAGGCAAAATACCTTCATACAAAATAATTAGCCATCCCTTGATGTGAAGGTTGGTTTAGAAGGGGAAAGCAAAGTACTGCAGATATTGGGAATCTTAAATAAAAGCAAAAAGTGCTGGAAAAACTCAGCAGGTCTGGCAGCATCTGTGGAGAGAGAAACTGAGTTAACATTTCAAGTACATGTGACTCTTCTCCAGAATGGTTCAAAGGTTGGTTTACAATTTCTTTTCCCTGTAGCTACCTTTTCCAATCCAAATATATACACTTTTTAAAAGGGAGCCAATTAAACCAGGTTTTATTGAGTCAATGAACAAGTAAGTTTATTAGTTACTAAACACAAGGAAAAAATAAATAAATAAGTGACAATGCACACATACAGATCTCAGAAGTAAAAAAAGTTAGAGTTCAAATGAAAGTTAAAAGAATATACAGTTAGGTCCTATGTTTGCCCTCAAGATATGGATTGTTCAACATTGCAGTCATTTGAAGTTAGCTGATCTCCTTTAAAATCTTGGAGTTGAATTGAAGTTCAGGTAACTGCAATCTTGCTGAAATCAATTTTAGTTTCAGAGAGACAGAGAGAGATTCCTTATTGCTCCCTTCAGCAATGTTTCCAGGTGACTTTGATTTTTCTCTTGATGACTGGCTTGGAAAAACTAATTCTTAAACCTCCTGTCTGTATATACCAAGAAGGAATTTGATTAACATGTCTTGCAGTCATTGTTGTCAAACAAGTAATTGTATTTTTGACCTTTCATCCCAGAAACGTTTGACACATTTCAAGATAGTAGAAACCAACCGAGATGGGGTTATTTCATCCCCCAGCGGGGGTTTTGAATGTATTTTGGGTATCTGGCTAGTTAGAGGTCCCCATTGTCTTGACACAATTACAGTTGATTAAAATTCAGCACTTTGCATTATGAATGCCTTCTTTTCAAGAGTCCCTTTTGAAGTGAACCATGACACCCCAGGTGTGGAATTCTATGAGCAAAATGTCAGCAGTGCAATCCATTCAATAACATTCCAGAAAAGATCAACTTACAATTCCAGACATCAGGTGACTTGTGGCAGCCATTTTTGGTCAGTGTCTTTTCTTGTATATTGTAAGAAAGTAGGTCCTCTTTAAACAGATCAATATGTCTTTGATTAGTTTGTGAAGATATAGCTAAATCACACTCAGTTACAATTTGTTATTGTTGTGACACCCCTCATTCCAGGAATCAGTCAAGTGAATCTTCTCTAACTGCTCCTGATGAAATTATGTCCTTTTATAAATAAGGTGACAAAATCTGTATATGTCATCTCACCAATAGCCTATACAACTGAAGCAAAAATCCCTACTTTTATATTCCATTCCCCTTGCAATAAATGATAACATTCTATTTTGCCTTCCTAATAACTTGATGTACCTGCATACCAACTTTTTGTGATTCATGTACCAAATTACTCAGATTCCTCTGCACCTCAGAGCTGTGCAATCTCTCCCCATTGAAATAATATGCTGCCTTTTTATTCTTCCTGCCAATTTTTTGCCCACTCACTTAACCTGTCTATATCTCTTTGCAGACCCTTCTACTTCTGTTAGGGACATATTCCAAATATTGCTTGAATCTGAGGGAGCACAATAAAATTTTTCACTTTCTAATCATATTTGAGGCTTATTCATTTTGTACTGCTGTCCCTTATCTTTTAGCAATCATTTTTTAAACTAAAAGACCTACTTACATTTCTGTAACAAGCAGAACACTAGCTCACCAGAAAGGAAATCTTCAAGGTTCTCATGAAATTCAGTGATGTGCAACCATTCGCAGAGACACTCAGGAAATCTCCCGATTTATCTGGCTGTACCATTTAAAGGGAGCTACTGATGTCTGCCTTTGCTCTTATGCTTTGCATTGCTGATGTCTTACACAGAGGCTTCCTTCAAAGCTTCGGCTGGAGTACTGTGTCCAATTCTGGACACCACAGTTTAGGTAAGATGTCAAGGCCTTCAAGGGGTCCAGAGGAAACTTGCCAAAAGTTATGTAATGCCTTGCAAGACCTCTAGGGTATCCCAAATCACTTCACAGCCAATAAAGTCCTTTCCGAAGTGCAGTCAGTGTTGTAATGTAGGAAATGCAGCAGCCAATTTATGTACAGCAAGCTCTCACAAACAATAAAGTGAGAATGACCAAATAATTTGTTTTAGTGATATGAGTTGAAGGATAAGTATTGGCCAGGGTGTCAGGGAGAACTCCCCTATTCCTTTAAATAGAGCCATGGGTTTGTTTACCACCTGAGGAAGCAGACAGGACTTGGTAAACAAACCATCTGAAAGATGGCACCTCTGACATTGCAGCACTCCTTCAGAACGGTACCAGGAATTTGCAACTTTGGCTATGCGGTAAGGCTAGGGATTGAAGTTGTTCTTCTTTGAGCAGTGAAAGTTGAGGGGAGACTTAATAGAGGCATTCAAAACTATGACAGCTTTTGTTAGAGCAAGTACAGGGAAACAGTTTCCACCGGCAGGAGGGTTGGTAACCAGAGGACACAGATTTAAGGTATTCAGCAGAAGAACCTGAAGTGAAGCGAATCTTTTTTATGCAGTGAGTTGTTACCATCCCGAATGCAATACTGAAAGGGTGGTGGAACCAGGGTCCATCGGCAGTATTTTCCCCTCCCATTTGGAGTGGGGTGAGGTGGGGGGGGGGGGTTGGTGTTGTGCGGGAGCGGGTGCGAGCAGGCAGTTTGCTGATTGGTGCCCCCAATTGGGGGCGCGCCGCCATTTTACATGGGCGGGCCAATTAAGGCCCACCCAGTGTTACGTGCGCCAGGAAGCGCTGTGCACTCCCTGTGCGGGCGGGGCTGGGGGGATTCCCTCAGCCAGGAGTGCGCTCTTTCTCACATGCGTGCGAAAGACCACACATATCTCCCTGAGGCAAAGTGCCGCCTCAGGGAGATCGGTTGAAGTTATAAAAATTTTTTAAAGGTTAGAAAACATTTTCCTGACATGTCCGCTCATGGGACACTGTCACATAAGCTGGGACGTGTCCATTACCTGTATCTAAAAACATTCCAAAGATTTTAAATCCCTCATGAAACCTCATCCTGCCCGTGGATGAGGTTTCATGCTTTTTCGGAAGGTCCGCCTCGGCTCTTCGCCTGCCCGCCAACCTTAAGGTTGGACGGGCAGGTCCATTAATCATTTGAATTGCTTTTTTAATGGCCTTAATAGGCCTTTGACAGATCGGCGGGCATGCAGCCAACTCGGCTGTGCGCCCACCAAACTGAGAATCTAAGTGACGCGGGGAAACGACAGGATGCATGCCCATCGTCACCCCGCATCTTTTTACACATTGGTGAGCGGGCCCCACCCCCGCTCGCTGACCGGAAAAAGCTGCCCAATATTAACTTTCAAAAGGGAATTGGATAAATAAGTGATGGGGACAATTTTGAAGAGCTATAGGGAAAGCTTAAAATTTTGTTACCAAGAAAGAATGTTAACATTGGATGGAAAATGCGACCAAGAAATAAGCTGAAGGATTGGAATGGCCAAAGATGCTTTTGAAAAAATGAAAAAGCTTATGATCAGCTCAAAATTAGCCATGGAAACAAAGCTGAGAAACCTGGAGTGTAACATCACACCAATTTTGACATACAGAAGCAAGTGTTGACCGATCAGTGAAGCAATGAAGAGAAGAATTGAAGCTATAGAGTTGTGGTTTTTGAGGCAAATACAGGAGATATCTTGAGCATGTCACACTACCAATGAAGAGGTGCTCATAAAATCTGAGACCAAAAGAACTCTGCTGACCAAGATCAGAAGGAGAGAGTTGTAATTTCTTGGGCATGTAATAAGATATCATGATTTAGAAAGCCTGACACTGGTGGGAAAGATCGATGACAAAAGAAATCGAGGTAGACAAAGAACGAGCTTTCTAAAGACCCTCACAAACTGGATGAATGTACCACCAATGACAATTATCCACGCCTTTAGAGCAAAATGAACGCAGAGGTCCAATGTTATCAACACCCTCGTGGGGCAAGGTGCCTGAAGAGAGAGCGAAAGAGCAGGGAAGTGGGACTCAATTGGCCAGGTCTATCACGAGCAGGATGGACTGAATCATTCTGTGATTCTATGCAAATGAGAAGGATTAAGCTCAGTTCAAAACTAGCCATGAAAACAAAGCTGAGAATCCTGGAATTCTACATCACACCGATTTTGAAATACAGAAGCGAGTGTTGAACGATCAGTGAAACAATGAAGAGAAGAATTGAGGCTGCACAGTTGTCATTTTGGAAATGGGATTCATGCCAGACAGGAAACTCACTGGTGCACTAACTTTTGATTTTTCTACTATGTCTGTCTGAGCAGAATGGTACCGCACTCACTCATGCACCGGTTTACCAATTCCTCCATGGTGTTGCCCGTCCTGAGGTTGCACTTCAATTTGCTCCCCCACTGGTGGAGGGTCAATTGCAAAAGTCCGAAACCAAGAATGTTTTTGTTAGCTAAGCTTACTAAGGAGACAAGATGGAAGAGCATGCTCAAGGAGCCGAGTAACTTCCTCCTGTTCCTAAGTCTGTGATTTGTCCCTCATTGAGATTGTTGATGCTGCAAACTGTTCAATAGCATTCTCTGCTGAGCAGAGAACTATAGCTTCATGAGTGGTTGATTCTGATATTGAGGCAAACCCCACTTTCCAATTAGTGCTCGAAGACGGACAAGTTTCAAAGCTGGCCATTGCAACTGATATCAGCAAGTAAAATCAACCAGGGGTGCAGCACTGCTGGGTTTCCAGGAGCAAGGCTGTCTTTAGCTTCTGCTCGTGACGCTTGTGGGAGATGAACCATCCTGTTAAATCCTCCCCTTAAATCTGTAAAAGCCCATCAAAGCGTCTGCCGTTGCCTGCTCCGATCGATGATGAAGCTGGTCAGTGAGAGGGCCTCAGCTTGCTGCTCTGGGGTTGTGGACCATCTGTACCATATAAGCTTCCATTGATCATACTAGTTTGTGGAGCATGAGCAACAATGTGTTAAATCAGAGCACGCATAGTTAGCCACATTGATGTTGTGGAGATGATGCATGACACACATCTCCCGTGCAACAATCCCACCTGCTGAAACATATTTGTACGGGGAAAGAATGCGATCATAATTACTGCGCGCAGACCTGGACAACATCCCTTTCTTCTCAACTTGTGTGTCACCCATTCCTGGACAATTTCTCAGCCATTGGCCTCCATGATTGTGTCTTTGAATGATTGAGAGGTTTGGCTTGTTGAGTCCGAATACTTTGTGCTATGTGCTTAGGCAGTATTCTGGCCCAGACCACTGACAGAGAGCAATTGGAGGTCACCCAGCGGATGCTGGAATTTGAGAGACACCACTCCAACAGAATCAGGATTCTAGCCCAATATTTATCCCTCTACCAACATCTAAAATAGAATGTCTGGTCACTATTATGTTTCTGTTTGTGAGAGCTTGCTGTGTGCAAACAGGCTGCTGCATTTCCTACATAAGTGATGATACTTCAAGAAAGTACTTAATTGTCTGTAAAGCACTTTGGGACACCCTGAGGTTGTGAAAGGCACTACATAAATTCAGGTCCTGCTTTATTTCTTATGGCCAGTCGCAATGGAAGCATAGACAGAGCTTTTCGTGCCAGGCTCCGGAGCCTAAGGAGTTTCATGGTTGTCCAGGAATTCCACCTGGAATTATTACCTCTATTGAGGCTTTTCAAAATGCCCCAGGTCTCACCCAGGCTGAGGTCATTGATTCTGGAAGGGCTCAAAGATCTTACATCTAGACATATACCACCACCCACCACTCGCACCCCGCCCCAACCCCCCAGCACCCCGCAGTCAAAAACTGCTCTATGTATTTTTTCTTTTTTCCTTGCAAGAACCTTGGGTACTGTAGTATAAGGGTCTGGCGCGTATACGGTTAATGTAGGACTGAGTGCACTACCGCCCACATAGTGATGTAAGAGAGCACATGACTTGCACCCAGGGCAAGTCGAGTGTTGGACAGAGCTATGTGTACCAGCAATCATGGAGACAGCTCTCAGCTAGTTAACATACAAATGATTACGAAGGCTTCTTCAGACCTACCAAGCAGTAACCAATACCCGACAACAGGTACCTCAGATGGAAAGGCCATGAGTTCAACCTCTTACGAGGGCAGATCGGAGAGATGGGCACTGCTGAGGCACTTTTGCAGGTGTTGGCAGCTGACTCTGCCTGTGGAAATGACCCCATCTCCACAGTTCAGCCTCTGGCACCTACTGTATGAGGGACTCCATACATCAACACTTGTGCTTGTGAACAGTGCTGCCACCAGAATTTCAGAGCCTTTGTGCTATGCCAGCACTTTTGATTTTGATTTCGGACTAGCTTCATTTGCAGCCTTTATTCTCTGCTTTCTCCCATTTGTTTATTTTTATGTAGATCTCTCCCATGTCATTTAAACCTCCAAACTATTGCACATGCTTTTATCTTTTTTATGTCTCCTCTTTATCTCACTGATGATCTTTTATAGGTTATTTAATCCATTAACTCCCCCTCTGAACTTGGCATCTTCTTTGCCTCTCTTGAGGCTTACCCATCCCCTCCCTTTCCTCCTTCTCTTTTCCCAAATTCCTGCTTACCTTTTCATGTTTAGTTGATTATGCACCCAATATCTCTTGGGCTGTCTTTCATCTTTGTCAGAAAGCAAAATAATGTTAATGCTGGAAACATGAATAGCAAAAAAGGAATCACAGGAGCTAATTGACACAAAGCAAGATTCCACAAATAGCAATAATGACCAGATTGTCTGTTTTAGTCATGTTGGTTGAGGGTTAATAGTGGTCAGATCACCAGGGATAATTTTCCTGCTCTTCAAATTAATGCCATGGAAACCTTACACCCACCTGAGAGGGTAGGTGGAGACTGCCAAACTTATTTGAATAAAATAATATTCAACAGTGCAGCACTCCCTCAACACTGGCACTGGACTGTCAGCCTAGATTTTGTGCTCAAGAAAGAATAAGTAGAAGAATAATCCTGGAAATACACAGCAGGTCAGAGAATATCAAAGGCAGTAGGCAATATGTGGAGTTGAGGCAACATTCAGATCAGCCATGATCTTATTGAATGGGAGAGCAGGCTCGAGGGGCCGAATGGCCTACTCCAGCTCCTAATTAATAAGTTCTTAGACAAAATTAACAACAAGAACAAAGAACAAAGAAAAGTACAGCACACGAACAGGCCCTTTGGCCCTCCAAGCCTGCGCCGATCATATTGCCTATCAAACTAAAACACTTTGCACTTCTGGGGTCCGTATCCCTCTATTCCCAACCTATTCATGTATTTGTCAAGCTGCCTCTTAAACACCACTATTGTACCTGCTTCCACCACCTCCTCTGGCAGCGAATTCCAGACACTCACTACACTCTGCATAAAACACTTGCCCCGCACATCTCCTCTAAAGTTTTCTCCTCTCATCTTAAATCTAGTCCCCTAGTAATTGACTCTTCCACACTGTGAAAAAGCTTCTGACTATCTGCTCTGTCCATGCCACTCATAATTTTGTAAACTTCTATCAAGTCGCTCCTCAATCTCCGTCGCTCTAGTGAGAACAATCCGAGTTTCTCCACCCTCTCCTCATAGCTAATAACGTCCAGATGAGGCAGCATCCTGGTAAACCTCCTCTGCACCCTCTCCAACACCTCCATATCCTTCTGGTAATGTGGCGACCAGAATTGCACGCAATATTCCAAGTGTGGCCTAACCAAGGTTCTATACAGCTGCAGCATAACTTCACAGCTTTTATACTCAATACCCCTGCCAATGAAGGCAAGCATGCCATATGGCTTCTTGACTACTTTTTCCACCTGCGTTGCCACTTTCAGTGACCTGTGGACCTGTACACCCAGATCCCTCTGCCCGTCGATGCACTTAAGGGTTCTGCCATTTATTCCTACCTGTATTAGATCTTCCAAAATGCATTACCTCACATTTGTCCGGATTAAACTCCATCTGCCATTTCTCCGTCCAAGTCTCCAACCGATCTATATCCCGTTGTATCCTTTGACAATCCTTTTCACCATCTGCAACTCCTCCAACCTTAGCGTCGTTTGCAAATTTACTAATTAGCCCAGTTACATTTTCCTCCAAATCATTTACGTAAACTACAAACAGCAAAGGTCCCAGCACTGATCCATGCGGAACACCATTAGTCACAGCTCTCCATTCAGAAAAGCACTCTTCCACTGCTACCCTCTGTGTTCTATGACCAAGCCAATTCTGTATCCATCTTGCCAGCTCACCTCTGATCCCGTGCGACTTTACCTTCTATACCAGTCTGCCATGAGGGACCTTGTCAAAGGCCTTACTGAAATCCATGTATATAACATCCACTGCTCTTCCACTGTCGATCATCTTTGTCACTTTCTCAAAAAACTCGATCAAGTTAGTGAGACACGACCACCCCTTCACAAAACCATACTGCCTCTCACTAATACGCCCATTTGCTTCCAAATGGTAGTAAATCCTGTCAACATTTCAGGTCAATAGCCTTTCATAAGAACCTTCCCTCTTTGTAATTACTGAACCTTCTACTGTACATTTTATGCTTTTTATTTTTGATGATTTCTGTAATGACCAGTTTCACTCTTTAGGTATGCATAGTTTGACCCTCAGCCCTATAGAGATCAGTACACAGTGCCATCATAGTGTCCTCCATGAACTGAGATCTTCATTTTTTTTATTCATGGGATGTGGGCATCCCTGGCTTGGCCAGTATTTATTACCTATCCCTATTTGTCATTGAGAAGGTGGTGGTGAGCTGCCTTCTTGAACCGTTGCAGTCCATGTGGTGTAGGTATACTCATAGTGCTGTTAGGAAAGGAGTTCCAGGATTTTGACCCAGTGACAGTGAAAGAACGGCAATATATTTCCAAGTCAGGATGGTGAGTGACTTGCAGGGGAACTTCCAGGTGGTGGTGTTCCCATCTGTGAATCTTGTATGATGGCCTCTGCACTCTCCTTTCTCAAGATTTGTATGCCGCACAGTTGGAATGCCTCCGTTGAGCTAGTTGAGCAGTGCCGCTGCAGGCACTATCAGCTTTACAACCATTGGAGCTCACAGCACTGAATTCAGCCTTTTGGCTCTTAGTGTCTATGAGTGTTCTTTGCTAACACTTTTGCCCACTTTCCCCCCATTGCTCTTTATCTTCCTTTGAGTCAAACATTTATCCTACTTCTATTAGTTGTGATTCTACAGCAAGTTTGTGGTTCCAATTGTTCCAGAAAATTGAGCTCAAAATCTGAACAGTCTAAGGGTGTGCTGCACTGGCGGATGCACTGCCTTCCAGGTGAGAAGTTAAACTGAAATCCTGTCTGCCTTTGCAATGGATGAAACAGATCCCATGACGAAGAGCAAGGTGTCCTGACCAAGGTTGATTCCCTCAACCAAAAAGAGCGTGGTAGCATTATAGCAATGTCATTGGTATTGGTGGATTAATCTTTCTGGGACATGAGTTCAAATCCCACCATGGTGGCTAGGAGAATTAGCAGTTTTTTTTTAATTCGTTAATGGGATGTGGGCATTGCTGGCTAGGCCAGCATTTATTGCCTATCCCTAATTGCCGCTGAAAAGGTGGTGGAATTAGGAGCTAGACTTGGTAATAATAATCGTCATGAAACTACTGGACCACCATTAAAAACCCAAGACATTAAAGTGGGTACAGAAAAAATTCCAGGGATGAAGAACTCAAGCTTCATAGGGATGTGGGCATCACTGGCTCAGCCAGCACTTATTGCCCATCCTTAACTGCCCTTGTTCAGAGAGCATTTAAGAGTCAACCACATTGCTGTGGGTGTGGGTCTGGAGTCACATGTAAGCCAGACCAGGTATGGATTGCTGGTTTCCTTCCCTAAAAGCTGATGGGTTTTTACAACAATCAACAATGCTCATGGTCATCATCAGACTTTTAATTCCAGATTTTTACTGAATGCAAATTTCACCATCAGCTGTGGTGGGAGTCAAACCATGGTCCCCAGAGCATTACCCTGGGTCTCTGGAATATTAATCCAGTGACAATACCACTATGCCACCACCTCCCTGATGAAGCTGGGTATTTTCTGCTTAAAGAAGGTTGAGAGGAGATTTGATAGAGGAATCCAAAATCATGAGGGGTCTGGACAGGGTAGATAAAATGAAACTGTGGCAACCGGTAGAAGGATCAAGAACCAGGGAGCACAGATTTAAGGTAATTGACAAAATGGGCAATGGCGAACTGAGGAAAAACTTACTTATGGAATGACTGGTTAAGATCTGGAATGCACTGTCTGAGAGTGTGGTGGAGGCAAGCTCAATCAAGGCATTCATTATCCAAAAAGGAAAAATGTGCAGAGCTGCAGGGAAAAGCCCGGGGAGTTCTAATAGGTGAATTGCTCCTGCAGAGGGCCAGCATGGGTGTGAAAGGCCAATTAGTCCTTCCATGCTGTTACCATTCTATGATTCTATGGTTCACTCTGGGACACCCTGAAGTGTCCCTCTTCCTTTTAAATTTCCGCTGGAGGAATTGTCAACAATTACGCTTTACTTTCAAGGTGACCTCACACACCCTAACCATCCAGGAGGTGCTCAAATCTATGATTGCAAAAATAAATGAATAAAAGACAGTCCCTAATACCCTGACTGTACTCGAAGAATAACTTTGTGCCTTTCATTTGACCCCGAGCATCTCCGCAGCTCCAATCTGAATCAAAATCAGTGTGGATGTTTTGACAACTCTGATCGCAAGAGAGATCTGGTGGATTGAAGGCACGCAAGTGGAGCTCTCACCCTTATGTACTTCTTTTTACTTTGAACCTTTTTTGGGATCTTTTCAGTACCAGCTGAAACAACCCCAAGGTTCAGGGCAACCACTCTTAATTACAAAACAAATACTTCAAAGAATCTCAACCTGCACATCAGCAGACATTAACTGTACTTTAAAACCTGTAAGGACTGCCTGTCTTCCACGGATGTCGTCTTATCACATGGTTCATATTAATTTGGAATAATAAATAGGCAAGGATAAGTCAGAGGAGCTATTTTTGTACACAGAGATTACTCATGTAGACAATCACCACCCACCCCCAGCCCTCCCCCAATGTTGGATGGTCCTGTGGACTTTCCCTCCATGGGGATGGAGGGTCTTCCAACAGACAAACACCTGACGACATCTTCTTTCATCTGATGACACGGGGCTTATTAAGTTAGCCAATCTGGCACAGGACCGCTCCAATCGCAGTCTGACATCAGTACGGCCGAGCATGATTGATTCTGTAATAGTCAGCAACTTATTGGTATCATTTTAACTCCCTGCAGAGGCAGAGTCTGGGCCCTAGGGAGTATCTGAAGCATCTTTCTTTGAACTTCAATATCACACTTGATTAAGTTGAAGTTTTGTTTCTTTTAAAACATATCAAAGGCATATTTTATGTTTAATACTCCTTTGACCACAGAGAGTTCTTGCCCATATTAATATACCAATATTAATATCTGAAAATTCCTTCCTTCTTATTTTTTAGGTTGTGGAAAGAAACTGCATTTTCAAAGTCAAGTGTGTGATCAGCGGTTGTTCCCTTCAGGTGGGCACAGTATATGTCGGTCTTGCTTCAATTTTATGGCACTTCAAGCTGTAGGGTCCCCTCTTTGTGAATTAAATCATAGCTGTGGAAATACTAAGTCATGTATGAGTGTGTGAGTATTCAACATGTTTCTATTTTTAGCTCCAGTGTGGAAGTGTTTGCTGGCAAGTTTATTGCTCAGGCAAGATCACACGACATTCAGAGTCTGCCGCTTATTGTGGGCCTGGAGTCACAACCAGGTCTGCCAAAAAGCAACAGAAAAGTGCAAACAGACTTAATATTGACCTTATTATTAAGAGGGCTGGAGTACACCGGTTGGAGGTGATGCTTCAGCTATAAAGAACCTCAGTCTGACCTCATCTGCAGTGCTGCACTCAGTTTAGGGCAATGCATCTCAGGAAGGACATAGCGGCCTTGGAGCGGGTGCAGCACAGATTCACCGGGATGGTAGCGGGGCTAAGAAGGTTCAATTATGAAGATAAACATGCCGTTTATTCCCTTGAGCTTAAGAGATTGAGAGGATGATCCGATCAAGTTGTTCAAAATGTTAAAATCATTTGATATGGTGGATAATTGAAAAAACTATTTCCTCTGATGAGGGAATCCACAATAGGGGGACAGAGTCCTAAAATTAGAGCCCTGCCAATCAGGATCAAAATCAGGAAGCCTTTTTTTTCACAAAGTATAGTAAATATTTGGATGTGAGTGTAAGAAACGGGCATTTGCCAGAAATGAACATGATGATTTTCTGCAGGGTTTGATGTATTCGTTTGACCTTTAACCTTGTCTATGCCAGTATTAACATACAAAGGGGACATTTTATTGGTCCTACATCCAAGAGGGTCAGAGTGCATGACTGTAAAGACCCGCTTGATATTTCTCCATTTGAATTAACAAAGGAAAATCGTGTGGCTTCCTTTGCAGAGGCATTCACTCCAACTCATCCAATCTTCCCATATCTATCATGCACAGGTAATCCAACGTTCTAAGACCCAGGAAGACTGTGCTCTCTTTTTGGCAGTATGGTCAGACGTGCTCCTTTTCCCTCCATCCTATTCCTAGTGCCAGAGAGCCAATAATTGTGTTACACAAGCCAGTTGCCAGAGGGGCAGGTTAACTAAGGTTAACTGAGGAAAGCACAGGAGCTTATTGAACTTGCTTCTGAGTGCACCAGTTTCTGCTTGCCAGCTCCAAAGGCCGTTCTGTTTAGTCAGTAACAATGCTTGTTTAATATACAAACTACAGTAGACAAACACCTGGGATTATTAGGCTCCGTGCAGCTGCTAGAGTTCACAAGGTCACAGAATTTATTAGTTAAGCATAACATTGGATCGAAGAAAGATCTTGCATTCATATACCACATCTTATCAAATCTTAGTAATATCCTAAGCCGAACTATATATATAAACTCGTTTCTAGTCACTTTTGTTCTGCAGACAGCTAGTTTATACATACATGACCCCACAAGCACTAGTAAATCTAATTGGCTAATTGACTAATTGGCTGTCGTGTTTCCCACATTGCAACAGTCTTTGGCTAAGAAGCATCTTGAGGTCATGAATGCTGCTATATGAATATAAACTCTTCCTTTTCCTTAATTGTTGATTGAAGGAAGAATGTTAGAAAGGCTTGCATTTACATAGCGCCTCTCACAACCTCAGGGCATCCCAAAGTGCCTCACTGTCAATGGAGTACTTTTTGAAGTATAGGAAACACAGCAGCCAATTTGAACACAGCAAGCTCCCACAAACAGTCATGAGATAAACGACCAGCTGATCTGTTTTAGTCATGTTGGATGAAAAATAAATATGGGCCAGGACACCTGGGAGAATTCAACTGGTCTCCTTCAAATGGTGCTGTGGAATCTTTAATATCCACTAGAGTGGGGAGAAAAGGCATTGGTTTAACTCTTCATCTGAAAATGACAACCTCATCATTCCCTCAGGTAGAAAAGAAGTGACTGACTATTCTGCAGGCAACTCTGACAAGAATCCCTTCCACCTCCAAATAACAGGGTTATTTATGCCAATTTCCTGTTAGTTCTGTAGGCCACCAACAGAAGGCAGCGGGGAGGCAGTGGCCTAGAGGTATTGTCATCGGACGAGTAATCCAGAGTAACGCTCTGGGGACCCAGGGTTTAAATCCCACCACAGCAGATGATGGAATTTGAATTCAATAAAAATCTGGAATTAAAAGTCTAATGATGAACATGAAGCCATTGTTGAATCTCATTTAAAAAAACCCATCTGGCTTGCTAATGTCCTTTAGGGATGGAAATCTGTCATACTTACTTGGCCAGGCCTACATGTGATTAAAGATCCACAGCCATGAGATTGACTCTTAAATGGCCTAGAAGGCCACCAGTTTCTCAAGGGCAGTTAGGGATGGGCAATAAATGCTGGCCTAGCCAGCGAACCGCACACCCTGTGAATTAATTTTTTAAAAACCTGTTGGGGTTGTGGAAGAACCTTTTTGAGCTGCACAGCCATTATGTCAAAAGTGCAAAAGACTGCTGACTGAATAAAGATGCAAACACATCGAAACAGTAAAAATTATACCTGCCTGAACATTAAGAACTTCGGTAAAGTGGATGAATTATGAGCTAACTTAAAGAGCTGTAGAAATCTAAGGCCCAAGTGTCACATCAAGAACTTGCTATATATAGAGCTGTATAATAAAACATCCCAAGGCATGCCAAGTGAATGTAATCAGACAAAAATTGATTTTGAACCAAAGACAAAAGTATTAGGACAGGTATGTGGCCAAAAGTTTGTTCAAAGAGAAAGGATTTAAGTGAGTGGTGGTCTTAAAGGAGGAGTGAGATGTGGGGAGGCAGAGTTAAGGGAGAGAATTCCAGAGCTTTGGGGCCTAGATAGTGGAAGGCAATGCCATCAATTGGGAGGTAAAGGAATTAGGGATGGACAAAATACCAGAGCTGGAGGAATGCAGGGACCTCAGAGCATTGGAGGTTTGAAGAAGGTTGCAGAGGTAGGGAGGGCTTCAGCCATGAAGGGATTTGAACACAAGAATGAGCATATAAATAGGTGGGATCTGGGACTGCAAACCACACATTCCCCATACAATGAGCAAGTATCAAACTGTTTATGTGTTTAATGTATTTACATAAAATATAATGGGTAATGAAAAAGTACAGAAAGTTATAAAGGAGCTATAGAATTTCTGACAACTAATGAAAATACTACACGAGAGTTTTATATAGATGCTGAAATCCTGCAAGTGAGGGAGTAAATGATCACTATCTTGGTACTTGGAACTTGGAAAGGTTTCCCTCCCTGGTCTTCAACCAAGGAATTTTCACAGGAGGGGCACATTGAGAGTAGTCAATGGTCACATTAATTTTAAAAGTTCAATAGGTTTTCTTTGAATGAATCCTTAGAAGGCATGGAGATTAAAGTTTCTGGAAGATTGTTCCAGTCCTTAATTATTTCTGGGCAAAGGAAGCATTTTGGGGTGTATACATGGGCTGTTGATTATGAACTCTTCAAGCTCAGTCAATTTTGGGCTTGTGTACAGCTTAGAAATATTTATTTGTTCATTGAAAATTTTACAGAGGCATGTCACTCTATGGACTTTTTTTCAGTCCTGGAGACTGTGCCAGCCTGGCAATGTGAACACTTTCTTCACGCGTAATTGTTTGTAACAAGATGAATTGCCCAGAGTTGAACTTTCTAAAGGAGGTAATGTTTTTAGCAATATATAGGTACCAAGCAGCTATGGCACACTGTTCAGGTGAAGAGCCTTGCAGACACCTGTCATTTTGGTGAACCGAAGAACATAAGAAATAGGAACAGGAGTAGACAATTCGGCCTCTCGAGCCTGCTTCGCCATTCAATAAGATCATGGCTTCTCTTCTTGTGTTTCAATTTCCATATTCCCACCTAACCCCGAAAACCTTTGATTCCCTTGCCTAACAAGAATCTATCTACCTCTGCCTTAAAAATATTCAAGACCCCGCTTCCACCACCTTCTGAGGCAGAGAGATCCAAAGTCACACAACCCTCTGAAAGAAAAACATTCTCCTCATCTCAAGTCACTAGCTTGTGATAGAAATGTGCTTAGATACAGAAAGAATCATGTATGAGACGGTGAAGCTAAGAGACAGAATGTGAGAGAAAGCAGCCTCAAGCTTAAGAAAGCTTGTGTGTAAGAGGGGCTTAAATTAAACAATGGAGCAGTGATATCAAACTGTCCAGTGTTGAGATTAACTTGCTTGATTATTTAAACCCACAAACAGAACCACAAGCATAGGTTATCAGTTGCGGAAACATTGGAAGGATGATTTCTTCAGTGCAGTCAAGTTTAACTAAAACTATACGTATGCTCTTGATAACTGGAACATCAAGGAAACATTCTCCTACATCAGGACAAGATCAATGCCCAGCATTCGAGCAGATATTTACCAAGTGTGGTTATTGCTGGCAAGAGCAAAACAATGAGATAGGAAGAGAAACAACTGCACCTTGATAAGGATGGATGATCAAAGAAAGAACAACTTACACTTTCATAGCATATTTCCCAACCTCAAGATGTTCCAAAGTGCTTTACAATCAATGATTACTTCTGAGGTGTAGTCAATGCTGTAACGTTGGAAAGGCGAGAGATGATTTGCAAACAGCAAGATCTCACGAGCAGCAATGAGATAATAACTAGTCAAAGCTGTTTCTTTCATGTTGGTGGTTGAGAGATAAAAATTGGCGGAGGCCCCAAGACAATTTCCCTGCTCTTCTTCAAAATCATGCCATGGGATCTGTTAAGGACAAGGGAGAGATGATAGGATGGTTCCCCCTTTAATTCCCACCTCTCGATTAACTGCAACAAAATGTGTTTTAAAGAACTGTTTTAACCCCATAAGTGCTGTGTCTCTCAAGAACGGACACATAACAGGTTTTCTTGTAAGTTAAAAACACCTGACTGTATTTGCACACATGCACGCACACACGCACGCACACACTCATGCACACGCACGCAAGCACACACACTCATGCACACACACACACATGCACGCACACATTCACACACACACGCAAGCACACACACACTCATGCACACGCGCACGCATGCGCGCGCGCACACACACACACACACACACACACAGGCACACGCACACACACGCACACACACATGAAAAGGAGGTAGCAAGCACTTACATTTTTAAACAGTCCAAAATGTCACTATTACTCCTGAGTCTTTCAAGGCGAAAGCTGGAAATATTGCAAGCCTGATGATTCTCTTCTGGTTCATTGAGGAAATGGAGATTGGAAGTTTCTGGTGATGAATGTGTAGCAGCTTACTCCTTGCAACAGCAGTTTCTGGTTTTGTTCTAGTTGAAGTGCAGTTGAGCCCCTGTTATGAAGATTTGCTTTGGCTCTTCAAGCTGATAGGTAAACTGCTAGCCCCACCACCCTTCCTGCTAGTGGATTCTGGACAGGGCACTTCCTTTGCTGGGGTCTCTTCCCTCTGTGGTCTCCTTGTCTCCCAGATTGACTGACAACTGTGTCTTCTCTCAAACATATAATAAATGTTTCTAATCACAAACTGGTTTCTTCCAGCTGACCATTGTATCAATATTCCCATTGTCCGCACAAACGGTCCCTGAGCATTGACACACAATGGGGTTTGAATCTCACCCATTTGCATCTCCTTGAGTTGAAACGGTTTTTCCTCATAGCCTTCTGTGGAATTTCATTCTGCAGCCATTGATTCTGTGGACTATTGTGTATTAATTTCAGTAGGTATCTGGACAATAGCAGGTGTCAACTCCACAGAGGAGACCTGTTGCATTTTTAATGCCTTCTCAATGGAATGTTCCAAAAGGTCATTGACATTTTAATGTCCTGACAAGTAGGCTAATTTAAAAGCAAAATACTGCAGATGCTGGAAATCTGAAACAAAAACAAAAATTGCTGGAAACTCTCAGCCGGTTTGACAGCATCTGTGGAGAGAAAGACAGAGTTAAAGTTTTGAGTCCGTATGACTCTGATTCAAAACGTTAACTCTGTCTTTCTCTCCACAGATGCTGTCAGACCTGCTGAGTTTTTCCAGCAATTTTTGTTTTTGAAGTAGGCTAATTTCCAGCCTTGGGCAGTTTTAACTATATTTGGCAGACAGGAAGGGAGCAAAGCTTACCTGAGCTCCCGACTCCAACTTTTTCAAAATCTATTGTCCATTTTCCATTCTGTTTTTAAAAGTAGTGTCCATTTTTCCAGAAAGCCACGGGTACAACAGCATGGGCATGACAGACCTTATACATCCACATATGAGAGCAGATGGGCTTCAGTTTAACATCTCATTGGAAAGTTGGCACTGCTGACAATATAGCACTGGTCCATGCTGGTCAGCCTAGATTGTATCCTTAAATCTCTAGAGCAGAACTCAAACTCATAACCTTCCAACATAGATGCACGCATACAATTTAATGAGCCAAAGTTAATACATGCATCACCAAAAGACTTGTTTCAGTAAGAAAAAAAAATCAAAGGCTAAAAATTGCTCAGATTATAGGTTGAGCAAGCCTGCACTTATTAATTATAGCTTGGATGAAAGAATTTAACTAGGGTGAGACTGGAAAATTTAGGTAATATTCCCTATTGATGAAGAGACTAAGGGCTGATCAAAATCAGACACTTAAAATAATGAAAGGAATTGACAGGTAGATTAGAAATTCCCGTTCCCTCTATTAGGAGAAGTCAGCATACCAGGATGTAATTTTCGAAATCAAACTAAGTCAGTTCAAAGCGCAGAGTAATTGGGAGCCTTATTTAAATTTAACTGCTGCTGGTCAGGTTCCCCAAGGATAGGGAAGCCAGGCAGCACAAAGAAAGCAAGAATTGCTGGTTCCTGAAGGTAAGCGCCCTATAATAGACAAATGAATAAGGTCAGCGAATGTGGAGTCAGATGACAATGGGATTGCTAGCTGACTTCAAGACAGAAATCGCAGAGTGGAGCAGGAACAACATGAGAACAGAGGCCTGAATTTTTCAGTCAGCAAGGCGGGAGTGGTCGGGGGTGGTCAGGGTCACGGTCACCGAGCCAACCGCCGCTCCATGTCACCAATTAATGCCCGCCCAACGTAAGACACGAGCCATAGCGCTCAGTGCTACTTGTGCAGGTTGAGGGGGGAGGAGGGGGAGTCGGGGCCAGTGCTCTTTCACTGCCTCAGGGAGATTGAAGCGCTTTTGAAATAAATAAGTAAATGGTTTGAAAATTTAATTAAACATGTCCCCTCATGTGACTATGTCACATGAGATGGGACATGTTTTAATATTTCAGAAAAAAATTATATTTAAGTGGTAAAGGCTTTAGGAAACCTCATCCCACTTGTGGATAAGGTCTTCTAAAAAATTTGAAGGCCGCTTGGCCTTTTCACCTGCCCGTCAACCTTAAGGTTGGAGGGGCAGCGTAACCAATTACATTAATTAATTCATTAATGGTGTTAATAGGCCCATCAGTTATCGGCGGGCGCGCAGCCGACTCCGGCACTCGCGTGCCGAACGAAACATTGCAAGACAGCGCGATAACATCGGGACACACGCCCAACGTCATCACGTGTCATTTTACACACTAGCGTGTCGGGCATGCCCCTGCATGCCAACTGAGAAATTTTGGCCGTAAGAAATAGGAGCAGGAGTAAGCATTCGGCCCCTCAAGCCTACCCCACTATTCAATAAAATCATGGTTGATCTGCCCCAGGCCTCAACTCCTCTTTCGTGCCAGCTCCTCATAGCCCTCAACTCCCTGATATTTCAGGAATTGATCTACCTCCTCTAAATATTTTCAGTGATCTAGCCTCCACAATTCTCTGAGGTAGAGAATTCCAGACATTCACTACCCCCGAAGAGAAGAAATTCCTTCACATCTCAGTTTTAAATAAGGTGTCCCTTTATTCTGTAACTATGTCCCCTAATTCAAGATTGCCCCACTGGTGGAAACATCTCAACATCAACCCTGTCGAGCCCCCTCAGAATCTTGTAAGTTTCAATAAGATCACCCTTCATTCTTCTAAACTCTAATGAATAAAGGCCCTAACCTGTTTAGCCGTTCTTGATAAGTCAACCCCTTCACCCCAGGAATCAGCCTAGTAGTAGCCCACTTGGCCTTTCGAGTCTGCTCCGCCATTTGATAAGATCATGGATGATCTGATTGTGGCCTCTACTTTCCAGTCTATCCCCTATACACTTTGATTCACTTGTAAGTCAAGAATCTATCTAAATCAGCCTTAAAAATATTTAATGACCCAAACTCCACTGCTCTGTGGGGAAGAGAATTCCATGTGAACTCCTGACAGAAAAAAAAAAATTCTTCTCATCTCCATCTTATTTTTAAACTGTGTCCCCTAGTTCTGGTCTCTTTCATAAGGGGAAACATCCTTTCAAGTCCTCTCAGGATTTTATATGTTTCAATAAGGTCACCTCTCATTCTTCTAAACTCCAATGAGTACAGGACCAACATACCCAACCTTTCCTCATAAGATAACCCCCTTCCCCCAAATCAGGAATCAGCTAAGTAAACCTTCACTGCATTGCTTCTAATGCAATTGTATCCTTTCTTAAATAAGGAGACCAAAACTGTACACAGTACTCTCGATGTGGCCTCACCAACATCCTGTATGACTGTAGCAAAATATCTCTACTTTTATATTCCATTTCCCTTGCAATAAACAGCAACATTCCATTTAACTTTCTAATTACTTGCTGTACCTTCATATTAACATTTTATGATTCATGTACCTGAACACCCAGATCTCTCTGTACCACTGCAGAGTTCTGCAACCTCTCTCCATTTAAATAATATGTTGCTTTTCTCATCTTCCAGCCAAAGTAGACAAGTTTTCATTTTCCTATCTCCAAATTTTACCCACTCACTTAACCTATCTATATCCTTTGCAGACTCCTTACATCCTCTTCACAACTTACTCTCCTATCTTTATTTCATCAGCAAATTTAGCAACCATATATTCGGTTCCTTCATCTAAGTCGTTAGCATAGTTTGCAAATGGTTGAGGCCCCAGCACTGTGGTAGTCCGCTGTTTACATCTTGCCAACCCAAAAATGACCCATTCATCCCTACTCTCTGCTTCCTGTTAGCTAACCAATCCTCTATCCATACTAATATATCACCCTCCACATTATAAACTCTTATCTCACGTAGTAACCTTTAATGTGAGGCCTTGTCAAATGCCATTTGGAAATCCAAGTACACCACATCTACAGGTTCCCCTTTATCCATGTTGTATGTTACTTCCTCAAAGAACTCTAATAAATTGGTCAAACACGATTTCCCTTTCACAAAACCATGTTGACTCTGCATGATTGCATTAAGATTTTCTAAGTGCCCTGGGATAACGTCCTTAAAAATAGATTTTAGAATTTTCCCAAGACAAATGTTAGACTGACTGGCCTGTAGCATTGTGCCTTCTGTCTCCTTCCTTTCTTGAATAAAGCAGTTCATTCAATATTTTTCGATCTAATGGGACCTTTCCAGAATCTCGGGAATTGTGGAAAACTAAAACCAATGCATGAAAAAACTCAACAGGTCTAACAGCATCTGTGGAGAAAAGAAAAACAGTTAATGTCCTTTTGTCCATGACATCTCTGGCAATCTTTCCTTTGCCTTCACCTATCACTAGCCTTCTTTCCAGCTTCACCTGCTCTGCCCTGCTAAACAGTGTAAATTTCTTCATATC
This sequence comes from Carcharodon carcharias, assembly GCF_017639515.1. Taxonomy (NCBI): domain Eukaryota; kingdom Metazoa; phylum Chordata; class Chondrichthyes; order Lamniformes; family Lamnidae; genus Carcharodon; species Carcharodon carcharias. The sequence continues at coordinate 182,018,552 of NC_054470.1, forward strand.
AATGCTCCTCTTTAGCTCTGAAGAAGAATCATATGGACCTCGAAACGTTAACTGTTTTTTCTCTCTCCGTAGATGCTGTCAGACCTGCTGAGTTTTTCCAGCTTTTTCTGTTTTTGTTTCCGATTTCCAGCATCCGCAGCATTTTGCTAAAACCGAAGCATCTTCTGTCTCAGCAGCCATTTCTTTTAAGTTAAATTCAACGTGACCTCCGCATTACCAACCTCACTGGAATTTCTCCGTCACTACATGCACCCACCCGCTTTCCCATGACTATCAGGACCTGGGATTCTGCATTTCTTTTCAAGATGCTTCCATTTGTTTCTACATTTCACAAACTTGCAGTAAATTTACAGAAAGAAATCAATGGCACTTCTTACTCCAGTCTATAAATTACTGTAACCAGAATACAGGATTTCAGTTCTTTCCTTCTATTTCCTGGAGCTGACATTTTGATTTATTGAAACACACTTACAAAGAATTACATAGTATTTAGAGTATGGAAACAGCCCATTCTGTCCAACTGGTACCTGCGATGTTTGTGCTTCATTTCCATTCCTTCCTAGCTACTTCATCTAATCCTATCAGCATGGCTTCCACTCCTTTCTCCCTCACATACTTTTCTATCTTCTCCTTAAAGGTACCTGTGCTATTCGCCTCGATTGCTCCATGAGGTAGCAGCGGAGTGTCTTAACCAGGCGGGCTTGGACACGGAAGGGGGAGTAAAATTAGAGAAATGTATGTCGAGCCAGTTTGCCGCTGACCTCTTCCTGCCACTGATCGCTTTTTCCCGGGGCACCTTGAGCCTGATGTCAGCAACCCGCCCCGCAGCAGGGGGATAATTGCCAATTGAGGAGGATAATTAGGCAATTAACTGCTGTCTTCCACTGGCATTGCACTTCTCCCAGCCTTGCACGGGTGCTGAGGCAGCACCTCGACAACTCGGAAGAGGCAGTCGAACAGCAGGAGGTCAGGGCAGCGTGTGAGCTCAAAGACTTTCTGGCAGATAACGGCAAAAAGCTGGCAAGGCTGAGCTCGACCGCTGGCAGGGGCTTGCCACTGGGAGACAAGCTCCCAGAGACTGACGTGTGCAATAGCACCGAGAGTGATCCAGCTGCTGTCATCAGACTGATCACCCCTCCGTTGCCTCCCTCTCTCTCCTGCTGCATTCCCCTCAGCGGCACGCCCACTGCAGACACAGTGAAGTCTGCTCTTGCAATGGGGCGCGGCCAGTTGCCCTTGTGCCTCCTCAGGCTGCCCACCATCCCCAATTGAACGGCATTGCCATTGGAGGCTTTTTAACCGGCCGCCTTCCGGAAGATTGAACTGGAAGGCACGCTACTGCTGCCAACATTTCGGTCAGGACCCGAAAATGTCCCAATGGCTGAAAATTTCCTAAGTTCAGAAAATTCTCTCCCATGTTTCAGATTCATGAGAATGGTTCCAGGGATGAGGAACTTCAGCTACGAAGTTAGATTGGAGAAATTAGGATTGTTTTCCTTAGAGAAAAGAAGACTGAGGGTTGCTTTGATATTTTCTTTTATTCATTCATGGGATGTGGCCGTCGTTGGCTAGGCCAGTATTCATTGCCCATCCCTAATTGCCCTTGAGAAGGTGGTGATGAGCTGCCTTCTTGAACCGCTGCAGTCCATGTGGTGTAGGTACACCCACAGTGCTGTTAGAGAGGGAGTTTAAGGATTTTGACCCAGCGACAGTGAAGGAACTGCGATATATTTCCAAGTCAGGCTGGTGAGTGACTTGGAGGGGAACCTCCAGGTGGTGGTGTTCCCATGTGTCTACTGCCCTTGTCCTTCTAGATGGTAACGCTTGTGGGTTTGGAAGATAGAGGTGCTCAAAATCATGAGGGGTCTAGACAGAGTAGATAGGGAGGAACTGTTCCCACTCATGAAAGGATTGAGAACGCAAGGGCACAGATTTAATTTAATTAGTAAAAGAAGCAAAAGTGATATAAGGAGAAACCTTTGATATAGTGAGTGGTTAGGGTTTGGGATGTACTGTCTGAAAGTGTGGTGGAGGCAGGTTCAATTGAAGCATTCAAAAGGAAATTAGACTGTTACCTAAAAAGGAAGAATGTGCAGAGTTATGGGGAGAAGGCAGTGGAATGGTACCATGCTCATTCAGAGAGGCAGTGCAGGCACGATGGACCAAATGTCCTGTTTATGAGGTTGTAACCAATTCCGTGATTCTGTGATTTTTATCAATCCTCTTAATTGCTTCCTGATAAATGTTTTGAAAATCTAAATTTCTGTAATTGCAACCTGAATTTGGGCATAAATTAATTGAACAATGTGACTTAAAATGAGAGTAAGGCATTTGTGCTGGGCTTTTTTTTCACTCTGTCTCAGTTGTCACTGAAATTTAAACTCTGTGAAAAGATATTCTAGAGAGATGTTGAAAAGTTGGGAAGTGCTTTGATACAGCTCCATTTGCACTGGTTACACTGGCTTAGCTAAAATAGGTCATTTGTCATTCAGCTCCAACAGCTTTGTCACGTCAACTCCTGAGCTGAGTTTGACACAAAGCAAATTTTTGAAGTCCTGCATTGCACAAAATATGAGCAGGAAAAAGTTAACTCATGTGCACTACTCAAATAAATAACTTATGATTTTACCCATTATTTTAGTGAGTGCACTTGAGTTTGACAACATTTGGGGGAAAGAACATAAATCAGCCTAAGCAATCTAAATCTTCTGACATTAAGAATCTTAAGGGGATGATGAAAATGGTGAAATGTTACGCTTTCTCTTTCTCCAATCCCTCCCAATCCCCACAGATGCCTTTCTGTTTTGTTGCCTTTGCTTTTTCTCATATTCCATTAGGAGAATGTGAAAGCACATCAGTTACATCGAAGATCGTGAATTACAGTCTTAGGTTTTTGTAAATTCCTCAGTGTTCCCAATGTAAAATGAAAAGAGGAAAGTCTTGCATTTTAATAACACCTTTCATTACTTCAGGACATCCCACAAAAGTGCTTTGCAGCCAATGAAGAGCAGTCACTGCTGTAATATAGGAATGAATTTTGCAAGCAGCAAACCCCCACTGAGAGCAACGTGATAGTGGCCCGGATCTTCTGGTCTCCGGATCATCGGAGACCAGCCGTACAACCCTGCAGAAGTCCTAATGGGAATTGCCTGGGACGTTTGAACTTCCAATGGGTGATTCCCCTGCTCCCTGGGACCCTCCGATAAAGTCTCCAACTCTGAATTAGAGCTGCAGACTTCAAACTGTTTCATCACACTTACTTGGATAGTTACCCAGGAAATGTGAGACCGAAAAATCTTAGTTTAACTCCTGGGTAAGTATAGAAGTGACCCTCCCAATCACCCACACTGACATCCCCCCACCCCAGCCCCCGACCCTCCCGACTGGAACCAACCCGACTACGCCTCCCAACCCGACCCAACTAGCTCCCATCACCCGACTACCACCCCATCCAACATGAAAACACCTTTCAAACTAACCCAGTTACCCCCGACTCACCTACTTCTCACCCACCTGCCACCCTACCACCTGCCACCCTACCACCTCACCCACCTGCTGCCCTACCCACTTGCCACCCTACCCACCTGCCACCCTACCACCTCATCTGCCTGCCACCCTACCCACTTGCTCACTTACCCCTCCCAACTACCCACACTACCACCCCACCCATTCACTCATTCATCCATTACCTTTTCACTAACATTCACACTGGACATTTAATCTTACTTTACGGCAGCTAATGCTGTAAAAAGGGGGGTGTCTTCTATGCTGATTCTCTTCATTGTTTTCTGCGTGGATTCCCGCACTGAGGGGGTTCTCCTGCATCATGGATCAGAAGTCTGGTCTTTTTAAATGTGTCAGGTAAGTGGGTAGTTTTCTGCCTGATCAGCATTAGAGGCACCAGAAGATTTGGGCCAATCTGTTTTTAGTGATGTTAATTGGTTGAGGGATAAGCGTTGACCAGGACACCAGGGAGAATTACCATGCTTTTCTTCATAGTCACGAGATCTTTATGTCAACCTAGGAGAGCATACCTGGTTTACTATCTCCTCCGAAAGACAGCACTCCAACAGTGCAGAACTGACTCAGCAATGCACTGGAATGTAAGCTTACACAATCTTATTGACTCAGAATAGCCTCTCTGATGCTATAATGCAGTGGTGCTGAAAATCCACAGCCCTTCCAATGTAGGTGTGCGTTAGAATGGCTGTAATTTAGTCCAGCATATGCCAGATTCTAGCCTTGTGAGGAAAAGTCTGCTGAGCCCAATGAGAGAGATGTTTGTCCACTTGAGGTTACCTTACCCATATACCAGCAGAGAGAGTCTAGAAGGAGAATAAAGGAATCCATGTTTTAGCATTATGTGCACTTCTGATTCTGAATGCATCTTGCTGAATCTTGCTGTTTCACATGTGGCATCACAGTCAGGTATGCAACCTTTGCAAATTTTTTGTCTACTTTCTGCAGAAAGTACAGCATTTTAAGTTGGATGTTTAGACAACATAATGAAGTTGTGTTAGACAAAAACAGGAGACACTCCAGCTCAGGATTAGCAATAGGAAGGCCTGCACAATGTACACACATACCCACTCTTCACACCAAAATGACCATCCAAAGAGAAAGAGAAAAAGAATAATCTTGGATCATCGCAGACAGGTTTCTCTTTGAAAGTAATGTTCCGGATCCTTGATCATGCACCATCGCTGCACTCCAAATCAGGATGGCACAGTCTATCTCCAATCTGCCACCTTTTGATGTGCATTCAGAACCATCATCTGTATTCCCACATTGGCAAAAGCGACTGCCATGTTTCGAAGGTGCGATGGCAGATTTTGCAATCAGAGGCGACAAAAGGAAAAAGGCATTACTTCTCCATTACGGCAGGGACGAATTGGAAGATATTTTTGCAACAATTCCACCTGAGCAAAATGACCACAATTCAGCAAAAGATGCACTAGCAACCTATTTCACACCCAACAATAATACAATATCCGACACTATAAGCAAGAAGCAAATGAGAGGATCGACCAATATTGCAATTAAGGCAACTAGCAACCAAATGTGACTTTGGTGATGTTGAACATGTCAAACAGGAAATCAAAACAAAAATAATAGAAGGTTACCTCTCTATTCAACTATGCAGAAAAGTATTTGAGAAAGACAGAAAGCTGGCAGAACTGTTAGAGTTAGCAAGATCGCTGTCACTTTCAGCGTCTAGAGCTATTGGGGTTGAGGCTGCAAACAGTAACTAGCACACTCCACATTCAACCCCTATGAACACTGTTCATCACTCGCATGCCAGGAAACCACTTGCAAAGCAACAGCAGCAGTCTCACTGTGACTTGTCCAAAGAATGTTTCCACTATGGCGGTGCTTGACCACATTGGACGGAGTGCCCTGCTGCAAAATAGGGTAAAGCCCGTGGAAGGCTTAACCACTCTGCTCGCATTTGTCATTCATCAGCGAAATCATCTACTAAGAACAATACCATCAGATGGGTGCCATGTATGCAAAAGGGCAGGAGAACGTAGCCAGTGTAGAGACGGATGAGCTTAAAAATACCTTTGTGTTCTCTTCCAGACACAGCAACCTGCCACGTGTGACAGTGATCAATGGCTGCTCGGAACTAGAAGCTCTTATAGATGCAAGAGCATCTGTCAATGTCATGGGAGACAAAATGTTCAACAAACTTCTGGATCACCCCATTCTCTGAAAACCAGGGAGCACAAAAATTTTCCCTTACAACAGTGACAAAACGCTGAATGTTTTCGGGACTTTCGAAATACCAGTCTTATTCAAAGATACTGGAAGGAGTGCTGGATTCAATGTCATATCTGGAGTATATGACACACTTATCAGTTTCCACACAGCATCAGATCTGCACATGATTGCAGTTACATACCCGATGCCACACATGCCAGCAACATTCTCAAATTATATGCTGGCGGCTTCACTGGCATTGACAAACTGAAAGTTATTATATGCAAGCTGAACATAGACCCTACTATGCACCCAGTTATGCATCAAGGATACTGTTTCATGTCAGTAAGCAGGCAGAGAAGGAACTTCAGTACCTACTTGACCTTGACATTTGTGAGGAAGTTGGGGGTGAGCCTACACCCTGGGTCTCACCCATACAGGTCATCAAGAATCTCAAGAATGAAAACCAGTGTAAAACCTGTTTTGACATGCAGTCACCAAACCAAGTCATACAACGAGAAAGACACTCAACACCAATCAATGATATGATAAAGTGCGTGGTGCTAAACACTTCGCTGAACTCGACCTCAATGCGAAAAATTGAAGCCATTGCAAATGCAACGGATCCTACAAACATGCAGGAAGTCCAGAGTCTGCTGGGACACATCATGTACTGTTGTCGCTTCATTCCTGATCTTGCTACGTTGTCTGTGCCTCCATGCAATCTGACAAAAGACGCCACAATGGGATTGGCTACATCGCAAAAGTTTGCTGTTCACAGGATCAAACAATGGGTGTCAGCAAGTTGCACAAATGCCCATTTTGACCCTGAGAAAAGCACCCAGCTATTTGTGGGTGCAAACCCATTTGGCTTGGGTGCGGTTCTCATACAGAAAGACAAGGCAGGCAACCCATCAATTGTTGCAATGGCAAGCAAATCGCTAATGCCTGTGGAACATTATTCACAGAGAGAGAAGCACTCTCAATCAATGGGCTATCTTACATTTTCATCTCTACTTGTACAGAATAGAGTTTGAAGTAGTAACCGGTCATAGACCACAAGTAAGCTTGTTCAACAATCCACATAGCAGACCACCTACTCAAATAGAGCATTTGATACTCAAACTACAAGCGTACAATTTCCATGTTGAGTACCAGACAGGCAAGCTCAGTTGAGTGGACTATCTTTCACGACATCCATTACCTAAAGTCAGTCCTACTATTCATGAAAAAAAAGTTGCCTAAATACGGTGCTGAAGTTGCTGAAATTAAATTACATCAAAGCAGCAACAAAACAAGATGGAGACATTGCAGCTATGTATGATGGCTATGGAATTAGGAAACTGGAAAGATGTGATCGGGAAATCGTCTACAATCAATATCGTTCAAATTCTGTGTAATGTTTGAAATGAGCTCACCATTACAACCACATCTAATCTCGTGTTATGCAACAACTGTATTGTCATCCAGCAATCATTGAGGGAATGTATTGTAGATGTAGAACCTAAAGGTCTTCAGAGAATTGTCAAAACCAACAACTCCTTAGGGAAAAGGAACGGTTCCCAGGAGCTGACCTCATGGTATACCAGTCAGTGTTTGTTATGTCAAACAACCCCATGACGTCCAGCCATTTGTTGAGACCAACACAAAAGATCAATGACACTGCTAAGCATGATTCCCAAATCATCATGTGAAGTACATCATTCTTTAAAGCCCTGAAAACATCATTCTCAAGCATTGAATCTAATTCAAATGTTGACATCTCAAATGAATAACATGAGTTAAACGAGGCCACACCTGATGTTAGAAGCGTCAGAGAAGACATCCACCATGCTTAAGTTACGAAGTAAACTTTTCAATTGGTGAACAAGTCTTTCAGCTCATTGTAGGTGACTGATTGCGTTGTTAAATTAATACAAATGTTAGAATCTGAAAGATTGTTATTGGTGAAGTTGAACGTTCAAGTTATATTGAAGTTTATTGTTTATGTATATTATTGGAAACAAACCATTGAAACAAGCCAGGCCTCTCATTTACTAAGAAGGGGGGGGATCTAATGTATTGAAAATTGCATTGTGCATTTGTCCACATAAGGCTACCATACCCATATACCAGTAGAGGGAGTCTTGAAGGAGAATAAAGGAAGCCATGCTTTAACAGTACGTGCAGTTTTGATTCTGATGCATTTTACTGAATCCTACTGTTTCTTCCCAAGAATTTCACAGGAAAAAGATGTACTCTTTCTAAAATGAACAATGTAAGACAGGGCTGGACATTTCTGGCGCCAAAGGTTATGGCGCTGCTGATAGGATACCCAATCTTTTCTCGGGGGGTCCTGAGAACCGTCAAATTGCAAGCTGCAACCCACCCCCTACCCCCCCCCCGCCCCCAGCCTGTGAAGCAAATTTAACATCCTAGATATGTCCCACATAGCCCACCTTTCACACGTAAAACAGATTACCTCCCACTGACTCCATGAACTTTGACAAGGTCATCCATTACTGCAGCCCAGACTTCTGCTTTCTCCACAGGCTACAGCCCTAGTGTTTTTATTCTTGAAATATCAGAAAAAAGTCAAAGTTTTTTTAACTATTATATCCTGGTGTTTGCCTTTCTGAAATACATCTATTGCTAAGAAAGAATCAACATCTTTTTTCAGTTTTCTTCTAATGTGAATGATTCCTTGGCTGTACTTTGAAGAAGAACAGGGGAGTTATCCCTGATGTCCTGACCAATATTTGTCCCTCAATCAGCACAATGCAATAAACATTCACCATATTGTCTGATCATTATCACATAGCTGTTTGTGGGACCTTGCTTTGCACAAATTGACTGCTGCATTTACCTTCAGGGATCCCGACACTGAAGCCAGTCTGGCCCACCACTCTCAAATGAGACCCATTTTTGCCGAGATGTGGTAGAATAGGTGTACCCGTGCCGATTCTACACCAAAGTCCTGATTTCAACCTAAACTGGGAGTGAGATGGGTTGGAGTTGAAGTTTTATATCATATCCCTGTTTGCTTTTACATTGCATTGACTTCAGTGGAAAGTAAAAATGGGAGGGGTTTTAATATAGGCAACTGGCCCAGAGCCACCCAGTTGCTGTTGACTGGATTAGGTTAAAATCGGAGCAAAGTCCCAACTCAGGGTTGTAGCATGGGATGTCCAGGTTCAGGAAATCCATGACCTATACGGTTCACATACACTTTGCAGAAGAATTACCACATGGTTTTGAACAGTCTAACTGTAGAGGGTGGATAATTAAACAAGGACCTATGACACTTGCTCCCCGCTGATTCCAGCCACCTTCCAGTTTTTCCAGAAAAGTTGCACATGATGATGTGATGCAAGCATCGCCACCTCTCAATTCTCCTCCAAGTGACACACTATCCTCATTGGGACACAGGCCACCATTCCTTCATTGTCACTGGGTCAGTATCCTGGAACACTCAAATTAACACCACCTTCCCTGCAAGCACTGCCATGGTTCAAAGAGAGGTCCACCACCACCTTCTCATGGAAGACAGAGTTAAGCAATATATCGGACAAATCTCCCACTTCCCAAGGAAATAATTAGAGAGCTGGCCCTTTAAGCTGCGACAGAGGTCAAATAACAATTTCGAAAAAGTTATTGGACATTTAAAAGGGAAAAATTTGTAAGGCTATAAGGGAAGAGTGAGGGGATTGGTATTAAGTGGATAGCTCCAGGAAGCCAGCAGAAGCATGATGGGCCAAATGGCCATATGATTCTATGACCGCACTATTACTGTGGACAAAATAACTTAGAACTAAGGCTTTGCACATAATGACAGTTCTGAGAGCAGATTTTAACCCAAGTTTCTTTGATTTACTGGTGCAGGCTGGTTGCTGGCAGAGATTGATTGGGGGTGTTCATTGCACAGCTGAGAAATTTCCTTCCTAAATGTTGTAATTTGGATTAAGTCGCCCTGAAGTGAAATATATCCCCATTAGCAAAAGGTCTGAGGCAAGATGTTAGGAATCAGCAGGTGCGACTCTGAGTTGCGCTGTCCCAAACATTCGAAACCCCAACTCTATCTATAAGTGACCGTTCTGTTGAATGATGATGGATGTGCATTTGCCATTTGAATGCATATCACTGCTCGAACCAACATCCCCAGATGTCAGGAATATATCAACATCACCCTGCAGAAACAACAGCACCGAAGCTAACTGAGAGATGGTATCAGTTAATGTTTCTTAAATCTTGCCTGGGTCTATCAAAATGCTTCTCTTAATATTCACAGATTTTGTAAGTTGCTTTATGCTGAGTAGATTCAAATGGAAAATCTATCTGTTTTTCATTAAAGTAATTGACATCTGACCTATGACAGAGGGAAACATTTCAAGCTAATTACGATTTTATAAGATTATTTTTCTCTTTCAGAATATTTTTCCCATGACTTTATTCTTAAACAAAATGTGTATTGCCTGTATAAAACCATGATTTTAATTAGTGTTTCAAAAAAAATGCATTGAAAACTCACCTATTTTGTTTTAAAGAGCTCACATTAAGTTGTAAGTCCTTTTGCATTCAAAGCAAAATACACATTCATTACTAAAATGCATTGCAGGAGTAAAAGAATTTGCATCAACATCTCATGGCAGTTGACATGCAATAAATTATGATGAAGCAGTCACCGTTGTTATGTCGTTAAATGTGGCAGTCCTTTTGTGCACAGCATGATTCTACTAAGCAAGAGCAAGTAATTAATTGACCGTTTAATCTATCCTTCGGTGGGGTTGGTTGAAGGCGAATATTCTCCAAGTGTCCAAGAGAACTGTGTTTTCAAATCATACCACGGACCATTCAGCAACCAACTGAACCAGTAGAACAATATGGTAAACAGTTGATTTTTGTATTCATCCATCGAGGGAGACCCTCAAATCCCCTCATACCAACAACCCGTGGGTTCTTAACTGATCCCACGATTTTCACTTTCACTCTCCAACAACAACTTGTATTTATATCGTGCCTTTAATGTAATAAAACATCCCAAGGTGCCTCGCAGGAGCGTTATGAAGGAACATAAGAAATAGAAATAGAAGCAGGAGTAGGCCATTCAGCCCATCGAGCCTGCCCCACCATTCAAACAGATCATGGCAGATCATCTACCTCTATGCCATTTTTCCCCACTATGCCCATATCCCTTGAGGACATTGATATCCGGAAAGTTATCGATTTCTGTCTTGAACATGATCAATGATTGAGTGTCCACAGCTCTCTGAAGTAGAGAATTGCAAAGATTCACCACCATCTGAGTGAAGAAACTCCTCCTTATCTCAGTATTAAGTGGCCTGCCCCTTATTCTGGAATTGCGTCCCCTGGTACGAGACTCACCAGCCAGGGGAAACATCCTATCCACATCTACCCTGTCACACCTTGTAAGAATTTTATAAGTTTCAATGAGATCACCTCTCATTCTTCGAAACGCTAGAGAATGCACCCCAGTTTCCTCCTCACAAGACAATCCTGCCATCCCAGGAATTAGACTGGTGAACTCCCATTGCACTCCCTCTATGTCAAGTGCATTCTTCCTTAGATAAGGAGACCAAGATTGTACACAATACTCCAGGTACGGTCTCAGCAAGGCTCTATACAATTGCAACAAGACATCTTTACTCCTGTGAATAAAATTGGGAAAATTGGATACCAAGCCAAGTAAGGAGGTATTAAGGCAGATGGCTAAAAGCTTGGTCAGAGAAGTAAGTTTTAAGTGGCATCATAAGGGAGGAAAGGCGGGTACAGCAGCAGAGAGGCTTATGGAAGGGAATTCCAGAGCTTATGGCCAAGGCAGCTGAAGGTACGGCCACCAGCGGTAGGGCATGTAAAATCAGGAATGTTTGAGAGGCCAGAATTAGATGAACGCAGATGTCTCAGAAAGTTGTGGGGTGGAAGGAAATTACAGAAATAGGGAGAGGAGAAGCCATGGAGGGGCTTGAAATTAAGGACAAGACTTTCAAAATTGAAGCATTGCCAGGCCAGGAGCTAATGTAGGTCAGTGAGCACTGCAGTGAATGGGGCTGGTGTAAGTAAGGACATGGACAACACTGTTTTGGATAAGCTTGAGTTGACAGAGAGGAGGATGTGGAAGGCCACCCAAAGGATAAGCATTGGAATAGTCAAGACAAGGGCTAACAAAGGCATGAATTGTGACACAAGGTAAAGACGATGCATGGATTAATCCATGGATTGATCAACCTTTACAGAATCACACAGTGCAGAAGAGGCTCTTCGGCCCATCGAGTCTGCACCGACACGTGAGAAACACCTGACCTACCTCCTAATCCCATTTACCAACCTTGAGTGTTATGACATGCCAAGTGCTCAAAGTGAGAAAGAATTCACTGGCAACCAATTTAAGATTATTAGTGGGGCTCACAGCGTGTCACACTAACGCGCACTAGAAGCTACATCTATTAATACACAGGGCCCTGTTCTTTGCAGGCAGAAAGAACATGCACACAGATTGCACCTGTTTCAACTAAACAAAATTGGCGACAGCTATTCTCTGGTTCAATCCCCAGCGCCTGCCTCGACCAATCAGAGTCAACCTGCCTAGTTTCAATTTAAATAACACTTGGCAGTAAACTGTCAATCATCAGTTAACTGGCGCATTCTCCATGGCAACACATCTACCAATCAGAGTCCGCTTGCCAACAAATCAGCATTCTCTTCTCATGAAGGATAAATTGTTGTTCCCTTTACATTTGGTATTCTTGCAAATAGTCCTGATGAGTGCCAGACAAAAAGCTTCAACAACATGTCTTGTTTGAGCAACACACAAATATTTTCATGTAGATTCCCTTTCTATTGAAGATGGTGCTCCGTGAATGACTACAGAAGATGCTGACCACTGGGTATATTTGATGTTTCTGCCAATAACAATTACCCTGACTGGTGAAAAATACTGGGTTATTAGCATACTGCCTTTAGACAAGAGCAGCAATTTGCATTTACATAGCACATTTAATATAATAATGTCACAAGGGGTTTCATAAGTAGAAACAAATAAGAAAATAGACACCAAATGCCCTTAATGGTGGCATTAGGATGGGTAACTGAAAGTTGTTGAAAAGGTGGGTATTGAGGTAGTTTTTAAAAGTAATGAGAGAAGTGGAGAGGTTCAGGGAGGCATGGGGGGAAGTGGGCCAGGGTGTGCTTCCTAAATTTTCCCAGTGTCACCCAGTTATGATGCCTCAGACTTCATGTGACCCCAGAGTGGAGATTTGGGTGATGTAAAAGTGAGCAGGTTTGGGGGACCCGCGGGGGTTGGTCGGTGATGTAGGATTGTCAGCTGTGGAGGGTTCGCAAACCTGGACGGGTGGGTGGGGACGTTCGCCGGAGAGAGGCTTCAGTTGTTGAGTGGGGGTGGAGGGGGGGGTTGGTTTCAGTTGTCCAGTGGGGGAGGCTTCAGTTCTTGACTGGGGCAGTGGGGGATGGGGCAGGAATGGAAGTCAAGTGAGGGGGGAGTTGATGAAAAGACAGGGTTTTTCAAAAAAAAATAAACACCTACCTATTCACAGGCTTTTTTGCAGCAGCAATCAGGCCTCAGAGCCTCAGTCCAATGGGCCATGCCCACCAACGAGATAAAAGTTTGAAGGACGGACAATTCAAAGGTCAGTGCATGCTTAAGCAGAATACAGAGGTTTTACATGGACTGATTCAGCATGGTTGGCGCATGAATGGGTTAGAATCAGTGGCAAGCGGGTGCAGGTCTGAAAGCTCTTGTTAGTGTTACGTCAGAAGAGTTTGCAGCTCATCCATGAGTTGATGGCAAGCAGCTCGTGATATCAAGAGCTGAGTGCTATCAGCATTTATAAGGAAACTGACCCCAGGCCAGCAGGTGATGTCACCTCTGGGCAGCAAGTAAAAGTGAAAGAGAAACCAGCCGAAGCCAGCAACTTGGAGGACTCCAGAATTGTAAGTGAGAGGTGGGAAGAGAAGCTTTTGCTGAAAAGATACAGCCATTGTTCTCATAGGTAGGACTGAACATATACGCAAAGGTTTATTGTGTCTGCATCTTTGTAATGACTTGACATACCGGAGGGGTTTCGACTTGAAACAGATAGCTTTATTACAGAGAGCTCCTTCAGAAGCTATATGCTTGAATCAGGTCCTCGACTAAAAAGCCACCCCCCCTCCGCCGCCCCCCCCCCCCCCCAAAAGGATTACCCCACGCCCCACGCTTAAGGCTCATTGGTTGAAGTCTCCAAGAACAATCATGTAAACCCTGATAGGCAGTAGGAAAGACTTTACCTTCAATTACTACATTTTCTCTCCCTTTAGTTTTTTTACAGTTCCTATTTACAGAGAACGTTTGAATAACCCACAACACATACATATATACAAGTCAGGTGATTATCCTTATTCGGTTAGAGTGGCATAGCTCTACCACTTGAGGCTCTTCCACTGGATTGACATGATCAAGAACTGTAGCATCAGATGCATCCTTAGAAAGTGGCATTTCAGGGTTAGGCAACTGTACAGAGACATCGGGTATATCTATTCTATGCTGATCTGTCACCTCAGGGATTAATGGTTCAACATTAATCACAGGTGGAATAGCCAGTTGTTGGAATGTCTCTCTATTCTCAAGTTGATCCACATCTTTTTGAACAATTCAGTCTTTCACTTCTATCTGGAAGGACAAGAGACTAGTTCCTGAGAAAATTGTACCAGAAACCCAACAAGTTCCACTTCCAAAATTCTACACAAAAACTGTATCTCCTACAGTAAATCATCGAGCTTTGCTATGAATGTCATCTTTCAATTTTTGATTATTCCGATTCTTTTCTAACTTTCCCTCTAAGTTTGGAAACAGCAAACTTAACCTTGTACTTAGGCGGCGTTTCATCAATAATTCAGACAGTGTTGAACATGTAGTTGAATGAGGCATCGTACAACAACTGAGAAGGAAGCAGGAAAATTGAGTTTCTAGAGTATCTTCTGATAGCCTTTTCATACCAGACTTGAAAGTTTGTACAACTCTTTTGGCTAAACCATTTGATGAGGGAAGATATGGTGCTGTTTTAATACATCTGATTCCATTTAAACTCATGAATCTCTGAAACTCTGCACTGGTAAAGACTGTAACTTTATCTAAAGTGATGACTTCAGGTAGGCCATGTATAATAAAGTATTGATGCAGCTTTTCGATAGTTGTGCTCGATGTGGGTGATCTGACTTCATACACATCCATCCATTTAGAATGCACATCTACGATCTATAAAAACATGGTACCTAAGAATGGCCCTACATAATCAATATATAGTATAATCCAGGGTCGACCAGGCCATTTCCATGGTTGCAGTGGAGCTGGAACAAGCAACCTCTGGTGTTGCTGACAATGGAGACAGTGCTTGACCATGCTTTCAATGTCATTGTGAATGACTGGCCACCAGACAATGCTTCACGCAAGCATTTTAATCTTCGATATGCCTGGATGTGCACTGTGAAGCTCTGTCAAGAGTGGTTCTCTTCCTTGAGAAGGGACAATGATTCTTGATCTCCACAAGATTCCATCTTGACAACTTTACTCTGCTTTTCAGGCATGGAATGTTCTCATCTCTTCAGACACTGGTGAATTTGACCACCCTTGCAACACAAGGTCTCGGAATTTCGACAGAATTGGAACTGTGTTCATCCAATTCTTAACTTGCTTCGCACACACGGGTGAAGAATCCAAGAAATTCAGTACAAACACAACTTCTTGGGGCACTGGCACTTGTACAATGCTATCTGGTAATGGGAGACAACTGACTGCATTCGCATTTGCAACATGCAAGCCAGGATGGTGCACAAAGGTATATTCATACACAGCTAATATCAAAACCCAAAGTTGATTTATTGCTGATGCTATTGGCTTTATCCTCACTGAATAAACCCATTAATGGCTTACGGTCCGACACAATGGTGAAATGTCATCCAAGCAGGTACTAGTGGAATTTCTTCACTCCAAATAGCACCAATAAACCTTCCTCTAAGATCTTTCCATTCCAATCCATTCCTTTTCTAGTTGTGACTAACCCTCCTTGGCTGCAGAGTGGGTTCTGGAGACATAGCTGATTGGCCTTTCTGATCCGATTTCTGTCTTTTCTTTTTCTGTTTGCCACAGAGTTTCGTCTCATCCTTCATTTTGATTTCACAGTCGGCCAAATTTCTCTCTGGCGAAATCTTAACTTGGTTCAGTTCGGTTGTTAAGCTACCCATGGCTTCATTATCCACTCGCATCTTGGAGAGTTCCATGACTTTTCTTCCTAATGCCTCTTTTGTTTCATTCAGCTGAGTCTTCAGTGCTTCAGCCTCTTTCTTGTATCTCTTGGCTTCCTCCTGGAATTGTTGAGTCTTCTCTGCCAACTGGTTCTTCAGTTTGTTCAGAGTGGCACTAAATTCATGTTGTTTTTATTCATGATTTTCCAGAGGAACAACACTGGCCTGAGGGATCCTTGCAGCATGTGAAGGTCCTTCAATCCCAGTAAGTCATTCTGAAATACACCGTCATATTCCCTTAGCAACTCAGGAACTCCTGTTCTCAAGTGAAATACTTCAGACCAGTTGAGCTTAATTTTTTGTAACCGGTCTCAGCCCAGAAGACTAGGGGCAGGATTTTCCAATCGTCAGGCGGATGTGGTGGGCGGGCCTGGTAACAGCCCGTCACCCGCAACTGGGTCCCTATTTCACACTGGCTGGCCAACTAACCAGCAGCTAGCATGAAAGGCATGCTGAAATGCTCAGCGCTGCCGGGATGGGACAGGAGGAGCGCGAGCCCAGAGGTCTGCACATGTGCAGGGGAGCATGCACTGAAAGCTCCCTGAAGGCAGGGAGCTGCCTCAGAGAGCTGAAGGATTGTACAATCAAAAAGAGAAATTTAAAAAAATGTTAAAAAACATGTCCCGACATGGAACTCAGTAACAATAGCAGAAACATAATAAAAATGATGTCTAAATGTTTTTTAATTACTGTTGGGAACCTCATCCCAGCAGTGGATGAGGTTTCATAAAGAATCCAAAGGCCAACTGGCCGATTTGCCCTTGGACGGGCAGCAAAAAAATTGCTTTCAATTACTTGATTAAGGGCCTTAATAGGCCTCTCAATTGTCGGTGGGTACGCTGCCGACTCTCACGCGCGCCCACTGACCGAAATATCGCATGCTATTTTATGCCTGGTTGGGTAGGGCATGCTTCCATCCATGGGAAGTAAAATCCTACCCTAGGCCCTTTACCAGTCACTATGATCACTGGAAGCTGGGCTGTCTGTTGCCTCTAGGGCACAGGTACTGTGGCAATGCCCTTTACGTGTATGGATTCTCTAGCGTATGTTTTCAATTTAGCCATTGTTCACTCCAGATTCAGTGGCTGGGTACCTTCATTGAGGTATTTAAACGTGTGCTCTCCCACTACTGTGGTTGAGGCTCCAGTACCTACCTCCATTATTAGTGGCTTCCCATTCACTTGGATTGTGACAGTAATAGGTTCAGTTTTTACTGCTGTGACGTTGTACAGGGAATAGATGTCGGTATCGTCAGCTTCAGGTTCTGTTATATTATTCACTTCAATCATGTTTGACTGCTGCTTTATGGGCTGTTCGATTTCACCCTGCATTGCTTTATGGCGTGACCTTTCTTATGGCAGTAATGGCATTCTGCCTCCTTGAATCTGCACATGTCCAGTACGTGGTTACCCCCCCCCCACCCCCCCGGCCCCATCTATAACAGATTAACCTCAGAGTCACTGCTGAAATGTTTCCACTAGGCCTTTTCAGTTTTCTAGCAGCAGGGATTGCTTCTCGCTTCGCTTCTGTGTCTCTGGTTTTCGCGCCATGCCCGACGGTATTTTCCCACCCCACATGAAGAGCAGCGCCATGTTGTACATCCTGTAAAGCCTGCAGGTCAGGTCTCTCATGGCTAGTGCTAATTCCATGGCGTGCTTCAAATCGATGTTGACTGCTGCGAGTAAACGGCACTGAACGGAGACGTCGTGAACTCCACAAACTAATCGGTCCCGCAACATGACATTGAGTGTGTCTCCAAAGTCGCAGTGCTCAGTCAACTGCTTCAACTTCACTATATAGGTTGCGATGGACTCTCCCAGGGCCCTCACTCTGGAGTTAAACTTGAACCTCTGCAGCATTGCAGATGACATTGGCTGAAGATGTGCCTTCAAGTGGTCTATTAATTCATTAAAGGATTTAGAATTGGGCACGCTCGGGACTGTCGGGCTGCAAGTGATATTGTATGTCTTGCTACCACATACGCTCAAAAGGATTGTTTTCTGCTTCTCCTCTGCAGTAATTTTGTTCATCATGAAATAAAAACCAAGATGCTATTCATACTGGCTCCAGTCTTCCATTGTCACGTCATAAGGATCAATTCTGCCAAAGAGTGGCAAGACTGGTAAGTTTACTTTTCTTTTTTCTTAAGATCTGATGTACTCACACTCACAAGACGAGGTGCAGCATCAGAGCATTTTATTCTTGTTGCCAAATGTAATAACTTGACGTATCGGACAGGTTTGCATTTGAAACAATAAGTTAATTACAGAGAGAACTTACAGAAGCTACATTCTTGAGCCAGGTCCTCGACTAGAAAGCCACACCCCAGGATTATCCTGCACTTAGGGCTCTAAGAACAATCACATGACCCCTGACAGGCAGTAGGAAAGACTATACCTTCAATTACTACAATCTTAATGAATGAGGCAAAACTGAAGGAATAATATCATCTGGCTTAATTCCTGTCAGTTCTGCCTTTGTTTCTCCCACAGTATGTGCCTATACATGTGTTAATATTGTTCGATCACACTATTAGAGTCAATAATCTTTACCAAAACAGCAAAACTACCAATAACTTAATAAAATGGACAGATCAAAATCAAACACCAATTTACATTTATACAATGGCTTTAACATAGTTAAAAACATCCCAAGGCACTTCACAGGTGTGTTGTCAAACAAAATTTGACACCTTGTCACATGAGGGGATATTAGCAGGCTATTAATACCATGGTCAAGAGATAGATTTTAATGAGTACCTTAAAGAAGGGGAGAGGAGTACAGAGGTGGAGACGTTTAGCTGAGAATTCCAGAATTTAGCGCACCGGCACTGAAGGCACAGTGACCAATGGTGGAGCAATGAAAACTGGGATGCACAAGAGACCAGAATTGGAGGAGCACAGACATCTTGGGATGGAGATCATAGAGATAGGGAGGGGTGAGGCCATGGAGAAATTTGAATACAATAATAAGAATTTTAAAGGTGTTATTGTACTGGGAGCTAATGTCAGTCAGCAAGGGTGATGAGTGAGCGGGACTTGGTGCAAGTTAATATAGTAATTATAGTTTGGATAAATGTAGGACCGTAGCTTTGATAATAATCCTTTGTTATCACATGATCTGTGTAAACCAATGTGTTAGCAGTGTGGGGAACCTCCAGGCGAGAGTTCTTCATCAGTTATGGAGTTTGATGCACACACGTAGTTGCTGCTGCTATCTTGTAAATAAAGTTAGATGTGTCTACTAAGAAAAGTTGCCTGTAAGATCAACTCTATAACAGTTAGGATACAGATAGCATCAAAGTATCAAGCCTTTTTGGAAGAAGTTGATAGTTGAAAGAGAAGCTTAACATTGAGACTTTTTCTCCTTAGCACACTACTGAACATTGGGAATACATTGGCATTCTCCATGATACCATGACATCATTGCATCACAAATTACATAATCCCTTCCACATTATTATCACTGTGCCCAAAAATAAATTAAACGAGGCAATAAAAAAGGCAAAATCTTTTCTTACATTTCCCAGAGCATGCAATGGCCGAGTTTTCTTTTTGATCCTGGTTTGTTCTCGGTCTTTCACAACACCGGTCTACCTGAATATTTCCCCAGACAGATTACAATGAACTCTTTAGTTTTCCAACACAGCTGAGGAAATTTATTTCCTTCGGCTTTATTTTATTAGCTGCTAGCGTCAAATTCCTGAAAGCAGCAACAAAGATGTTTTGGAGTGGCGCACTTCTTAAAGCAGGCGCTGCACCCATGGACTAAGGAAAGAAAGAAAGACTAATATTTATATAGCACCTTTCATGATCTCAGGGTGTCCCAAAGGGCTTTACAGCCAATACATACTTTTTGAAGGGTATTCGATGTTGTAATGTAGGAAACACAGCAGCCAATTTGCAAACAGCAAACTCCCATAAACAGCAACAATAACAACAATAACAACAACTTGTATTTATATTGGGCAATGCAATAAAACATCCCAAGCAATGTGCTAATGACCAGACCATTTGTTTTATGATTTTGGTGAGGGTGCTTTTCTTTGAAGTAATACTGTGGGATCTTTCACATCCACCTGAATTGGCAGACAGTGCCTTAGTTTCAAGTCTTGTCTGAAATATGGCACCTCTCAGTACTGCACTGGAGTGTCAGCCTAGATTTTGTGCTCAGCTCCCTGAAGTGGTACTTGAATCCACCTTCTGATTCAGAGGCGAGAGGTGCAGTTGAGCCTTTAGGCAGTTTGGGAGGTCCCTATCACAACATTTCACCGGCTGGGGTGGACAGACTGTGGAAATCTCTGGAAGGTTTGAAATCTTTTGTAACTTGGACCAACTTTACTTCTGCAGAGTAGAGCACAGTATTTCAGTCACTCAAAAAGTTTTGATTATATTGGAACTGTTCCTACAGATGCTCTGTTTGTCAGGATGACACAACTGGCTAGATTTTAGGAACAGGCCTAAGCTTGGTCGGAAGTACAGTGAAAGCACAATGCATCCTCCTCATGAGCACGACATAGAATTTCATAGCAGGGAAACAGGCAATTTGGCCCCAACAGGCCTATGCAGGCTAGTAAAATAAAGATCTGAATGTCAGAAGAAGCTGCAATTTCCCTGCTTTCACTGCACAATAAGTTTCAACTGGTACGTTACTGCCAGTTGTATCACAGCCCTCGAGGTCTTCCAATTGCTGGATGTCATGATAACCAACAGTAATTTGGCCCTTATTTGCTTTCTTTCTCAAGTGCAAAACTACCCATAAAGGACAACGATGGGAGACCCCCAAATCACTACCTCCTCGCATGAAGGAAAGACGCATAATGTATTAGAGACAAGAAAGTGGGAGAGCTTTTGGCAGCTGTAAATTAGCCATGACGTTCTTTTGCTCTTGATTCTCTTCCACTGACAATAATTGACTCTAAACCCACCAGATTGTCATTCAATGCCAATGTATCCCATTCACTAATTTGTGAATAGAGGAAAGGTCGTGTCTCACTAAATGATCAAGTTTTTCGAGGAAGTGACAAAGATGATCGATGATGGAAGGGCAGTGGATGTTATCTATATGGATTTTAGTAAGGCCTTTGACAAGGTCCCTCATGGCAGACTGGTACAGAAGGTAAAGTCGCACGGGATCAGAGGTGAGCTGGCAAGATGGATATAGAATTGGCTTGGTCATTGAATTCAGAGGGTAGCAGTGGAAGAGTGCTTTTCTGAATGGAGAGCTGTGACTAGTGGTGCTCCGCAGGGATCAGTGCTGGGACCTTTGCTGTTTGTAGTATATGTAAATGATTTGGAGGAAAATGTAATTGGGCTAATTAGTAAATTTGCAAATGACACTAAGGTTGGAGGAGTTGCAGATAGTGAAAAGGATTGTCAAAGGATACAACGGGATATAGATTAGTTGGAGACTTGGGCGGAGAAATGGCAGATGGAGTTTAATCCGGACAAATGCAAGATAATGCATTTTGGGAGGTCTAATACAGGTAGGAATTATACAGTAAATGGCAGAACCCATAAGTGCATCGATGGGCAGAGGGATCTGGGTGTACAGGTCCACAGGTCACTGAAAGTGGCAACGCAGGTGGATAAGGTAGTCAGGAAGGCATGTGGCATGCTTGGCTTCATCGGCAGGGGTATTGAGTATGAAAGCTGGGAAGTCATGCTGCAGCTGTATAGAACCTAGGTTAGGCCACACTTGGAATATTGCGTGCAATTCTGGTTGCCACATTACCAGAAGGATATGGAGGCGTTGGAGAGGGTGCAGAGGAGATTTACCAGGATGCTGCCTGGTCTGGAGATTATTAGCTATGAGGAGAGGTTGGAGAAACTCGGATTGTTCTCAATAGAGCAACGGAGATTGAGGAGCAACTTGATAGAAGTTTACAAAATTATGAGTGGCATGGACAGAGTAGATAATCAAAAGCTTTTTCCCAGGGTGGAAGAGTCAATTATTAAGGGACATAGATTTAAGGTGAGAGGAGAAAATTTTAGAGGAGATGTGCGGGACAAGTTTTTTACGCAGAGGGTAGTGAGTGTCTGGAATTCACAGCCAGAGAAGGTGGTGGAAGCAGGTACGATAGTGGTGTTTAAAAGGCAGCTTGACATATACACAAATAGAATGGGAATAGAGGGATACGGACCCCGGAAGTACAAAATGTTTTTGTTTGACAGGCAATATGATCGGCGCAAGCTTGGAGGGCCAAAGGGCCTGTTCCTGTGCTGTACTTTTCTTTGTTCTTTGTTCTTCGTAATGTATGTTTCAGTTTCCTAGCTCAATCTGGGGGCAACATCCTGACATGTTTGTGTTAAAGACAATCCAATACGTATATGTCACACCAGTGATCATTTCAAACTCTTGCTCCACTTCGTTTCAGCTATGTAGGAAAATACTATGCCAATTATCCTTTCCCATTAAATATTGGCTAACTGACTGAATGGTGCATAGAATTATAGATGGGTCATAGAGGCCATTCTGCCCATCATATTTGTGTCCAGAGCATTAGCCTTTTCTGGATTACTGCTCCAGCAACACTACCTCTATGCAATTGTTGTCCTGATGAAATTGTTTCTAAAACATTTGCATAATTAATGGGATATATGATACATGGTTGCTATGTTCTAGGCTAATTTAGATTAGTTTTAATTAGTATTTTATTCATTAGCCAAATACCTCATTGGGAGACCAGATGTGGCTAATTGCATTTTTGAATGTTTTTTTTAAACTTTCACGGGATGTGGGTATCGCTAGCAAATCCAGCATTTGCTGTCCATCCCTCACTGCCCTTGAACGGAGTGGCTTGCTAGGCCATTTCGGAAGGCAGTTAATAGTCAACCGCATAGCTGTAGATCTGAAGTCACACGTAGGCCAGACCAGGTAAGCATGACAGATTTCTTTCCCTAAAGGGCAATAGTGTACTGGATGGAGTTTCATGATAATCACTGATATTTTCACAATTACTAGTACTGAAAATACCTTTCAATTCCAGATTTTATTAATAGAAGCTGCAATGTCTCCAGAGCATTAGCCTGAGCCTCTGCATTACTAGTCCAGTGACATTACCACTGTGCCACCATCTCCACTAGGTTAGCAAATAATCCCATCATTGGACAATCGTATGCATACGTGTACTTTAATATTTTCCATTTGTTGGTAAAATAGTCAGACAAAAAGCAGATTATGTCATCTTTCTGTGTGCTTTACTTGCTTAGTTACCGCCTATAAAATTACCTCTTAAAATGGTGTGTAACATGAGTGAAAATGTGATACATCAGCACCATGGAAAGAGCAGCAACATTGTATGGATAGGCGAGCTGCCATCATGATAAATCAATCAGAATAGCCACTCCACACCAGTGTAAGAAAGTCCAGCCCAATCAATAACAAGCAGCTCCAACAGGACACGACAGGGCAAAGGGCAAGTAGCATCCAACTGCATTCTGGATGGAGAGTAGGAATAGAACTGGTCCATCTTGCTTTATGAGTGAATATTCGCAGCAATCACTTTGATGATGTCAAAGTACCACTCACAACTTCTGGACAAAAACTTAGAAGCTGCAGCAGGAGGTGTAAGTCCAATCAATTCAATCCAGAAGTTCAAATCCTGGTAAGATAGAAATATCTCACTGAATGGCAGTGATGCTTGTTCAGTATATATACACCTGGAGTGAATTTACCTGTATTGTGTATGTAAGGTGTTTATTAATAAAATTAATATGCATGGCTAAGGCAGCATTGCCAGAGATCCATCTGTGGTTAATCCACAATTGCCATTGGACAACATATATTTAGATCAGAACATATCACCACATTTGACTGCGGCTAGGAGGATCAGTGCAAATCAAATAGACCAAAGGATTAAAACATATTTCTAGCCGTGGTAAATCTTCTTGAATGACACAGCCTAATTGATACCAAGCTTGAAGGACACAACAAACAAAGGGTTAAGACTGCAGGAGAGATTTATGTTCTCTGTGGTGAGGCAATCATCCTCCTTTGCCTTAATTTTATTAATATCCCTTCATCCTAGTGCAGTAAGAACTACCCTCCCCTTGTATCTATCTTGCAGATCAGTTCTGATTAATGGTTCAGGCTTTTCAAATGCTTTATTTTGATCTTCCACTGCCTCCGTCATTAATTTATTTTTTTTGAAATGTTTTTCAGTTTTGGTTCAATCTTTGGAAAGGACATTTTTTCACAAAAATTTAACCAATATGATCTTCACTGACTTGCTCACAACATTTGGCCTCACTCTTAGAAATGGGTCTTGTTGTAACGAAACAAATACACTTGCAAATTTGTCAATAATAATTAAGTAAGAAAACATGTTCAATGCCACAGGCAACCCCTCCCCCAACCACCCCCGCAGACCAGCCCGGTCAATGGTTTATTGATAGCAGGGCTCAAAACACCGATGGTGGGCAATTTCGTCCCTCTAAAGCTCCAAACTAGCCCTCAAAAAATTAAAGACAGGGACATGAAATTCAAAATATTGAGAGAAAAGTCACCCCCGCGCATATTAGCATCCATTATGGCGAGTTGTTTATTTACCACATTAGGCACAAACAATAAATATCGTAAAGGTTGCATCGTGTGAATGCACGTACACCTCTAACATTAAGTTACAGCATGCCGGAACCTGTATCAGGACAGAATGTTTTCTGATTCAACCCAAACCTATGCAACCCTCTGGCACCATGGAAACTTCAAAAGCACCTCTGAGCTCATCTTCTGAAAAAAAAAAGGGGTGGAATCGTCCCTGCCCGCTGGCGTGAGCAGACAATATGGTGAGAAAGCTGAAAATTGGTTTCACGATGGCGTGAAACCAGTTTGCGACCAGCCGCTCAGCCCGGCAATGGCAGGCCGCGTTTCCCACAATCGGACGTCGGGAACCTCACTGTAATAAATCAGCATATCATTATAAACCCAGCCCGCTGGACTCATCCCCGTCTCTGCTGGATCATCCGCCCAAATCGGACGGTTGCACGCCAACATGTTTCGCAACAGCATACAAAAGGCGTGCACTTGGTAGGCTGCACTTTAAGTGGAACTCAGAGGCGAATGCACAGTAACGTTGCAGAGAGCTCATGAGGGATGCCTGTTGGACTTCAAGGTTGAGGCACGTTGGTGGTTAGGGTGAGGGGGGGGGGCAAAGGCTGCCCTGCGGTTGAAGGTAGCACAAGTACGTGTGGTGGGGTGGGCGAGGGAATCAGCCACGCATTAGGGACACTTTGCATAAAGTGACCATTCCCCTGCAGCTGAGACAGTTGAGGCGCAGACACATTGATATGATTGGAGTCGGGCCTCAAGCTTATCTGCCCACACAAGCAATGCAGAGGCATCAAAGTGCCACCAAGTACTCCAGAGCTTTCTCAGCCACAGACTGCAAACTAATGAATGTTTTAGTGGACTGGGCACATTGTACAACCTCCTTACTAAAACTGGCCATGAATCAGTCACTCACAGTCCCTTGCAATGTCGTCATTCTGGTTTGGACCAGTCTCCCCCATGGTTCAAGCTAACAGTGCAGCCTTGCAGTGCGGGTTAGGAGAATGCCTGTGCCTGAGCTGAGAGCACAACATGCAGTCCAAAGGGCAAAGCTGCTGCCAATCGGTCAAGTGGAGTGGGGCGGAGGAAGGTTGGGTTTCGGATAGCCATGCAGCGCACTAATCTCTGGCCATCCAAGTGGTGGGCAGCACTCTCCAGGATGCGTTAAGGGGCCTTCAGACTTATCTAAGAGAGGTTTTTAGGACACCCATGCTAAAATATGCGTCTCTCTCTTTCATCCCGCAGGAGGAGTACATCAGGATCATGGAGCCTGGTGAACTAGCTGTATGCCTTGTGGTGTACAGAGAGCGAAGATGATGAAGAAGAGAGTGACTGAGGTGCCTGGTTGCACAGAGGGAGGTCCAGCACCCTCAGGAAGAAGAGGCAGCTAGGACTCCCCCACGCCGCCAAAGAGCCATAGTGAGCTGTCGCTGGTCGGCACCTAGCTAGACCTAGAGTCTATAAATGCCACCTATCATTCCTGCAGATGACCAAGAACCAGTGTCGCCAAAGACTACGCATGTCTAAGGAACTGGTCAGTCACATTTGCCATCTACTGCAGGATTTGGCGCCACGGGGATATGGAAGGCATCCACTGCCAGGGGCCATGAAAGTGACAGCAGCGCTCAATTACTACACCAGTGGCTCCTTTCAGGGCTCCACAGGTGACCTCTGTGGGATACCACAGATTTTTAACTAGTAAGGGAATCAAAAGTTATGGGGAAAAGGCAGGAAAGTGGAGTTGAGGATTATCAGATCAGCCATGATCTCATTGAATGGCAGAGCAGACTCAATGGGCCGAATGGCCTACTTCTGCTCCTACATCTTATGGTCTGAAGAGATGGGGGCCAACCACACCTTAAAGGCACTGACAGCACACAGGGAGAATGATGGAACACTGTGACACCTGCCCATGACATTCTGGCAGCAATGACAAGGTGCAGGCATCAGTTATGCGTCCAGGGAGTGTGAGGCCTGACCATCACTTTGGTCTGAAAGCTGCACAAAGCACAGGGAAGAGGCCCTGGACTGAGACACCTGCCTTTATCTTGTGCAGAAAGGTTTCACATCTGAGTGATACAAACTGGTCTTCAGAACAAGGAACCATAGGCAGGGAGACATTCTTGGGAATTGTTATTGACAAATATTGAACATTATGTACAAATGACTAACAACCATGCCCAGGCTGTGTGACTACATCTTCTTAACTTTCACAACCCTGCCACTACATATTGATGCTACCCAGACATCCACAGCAGACGTGAAGGCAGCCTGCTGACTGCAACGTCCTGTCTGTAATGACCTTAATGGGCACCCTCTGGAGGGCTGAGACCTGGAGGGTCCTGCTTTCGGGGACCTGCTGTGTGGCAGTGGCACCCTCCTCAAGCTGTGGAGCTGGAGTTGCTGGGATCACAGGGAAAGGGGATTCAGATGGGCTGGACACTCCCGGTTCACCGAGATGGATGGCCACTTGGGTGCACCTGCCGATCCTCCTCCCTATGGGTGCCCAAAGGATCCTGGCTGACTCCCTGAGGAGAAGGGGTAGCTGGAGTGAGATCAAGCTGCCCTGCACCCCTCTTCCATACACACTGTTGGAGGCCAACTATGGCATCAGCAATGGAGTTCAGCCCACGCAGCAGGGAAGGAGTGACATGCTGGACCAAGGTCCCCATCCCAAATCCGCCATCCTACTAGTATTGATCTTGGTGCATTGGCATGACTGCACTATCACATCAGCCTGAAGGTGGACAGACTCCTCCATCGTGCCTTGCAATCTGAAGAGTGCAGTGGACATTCATTCCTGATGTTCCCGAGCTTGCCTTTGCAGCTCCAGCAACTGTGACATGACGGAGTCCAGAGGCTCGTCATCTGACTCAGACTTAGCAAATTCCTGGCCTTCAGCAGTCCTCCGAGTGGCGGACACCTGGGAAGGCCCTGCCGCCACCTGTGGATCAGAAAGTATGAAGTGATCACCAGATTATGATCTCGGAGCTACTCTAAAGCTAGGTCCTACCAAGGTGTGTGTCTCTGTGCTGGTGGAGGGTGTGGGTGAGCGCTGTGACAGATGTCAAAGAAGGTGCTTTCAGATTCCTCTTCAGAGGTTTCTTCAGGGTCTGATTGGAGGCCCTGGGTCATGGACTCTGTTGGCCGTTTGGCATATGTGCCTGTGGAACTAAGGAGAGATAATTAGTGCATGGCAGTGGCCTGTGAAACAGGACACATTACTCACAGCATGGTTGTCTGATGGATGTTGCACTGCTGAACCCTCACTCAGTAGAACACAGCCAACCTCACCATCAGCATCAGAGCAATCCAGATCCTCACCAGCCAGCTGGATGTGTCTCCGTAAGGAATTTGATTTCAGGCATTCCTCCACCAGTCTGTGACCTCTCCCTCTTGTTGTGTGCCAGCTTGTCCTGCATGAATAGAGATGGAGAGAGTGTAAGCAGGACGCCTGGCAGGCCAAATGATAAGTAAGCCTGGCATGTGTGGGTGGTAAGTGGTGCATGGATGGGGTGAGCACAGTGAAGTTGTGTGTGAGAGAGTGAATGGTGATGCCCCTCGAACTGGCAGTGAGTGAGGGCCCTGTGGGTGTGTGATGAGTTTGTGAGTGTGAGTTGAGAGTGATGAGAAGAGTGATTTACCCTAGTGGAACGGAGGAGACTATTCATCCTCTCATGGCACTGAGTAGCTGCCCTCTTTTGCAGGGCGTTGGCGCTGAGCACCCCCCCACCCCAAGCCGGATCAGTGAGATTGCTGCCCCTTCCGTGGCCAGAGCGGGGACAAAGACATCACAGCGAGCTACCACTACATCCAAAAGGCATTCAAGGGACGCTTAATTAACCTGGAAACTGATGTCTTCTTGCCTTTCAGGGCCATGTCTTTTTTGCAACAGTTGTGGGCTGGAAGCACTGAGAGGTTTGCATGCAGATGCACTTTAAATATGGCGCCCGGCATGATGAAACAGCAAAGTGATGGCATGACAGGTGAATGAGAGCCATGGAAACGGCATGTTTCCCAGGAATGCATAACTAATACAACGGGTTTGGAGCGATACAGCGTGAAAAGCCACCATTGCAGCCAGCGGATAAAACGTCATTTTATTCACCCGCTACCACACTTGGACAATTCCGCCCAAAGACAGTTACGTCTACCATCTCTACCAAGAAGAAGAAGCCTACTTATAATGAAAGCATCATAAATGCATATGGTCACTAAATTTGCTGATGATACAAAGATAGGTAGGAAAGTAAGTTGTGAAGAATGCATAAGGAGGCTGCAGAGGGATATAGATAAGTTAAGTGAGTGGGTAAAGATCTGGCAAATGGAGCATAATGTGAGAAAGTGTGCAATTGCTCATTTTGGCAGAGAGAATAAAAAAGAAGTATATTATCTATGTTAGGAGAGATTGCAGGGCTCTGAAATGCAGAGGAGTCAGGATGTCCTAATGCGTGAATTGCAAAAGCTTAGTGTGAAGGTAATTAGGAAAGCTCATTCACTCATTCTTCCAGAAATGCTTCATCCAATTCAGGGTCGCGGGGACTCGGAGCCTGTCCCGACAGGCAATGAGCATTAGGCGGGGTACACCCAGGACAGTCCATCACAGGGCACACACTCACACACACAGACACAGACACTTGAGGATAATTTACCGTAGCCAATCCACCTAACCAGTACATCTTTGGACAAAGATTCCTTTGGGAGGAAACCGGAGCACCCGACGGAAACCAGCGCAGACACGGGGAGAATGTGGAATCCCCGCACAGCTAGACACCCGAAGTCAGGATCAACCCGTCTCCCTGGAGCTATGAGGCAGTAGCGCTAACCACTGCATCACTGTGCCACCCAATTAGGAAAGCTAATAGAATGCTATCATTTATTGCAAGGAGAATTAAATACAAAAGTAGAGTGGTTATATTTCAGTTATACAGGGTGAGACCACATCTGGAGTGCTGTGTACAGGATTGGTCTCCTTATTTAAGGAAAGATGTAAATTCATTGGAAGCAGTTCAGAGACGGTTTGCTAGGCTAATACCTGGAATGGGCGGGCTATCTTATGAGGAAAGGTTGGACAGACTAGGCTTGTATCCACTGGAGTTTAGAAGAGTAAGATTGAAACACATAAGATCCTGAGGGGGTCTTAACAGGGTGGACGTGGAGAGGATGTTTCTTCTTGTGGGAGAACCTAGAACTAGGGGGTCACTGTTTAAAAAATAAGGGGTCAGCCATTTATGACAGAGATATGAGGAGAAATGTTTTCTCTCTGAGGGTCATGAGTCTTTGGAACTCTCTTCCTTAAAAAGCATTGCAAACAAACTAAAAAAAAACTTTAAAAAAAAAGCTACTCCTTTTGCTTCAGTTCACTAGCTAATATTGAAACATCCAGAATGTTTTGACAAAGTTGGCAGTTTCAAGGGAACTGCAATGTTACACATGCAAGTCTGTCAATTGATCTGGTACATTTTGTGCAATGCAAATGCCAGCAGCTACAAGGAAAAATGGCAAAAGACTTCA
Organism: Carcharodon carcharias; assembly: GCF_017639515.1. Taxonomy (NCBI): domain Eukaryota; kingdom Metazoa; phylum Chordata; class Chondrichthyes; order Lamniformes; family Lamnidae; genus Carcharodon; species Carcharodon carcharias. Next base: position 182,048,606 of record NC_054470.1, read on the forward strand.
CACTACCAAAACTGTGGGAAACCAGCATTGAAGGATGGCCTGATTCAATTCAGCATGTCCACGAACACGTGAGACCATTTCGGCCTTTACTGGGATGAGCTAGACATCTCCCGGGCAGTCATTCTTAAGGACAGGCAGGTCATCATACCGGAACCTTTGTGACCTGATATTCTTCAACAACTTCATAGAACCATAAATCCATAGAAAAGTTATGGTGCAGAAAGAAGCCATTCAGCCCATTGTGTCTGCGCTGGCCAAAAACAGAAAAAAGAAACTAGCCGCTCATTTTAATCCCACATTCCAGCATCTGATCTGTAGCCTTGCAGGTTACAGCACTTCAGATACCTTTTAAATGAGTTGAGGGTTTCAGCCTCAACCACCAACCTAGGGAGTGAATTCCAGATGCCCACCACCCTCTGGATGAAAAAGTTTCTCCTCAATGTCCCCTCTAATCCTTCTACCAATTAAATTAAATCTAAGCCCGCTGGTAATTTACCCCTCAGCTAAGGGAAACAATTCTTCCCTGTCTACCCTATCCAGCCCCGCATAATTTTGTACACCTCAATTAGGTCATTTCTTAGCCTGCTCTGTTCTAAGGAAAACAACCCTAGCCTACCCAACGTCTCCTCATAGCTGCAATTTTCAAGTCTTGGCAACATGCAAGTAAATCTCCTCTGCACTCTCTCCAGAGCAATTATGTCCTTCCTGTAATGTGGTGACCAGAATTGTACACAAATTCCAACTGTGGCCTAACCAGCCTTTTACAAAGTTCCATCATCACGCCTTTGCTTTTGTATTCAATATCTTGCCCAATAAAGGAAAGCATTCCATCTGCTTTCTTGACCACCTTGTCCACCTGTCCTGCTATCTTTAAGGAACTGTGGACATACACTCCAAGGTCTCTCACCTCCTCAATCCCTCTCAATAACTTATTGAGTATTCCCTTGCTTTGTTTGCCCTCCCCAAATGCATTACCTCAAACTTTTCCAGATTGAATTCCGTTTGCCACTTCTCCGCCCACTCAACCAAACCATTGATATCATCCTGGAGTCGACAGCTATCCTCTTCACTATCAACTACACGGTCAATTTTTGTGTCCCAATCATGCCTCCCACATTTAAGTCTAAATCATTAATAAATACAACAAACAGCAAGGGCCTCAACACTGAGCCCTGTGGAACACCACTGGAAACAGTTTTCCATTCGCAAAAACACCCATTGACTATTATCCTATGTTTCCTGTCATTAAGTCAATATTGGATCCAACCTGCCACCTTCCCCTGTATCCCATGAGATCTCGCTTTCCTGACCAATCTGCCATGTGGGACCTTGTCAAATGCCTTACTGAAATCCATGTAGACAACATCCACTGCACTACCTTCATCAATCCTCCTTGTTACTTCCTCAAAAAAATTCTATTAAGGCCATAAGACGGAGGAGCAGAAGTGGGCCATTCGGCCTATCAAGTCTGCTCCACCATTCAATGAGATCATCCTCAACTCCACTTTCTTGCCTTTTCCCCCCAACCCTTGATTGCCTTACTGATTAAAAATCTGTCTATCTCAGCCATGAATATACTTTACAACCCAGCCTCTAGAGCCCTCTGCAGTAAAGAATTCCACAGATTGGCTACCCTCTGAGAGAAGAAATTCCACTTCATCTCTGAGATTATGCCCTCTGGTCCTAGACTCTACCACAAGGGGAAACAAACTCTCAGCATCTACCCTGTCTAGCCCCCTAAGAATCTTATATGCTTCAATAAAGTCGCCTCTCATTCTTCTAAACTCAAATGAGTACAGGCCCAACTTACTCTACCTCTCCTCATAAGAAAATCCCTCCATACCCAGGAGCAACCTAGTGAACCTTCTCTGGACTACCTCCAATGCCAGTATATCTTTACTTAGATAAGGGAACCAAAACTATTCACAGTATTCCAGGTGTGGTCTAACTAGTGCCTTGTATACTTTTAGCAAGACTTCCCTATTTTTATACTCCATTTCCTTTGAAATAAAGGCCAACATTCCATTTGCCTTCCCCATTACCTGCTGAACTTGTATACTAGCTTTTTGGGATTCATGCACAGGGATCCCCAAATCCCCCTGTGCTGCAGCTTTCTTCAGACTTTCTCCATTTAAATAATATTCAGCTCCCCTATTCTTCCTGCCAAAGTGCGTAACCTCACACTTTCCCACATTATATTCCATCTGCCATGTTTTTGCCCACTCACTTAACCTGTCTATATCCCTCTGTAAACTCTTTGTGTCACCCTCACACTTGCCTTCACACCTATTTTTGTGTCATCTGCAAAGTTTAAGTTAGTAAGACATGATCTTTACCTAACAAAAACATGCTGACTATCCCTGATCAATCTGTGCCTTTCTAAGTGACAGCTTATCCTGTCTCTCAGAATTTCTTCCAATAACTTGCTCATCACTGGAGTCAGACTGACTGGCCTATAATTTTCTGGTCTATCCCTTGCACCCTTTGTAAATAATGGTACAACATTCACTCACACATGGGCATGGAATGAATGAGGAGAATCGCAAAAGAGATAGCCCATTGGCTGGGTATGAACAATAGCATTGAAGTCACCGTCAAGAGGTGCGAGGCATGTCAAGGGCATATGCCAAAACAGCACAAAGAACCACTGATTCCACATGAAGTTCCTACCTATCCTTGGCCCAAAATCGCATCTAACCTCTTTCATGTCCATGGCACTGGCTTCATCACCATCATTGCCTACCTTACCACGTACCCCATTGTTCGACAATGGCACAACACGTCAAGTACAGCTGTCACACACACTCCAAGTGGTACTTTCAGTTTATTTGGTATGCCTGGAGAGATCATATGGATAACAGTCTGCAATTTATTGGTAAGCCATTTAAGGATATGTGTGAGAAGTAAAATATTGATCACACTACTTCTTATTTTCATTACTCTAGAACTAATGGCCTAGCTGAATGAATGATTCACATGGTGCAATCCCTATTTGTCAAATATAGACAGACAAAGCAAGATCTACACATTGCAATGTTATATCTGAGTGACACCTTGAAGTGTAGCTATTTTACCACTGGCACAGCTCATGTTTGGCAGACTAATGCGTACCAATCTACCTACTCTTACCCATTCTCCTCTCTCAGAAACTAGAGAGCAACATTTATAGCTGCAAGAGAGTATGACCAACAGGCACAATAAAAACACGGGTACAGAAATGACAAGTTTACGGCTGGGACAAGTTCGCATCCAAGATCCCACAGAAGGTACATGGCAAACAGCCAAGGTGACAAGGAATTGTTTGGAGCCAAGATCCTATGAAGTCATTACACACAAAGGCACAATGTTGAGGCACAACCAAGGACAAATCAGATCCATTCCAGATCCTCAACCACTGTACAGTCCTTTTGCATCGGGAACTAGGCCCCAAGTGCAATCAAGAACAACATCCAAGAACGACAACTCCACAGATCACCGTGAGCAATTAAAGAAACCTCCAGGCAAGGTTACCATTAGAAGATCTGACATAGCAGCAGATTGCCTTTATGCTTAGAGACTCATAGACACACCAGTCCTATACACTTACTTAATGGTAACTAAACATGAACATGTATTGTAAATAGTTATACTTCTTTGGTATAACTAGAAGATGGGGGGGATGTTGTAATATGCCTTTAAGGGAAAGGAGCATGATTGTCACTGGAGAGGAAGTGTGTCAGTGATCCTGTCTTAGTTTCATGTTTGCTTTTAAGCAGAGCAAACACAGACAGCTCTGAAGCTGGTGTCTTCATCTTTATATCCATGTATATCTGTTCTCTTGTGCCTAGTCTCAATAAATGAACCCAAAACATGTTTGCACAAACCCTTATGAGTGATTGGTGATTTCTATATCATAAAATACATGACAGTGGCGAAGCATGAACACCCATTTATCCATTTCCCTTCTCGCTCAAGAAACAACATGGTGTGGGTCTTGGGAACACATATGGGAACCCGACACAAATGCATACCTTCATTGACTTCTTGGCTGAGGATATTCGTCAGGCTTCAATACGCAGGTGCAATCTGCAAGCTATAGAAGCATTCTGACAGATGGCACCACTAAAAGGAGTAGCAAGGAAAAAGAGTTGGCATACATAAAGTGCCTTGATGATGGTATACCACATAAGGACTAGGATTTTACTGCCCCTCCCACCTGGCAGGATATTACAGTTCTGCAAAACTGAACGGGGATTTGAATGGCTCACTGCATCCGCCGGGGGAGAGAAATGCTGTGGTGGGGCAATAAAATCCTGGCCATGAGGGTTTTTTGGAATCCAATACATTGAGGGTGCAAAAGCGGATGGGACCCTGGACTGCATCAACTCAGTGTTCATGGAGAGGGGCACCCAAATTGGAATAAGAACCTGATAGGCTTTGATGCAGATGGGGCTAGTGTCAAAACTTTGACCAGAGAGTTAGGATCTTCACAAAGCCAGCTGCCAAGATGCCATGGCTAATTGGAATCCAGTGTGACACTTTGTCTATAACTTGTCACCATAGATGCATGCAGAGATTTCTATTTCATCAGAGAGATCAATGGCTTCTTATCCTCATACACATCATTCTACAGAAAGTCACCCAAGCATCTTCAGGAGCTCAGTGAATTGGCTGACTTGCTACAGGAAACCATCCTCAGACCAACACGGGTAGCAGGCACTCATCGAGTGGATCACAGGCATGATAAGGGAGAGGAGCTACCCCAATGTTGTTGACTATCTAAACAACATAGGAAGTGAGCAGTGGGCCAATGTCAGGAAAAAATATGCTTCTAAAGCACGAAGAATGGTAAAGAAGCTCACTTGCTACATGTTCCTTCTCCATTAGGCACTGGATATGGATGTTTTGGAGGAGCTATCCCACCTCTTTCTTTTCTTCCAGAGCGACTTTATAAGAAAGGTAGTTGAAAGTGTTGTCATGCAGGAGTTTTCAAGCTATGGTATGACACAGGAATGTGATGGTCCCAAGTTGCACTGCATCAAAGAGGACAGTGAGGGGACCTATAGGGATATTGAATTGAATAGGGGTTTTAGAAGGTGAAGCCGGGGGGGAGGGGGTGGGGTAGTGGTAATGTCTCCAGCCTAGTAATCCAGAGGCCCAGGCTAATATTCAGGGGACACAGGTTTGAATGCCACCATGGTAGCTGGTGGAATTTACTTTAATAGCTTCAAGATATCAACCTTTCTATCGAAAAATGAACCATAATTTGGTATCAACAGAAATCACTCCAGTTCAGTGTCCAGGATTTTAAAAATGTCCAATTTTCCTTTAAGCTTCAAGCTCTTGATAACACGTCTGAACAGATTTTTCTCTTCCAGCAATACGTATATCCCGTAGATTAAATGGTTGTAATAATAGACTCCGCCTGAGAAGTCTTGCACTTTTGTCTCGAAATATGTCCAAAAACTTCAAAGCCCTGTATAAACAATTGTTTCTGATGATTTGTTCGTAACATAAATTTCAAAATGCTGCAATGCTAACACCAAACCCAAAGTCTCTTTTCCGATTGTTGAACATCTTCTCTGATGTACATTCAGCTTCCGTGAAAAATACCCTACGGCCAGAATATTGCCGTTGGCATGTGGGGGCAGGCCAGACACGCCGACACGCAAATGGCGCACGATGACATTGGGCGTGTGTCCCGACGTCATCGCATATCATTTAGATGTTTCATTCAGCAGGTGAGCACAGGTGCAGCTGCGCACCCGCCTCACTGTCAACAGCCTATTAAGGTCATTAAAAACCGAGTAAAGTTGTTGGCAATGCTGCCTGTCCAACCTTAAGGTAAGCGGGGTAACGTTTCCTGAAAGCTTTTATTAATTAAATGAAAAAATTTTCCTAAACATAATAACATGTCCCAGCTCATGTGACACTGTCACGTGAGGAGGCATATTTAAATAATTTTGTATTCTATTTTTAACAAAATTTTTTTATCAACTTAGTCTCCCTGAGGCAGCTCCGTGCCTCAGGGAGATTGCTGCGTTCTTTCGCGTGCATGCGTGAAAGAATGCAGGCCCTGACTCTCCATCCACCCTTGCCCGCACATGTGGTGCTGAGCACTACCGGCCGTGCGTCAAGGTATAAAATGGCGGCACGCAGCTGATCATGGGCGGCAATTGGCTCCGCGCGCACCCCAACACACTCCCGCCCAGCCCGCCCAACATAGGTAAATTTCTGGCCTATCAGTTTTTTAATTCCTGTGTCACCTTTTTGTAACAGTCCAGCCCCAATGCCGATATCACTTAAATTGCTTGGCATAATTGGGTGCTGCCAAAACTGGTGTTGTAGTTGACAGTTTTCAAACCATCAAATGACTTTTGACAATCCAGTGCCCATTGAAACTTCTTGTCACTTTCTAACAGTTGTCAGTGGAGCAGTTAAAATTTGGTACAAATTTCCAGTAAAACACATTCATGCCCAGAAATCTCGAAATTTCTTGTTTTGTTGTAGGCACTGGGAAATCCACGATAGCTTTGACTTTCACATCACTCGGAGCCACCTTACCATGTCCAATGGTATGGCCTGGATACGTAACTTGCTTCACAAATTCACTTTTAGCCAAGTTCATCACCAAATTAGCTTCTTGTATTCGAGTAATCCAGATGCTGTAAATGCTCCTCCCACGTCTGACTGGAAACAATTAGATCATCAACTTAAACAGCGCAATTGTTTAGACCTGCAATTAATTTGTTTGTCAGTCTTTGAGATGTTGCAGGTGCATTCTTCATGCCAAATGACATGACTCTAAACTGATATAATTCACCTGGTGTTACAAAAGCTGATACCTCCTTTGCTGTCTCCAACAACGGAATTTAACCTTGAAAAGTGTAAGGTGATACACTTTGGAGGGAGTAGTTTGACAAGGAAGTATTCAATGAACGGCATGACACTAGGAAGCTCTGAGGAACAAAGGGACCTTGGCATGTGTGTCCATAGATCTCTGAAGGCAGAAGGACATGTTTAGTGGGGTGGTGAAAAAGGCATATGGGACACTTGCCTTTATCAATCGAGGCATAGATTACAAAAGTAGAGAGGTCATGTTGGAGTTGTACAGAACCTTGGTGCAGCCACAGCTGGAGTACTGTGTGCAGTTCTGGTCGCCACATTATAGGAAGGATGTGATTGCACTGGAGTGGATGCAGAGGAGGTTCACCAGGATGTTGCCTGGGATGAAATATTTAAATTATGGAGAGGTTGGATAGACTTGAGTTGTTTTCATTGGAGCAGAGAAGACTGAGAGGCGACCTGATCGAGGTGCACAAGATTATGAGGGGCATGGACAGGATGGATAGAGAGCAGTTGTTCCCCTTAGTTGAAGGATCAGTCACGAGGGGACACAAGTTCAAGGTGAGGGGCAGGAGGTTTAGGGGGATTTGAAGAAAATATGTTTTACCCAGAGGGTGGTGATGGTCTGGAATGCGTTGCCTGGGAGGGTGGTAGAGGCGGGTTGCCTCACATCCTTTAAAAAGTACCTGGATGAGCACGTGGCACGTCATAACATTCAAGGCTATGGGCCAAGTGCTGGTAAATGGGATTAGGTAGGTAGGTCAGGTGTAACTCACGTGTCGGTGCAGACTCAATGGGCCGAAGGGCCTCTTCTGCACTGTGTGATTATGTGATTCTGTGATCTGCCAATATCCTTTTAGCAAGTCAATCTTTGTGATAGATTTTGATTGTCCCACTTTCTCAATGTAATCTTCCAACCCTGATATAGGATATGAATCAATTTCTGTCACTGCATTCATTTTTTGATAGTCCACACACAGTCCATGTGTTCCTTCTGATGTCAGTACCAGCACAATTGGCAAACTCCAGTTACGGCAACTAGACTCAATGATATCATTTTGAAGCATGAAATCAATCTCTTTTTGCACGTGATAATTTTGCCAGATTTAATCTATAAGGATGTTGCCTTATTGAACATGAAATTTCCATACATACATCATGTATAACTAAATGTGTCTTCCCCAACTTATTTCCACAAATAGGTTTCTGTGGTTGCAACAGCTTTTCCAAATCGCTTTGACACTTGCTTGGAAGGTAACTCAATATTTCATTTAAATTTTTAAACACCCTCTCATTATCCAATTTGATTAGAGAAAAATCAATTTCAGTGTACTGCACGTCTGCCTCTTTCTCATCATCCACTATCACTAATAGCTCTTTTTGCTCCTCATCTCTGTCAAAGTACTTTTTAAGCATATTTACATGACACACCCTCTTCTTTTTTCTTCTGTCTGGAGTATTTATTAAATATTTTACTCCACTCAACTTCTTTTCAATCCTATAGGGCCCACTAAAGCTTGCACTTAATGAATCACTTAGTACTGGTAACAAAACTAGTGCTTTCTCTCCAGAAATAAAACTGAGTTTTAGTTTTCTTACCTGCCTTCACTTTCATCACCTGCTGTGATATCTTTAAATTTTCCCTAGCCAACTCATATGCCCTGTTCAATCTTTCCCTGAAATTTGATATGTAATCCAGAAGAATAGTTTCTGAATTTTGACCCACCAATTTCTCATGAATCAATTTCAGTGGTCCCCTTGCCTCATGACTATAAATTAGCTCAAAAGGACTAAAACCAGTCGATGCTTTAGGAGTGTCAGTAATAGAAAATAACAAAAGGGGAATCCCTGTATCCTAATCCTGTGGATAATCCTAACAGTATGCTTTAATCATAGTTTTTAAAGTTTGATGCCATCTTTGCAAAGCTCATTGTGACTCCAATGATAAGCTGTTGACTTAAACCATTTTATCCCCAAAATGTTCATGACTTCCCAAGATGCTGTGACATGAAATTTGACGCCTGATCTGATTGTATTTCTTTAGGTAAACCAGATCTTGTAAAAAATTAAATTAACTCCTCCACAATCTTCTTAGTTGTAATATTTCTTAAAGATATCGCTTCAGGAAACCTGGTATTATTGTCAGTAAATACTGATTTCCACTTTTAGTCTCACGGAGGGGTCATACACAATCCATCATGACCCTGGTAAAAGGTTCTTCAAATGCTGGTATTGGGATTAAAGATGCCAGCTTAATCATTGCTTGTGATTTTCCTGTTACTTGACATGTTTGACAGGTTCTACAGAATTTGACTACATCCCTATGCAATCCTGGCCAAAAAAAAACCTCTGTATCTTTTCCTGTGTTTTCCTAATTCCCACATGTCCAACATTGGAATTTCGTGAGCAATCCTCAGAATATCATTTCTATACCCTAATGGGATAACAATCTGATGCACCTGAATCAGTCCATGTCCAAATGCAGCAAATCCTGGACAATATCCAGGCTTGGGCTGACAAATGACAAGTAACATTCGTACTACACAATTGTCAGGCAATGACCTTCTCCAACAAGAGAGAATCCAACCATCGCCCCTTGAAGTTCAATGGCATTACCATCACTGAATACCCCATTATCAACATTCAGGGGGTTACCATTGACCAGAAACTGAACTGGACCAGCCATATAAATACTGTGGCTACAAGAGCAGGTCAAAGGCTAGGAATTGTGTGACGAGTAACTCACTTCCTGACTCCCCAGAGCCTGTCCACCATTTACAAGGCACAAGTCAGGAGTATGATGGAATACTCTGCACAAGCCTGGATGAGTGCAGTTCCCACAACACTGAAGAATCTGGACACCATCTAGGACAAAGCAGTCTGCTTCATTGATACCACATCCACAAATATTCACACCCTCCACCACTGATGCACAGTAGCAGCAGTGTATACCATCTACAAGATGCACTGCAGGAATTCACTGAGGCTTCTTTGTCAGCACCTTCCAAACCAATGGCCACTACCACCTAGGAGGACAAGGACAGCAGATACATGGGAACACCACTGCCTGGAGGTTCCCCTCCAAGTCACTTACCATCCTGACTTAGAAATATATCGCCGTTCCTACACTGTCGCTGAGTCAAAATCCTGGAACTCCCTTCTTAACAGCACGGGGGGCGTACCTACACCACATGCGCTGCAACAGTTCAATAAGGCAGCTCATCACCACCTTCTCAAGGGCAAATAGGGTTGGGCAATAAATGCTGGCCCAGCCAGCATAGCCCACATGCCGAGAATTAACTTAAAAAAACCTCCCGCCAGCTTTCATTTGCTGAGACATGATCCGACCTCCACTTTCTCATTAAAATATCTTCGAAGGTAATAACATACTGGAACACTTTTCGCTTCTGTTTCTGAATAAGCTTTCTGATATAACTGCTTTAACTGCAAATAATTTTTCTGTAACTTCACTAACCTCCTTGAGTTAAACACTTTAGCTGAAGTATCCTGTAGTCATTCCTCCTGAACAATGTTATCAAACACAGTGCCAGCTAATTGGATTTTGATATCTTCTTCTTGCCTTTGAACTGCCTGCCTTTCTCGTTTTTCTTGTTCTTCCCTTTGATCTTGTTACAACAAAATCAAGAAACAATCCAGGAAGTTCCTTCTGTAACATCTCTGTTAAAATCACTTCTACAGGCTTTTCAACTACCATAGGCATCACCCACATTCGTGATCCAGCTATATCCTTCCCCAGAATAAATTGAACCCCTGCAATGGGCAATTTTTCCACTGCTCCAATTATAACTTCATCTGTCTTCCACTTGCTCTTTAAATTTACCTTCCACAATGGAAAAGATTTAGCATCTCCATGAACCCCACTTATTATTTCCTGCTCCTGCATTACTCCCTTTGAACAACAAATATCACTATTGCACAACATTAAAGATTGATTAGCCCTTGTGTCTCTTAAAATTTTAATATCCTTACCTACTCCACCCTGTAAACATGGAAAGACTTTCCCTTCACATTCAAAATCTTTAAACATTTCTACAACCTGCTCCTCAGAATTCTCCTGAGTAAACTGTGAACACATTCCCACTTCTTCACCAATCACTGATTCTCCCTGTTTCACCTGTACACAAACCATTGGCTTCTCCTGTGCCTGAACCTCAGAACCCCCAGTATTTTTACTTCCAGAGCGTTTCTGTACCTCAATAATTCCAACAGATTTTTCCTACAAACTCCAACACACTGACTTTGTGTGCCCCACTTTATTACAGTGAAAACATCTCAATTTTCGAATGTCACTTCTACCTTCAGCATCTTCATTTTTATTCTGAGAAAAAACATCCTGGGAACTTCCAGCTACTCTTTCTCTTCCCTAACTACCCATTTTCCTTTCACCTTCCTACTTTTTATCCTTTTCCAATTTGAAAGGGTGACAAAAAGAAAGGTTTAGCTCTATCAACTAACTCATAATCATCAGCTATCTCTGCTGCTTGTCTTACAGTTTGAACCCTCTGTTCCTCCACATAAGTTCTCGTTACTGAAGGGATTAAATCTTTAAATTCTTCCGAGAGAATTACTTCCCTAGGAGCTACATAGGTTGTCTCTATTTTTAACACCCATATCCACCGGTCAAAATTATTTTGTTTCACCCTTTCAAACTTAATATAAGTTCTCCCAGGTTGTTTTCTCATATTCCTAAATTTCAGGAACCAACTCATATGCACTCAAAAAAGCCTTTTTCACCACATCATAATTCACCGACATTTCTTCTGATAGAGAAGCATATATCTCATGCGCCCTATCCACTAACTTTGACGGTAATAATAACATCCAGTTTTCCTGTGGCCATTTCATCCATTTAGCTAGCTTCTCAATTGAAATAAAGAATGCTTCAATATCTTTTTCCTCAAACTTTGGAAGGGCCTCTACAAATTTAAACATCTCCCCGCAGTTCTTCCTCACCTCCTGGCATCTCTTTATTAACTGCCAACATTTTCAGCTGGAATTCTCTCTCTATCTCTCTCTTTCTCTTTCCTCCTTTTTTAACTTCACAATTTCTAATTCCCTTTCCTGTTTTCTTTCTCTCTCCTGCCTTTCTACCTGTTCCCTTTTAAAAGCCATTTATCTGTCCTTTGCTTCTAATTTAAGCTTTTTCAGATTATTTTCTTGTCCAAATTCAAGTGTCTTAATTTGTAACTGAAATCTCACTACCTCAGCTGTGACCCACTGGTGTCAGGTTTCACTTCCAACTGTTAGATGCTGTGCTATACTTTTAATTATATCTGATTTCCTAGCACCCTCAGATAACCCTAATTTTAACTTAGCTGCCAACTCTGTTAACTTACTTTTGGTTATTTTTTCTAACCCAATCAGAGTTATATCTTCCACTCCCAGCCAAGCCTTAGCAAATGCCAAAGCCATCTTACAGTCTCACCACTTCTAGAATACCTCACCAACTCCTGAATTCAAAGTGCTTCTCATACTCATAACCTTAAAATTTACCAATTCCAAACCAATCAAGGAATTAGAAATATTTTTATCCCACAAGAGCTCCCAATTGTTATGACACAGCAGTTGGTAAAGGCTGTTTTTTAAGATCCCAGAGGGAAATTTAAACAACTGTCGTAACCTATATTTTCAAGTGGTTATGTTTGAGATGCAGCTCTAAATTCAGGAATAAGACCACCAGTTCTCAAAAGGTTTTATATCAAACTACATGAGACATTTGGATAAATACTGTGGATGCTGGAAATCTTAAACAAAAACAGAAAATGCTGGAAAAACTCAGCAGGTCTGGCAGCACCTATGGAGAGAGAAACAGAGTTTCGAGTCCATATGAAGAAGGGTTTGCAGAAGGGCCATACTGACTCAAAACATTAACTCTGTTTCTCTCTCCACAGATGCTGCTAGACCTGCTGAGCTATTCACGATATATATATATATATATATAAACGATTTTGATGAGGGAGCTATATGCAATATTTCCAAGTTTGCTGATGACACAAACTGGGTGGGGTTGTGATGAGGATGTAAGGAGGCATCAGGGCGATTTAGACAAGTTGTGTGTATGGGCAAACATATAGCAGATGCAATATAACGTGAATAAATGTGAAGTTATACGCTTCGGTGTGAAAAACATTAGGGCAGAGTATTATTTAAATGGTGATATATTGGGAAATGCGGAGATACAAAATGATCTGGGCATCATTGTACATCAATCAGTGAAAATAAATAGGCAGGTGCAGCAAGTAATTAGGGAGGCAAATGGTATGTTGGCCTTCATTGCAAGAGGATTTGCGTTCAGAGGTAGGGATGTCTTACTGCAGTTATACAGGGGCTTGGTGAGACCACACCTGGATTATTGCATGCAGTTTTGGTCTCCCTACCTAAGAAAGGATATACTTGCCCTAAAAGGAGCATAGCGAATGGTTCACTAGACTGATACCAGAGATGGCAGGACTGTCCTATGAGCAGAGAGTGGTTTGACTGGGCCTGTATTCACTAGAGTTTAGAAGAATGAGAGGGGATCTGATTGAAATATATAAAATTATAGCAGGGATAGACAGATTGGATGCAGGGAGGATGTTTCCCCTGGTTGGGGAGTCTAGAACCAGGGGCCACAGTCTCAGGATTCGGGACAGGCCATTTAGGACTGAGATTAGGAAAAGTTTCTTCACTCAGGGGGTGGTCAACCTGTGGAATTCTCTACCACAGAAGGCTGTGGAGGCCAGGTCACTGAATATATTCAAGAAAGAAATTGATACATTTTTGGATATTAGGGGCATCAAGGGATATGCAGAGAAAGCAGGATGTCATTCTTGCGGACAGACCGCAGGTGTTCTGCAAAGCGGTCGCCCAGTTTACGTTTGGTCTCTCCAATGTAGAGGAGACCACATTGGGAGCAACGGATGCAGTAGACTAAGTTGGGGGAAATAGACCAAATGTAAACTGGGCGACCGCTTTGCAGAACACCTGCGGTCTGTCCACAAGAATGACCCAAACCTCCCTGTCGCTTGCCATTTCAACACTCCACCCTGCTCTCTTGCCCACATGTCTGTCCTTGGCTTGCTGCATTGTTCCAGTGAAGCCCAACGCAAACTGGAGGAACAACACCTCATCTTCCGACTAGGGACTTTACAGCCTTCTGGACTGAATATTGAATTCAACAATTTTAGGTCGTAAGCTCCCTCCCCCATCCCCACCCCCTTTCTGTTTCCCCCTTCCCTTTTTTTTTCCAATAAATTATAAAGATTTTCCTTTTCCCACCTATTTCCATTATATATAAAAAAAACCCACTAGAGCTATACCTTGAGTGCCCTACCATCCATTCTTAATTAGCACATTCGTTTAGATAATATCACCAACTTTAATTTTAACACCTATGTGTTCTATTGTACTATTGTCGTTGACATCTTTTGATGATCTGCTTCTATCACTGCTTGTTTGTCCCTACAACCACACACCCCCGCCCCCCCCTCCACCTCTTTGTCTCTCTATCTCTCCGCCCCCCACACACACACCTTAAACCAGCTTATATTTCAACTCTTTCTTGGACTCGAACGCAAGTTCTGTCGAAGGGACATGAGGACTCGAAACGTCAACTCTTTTCTTCTCTGCCGATGCTGCCAGACCTGCTGAGTTTTTCCAGGTAATTCTGTTTTTGTTTTGGATTTCCAGCATCCGCAGTTTTTTTGTTTTTATCTCTGGTGTTAAAGTTAAAGTTGGTGATATTATCTAAACGAATGTGCTAATTAAGAATGGATGGTAGGGCACTCAAGGTATAGCTCTAGTGGGGGTTTTTTTTATATAATGGAAATAGGTGGGAAAAGGAAAATCTTTATAATTTATTGGAAAAAAAAGGAAGGGGGAAACAGAAAGGGGGTGGGGATGGGGGAGGGAGCTCACGACCTAAAGCTGTTGAATTCAATATTCAGTCCGGAAGGCTGTAAAGTCCCTAGTCGGAAGATGAGGTGTTGTTCCTCCAGTTTGCGTTGGGCTTCACTGGAACAATGCAGCAAGCCAAGGACAGACGTGGGCAAGAGAGCAGGGTGGAGTGTTAAAATGGCAAGCGACAGGGAGGTTTGGGTCATTCTTGCGGACAGACTGCAGGTGTTCTGCAAAGCGGTCGCCCAGTTTACGTTTGGTCTCTCCAATGTAGAGGAGACCACATTGGGAGCAACGAATGCAGTAGACTAAGTTGGGGGAAATGCAAGTGAAATGCTGCTTCACTTGAAAGGAGTGTTTGGGTCCTTGGACGGTGAGGAGAGAGGAAGTGAAGGGGCAGGTGTTGCATCTTTTGCGTGGGCATAGGGTGGTGCCATTGGAGGGGGTTGAGGAGTAGGGGGTGATGGAGGAGTGGACCAGGGTGTCCTGGAGGGAGCGATCCCTACGGAATGCCGATAAGGGGGGTGAAGGGAAGATGTGTTTGGTGGTGGCATTATGCTGAATATTGAATTCAACAACTTTAGGTCGTGAGCTCCCTCCCCCATCCCCACCCCCTTTCTGTTTCCCCCTTCCTTTTTTTTCCAATAAATTATAAAGATTTTCCTTTTCCCACCTATTTCCATTATATAAAAAAAAACCCCACTAGAGCTATACCTTGAGTGCCCTACCATCCATTCTTAATTAGCACATTCGTTTAGATAATATCACCAACTTTAACTTTAACACCTATGTGTTCTATTGTACTATTGTCGTTGACATCTTTTGATGAACTGCTTCTATCACTGCTTGTTTGTCCCTACAACCACACCCCTCCCCCCCCACCTCTCTCTCTCTCTCTATCTCTCTGCCCCCCACACACACACCTGAAACCAGCTTATATTTCAACTCTTTCTTGGACTCGAACTCAAGTTCTGTCGAAGGGTCATGAGGACTCGAAACGTCAACTCTTTTCTTCTCCGCCGATGCTGCCAGACCTGCTGAGTTTTTCCAGGTAATTCTGTTTTTGTTTTGGATTTCCAGCATCCGCAGTTTTTTTGTTTTAATCTCTGTGTTTAATTGACTGCCACTGCTCTTCAAGAAATGCCTACCTCCTTGAAGAAGTTCTGTTCCTCTCTGCGACAAGATTTCCGTATCTCTCTGTTGTCTTGCTCACCTTCCTTGCTTTCCATTTCCCTCCTAGTGTTTGACAAGGTGTTTACTAAAACCTACTTTCACAGCCATATCTCCTTTCTCAGTGACTGTCTCCGTCTCCGACTTACCCCACGTGGATTTCAACTGAAATTCCACCCCTCATGTTTCGATCCCACCCAGGATTACAGGTATCTCCGGGACATAAAACATTTCTCGGACTGCTGTTCCCGTCACATTCTGAAATCCACACTCAGTGCCATGCGCCGCCATATGAACACACTCGACCTCTCCCTCCAGCAGCACCACCGTACCCTTTCTCAATGCTGCGCGTGCCCCCAGTTTCATTTTATCCTTCGGCTCATCGGACGCCTCAACAAGAAACTTTTTCTCTTTCTCTCAAGTGCTAAGGAACGCAAGCTCCAACAACTCATCGACACCAACACCCATCTAGGACCCTCCACCCCTGCCTGTCCCACCGTTCCCACCCTTTCTTCCAATCCTAACCCCAGCCGTGTATTCACTATACCCCCTGACCTTCCCCTCTCCGATGCTGAACGTTCAGTGCTCAGCAAAGGACTTAGTTTCATACCCTTACGCCCTCACCTCAATGAATTTCGGGCTCGGCATGATACTGAACTCTTCTTCCGCCGTCTTCGTCTCCGGGCTCACTTCTTTGGGCAGGAGTCCTCTCCCAGTTCAACGGATCCTTTTACCCATCTCCAATATTCTCCCTCCCTCTGGACCCCTCCCTCTGGATTCTTACCTTCTCTCGATCTTTTCATTGAGAACTTTCGGCGCGACATTAGTCGTCTCAATTTCTCTGCTCCTCTCACCTATTCTAACCTGTCTCTCTCTGAACTTACTGCACTCCATTCTCTCGGGTCCAACCCTGACATTGTCATCAAACCCGCTGACAAGGGTGGTGCTGTTGTTGTCTGGCTCACTGACCTCTACCTCGCGGAGGCTGAGCGTCAACTCGCAGACACTTCCTCCTACCTCTCCCTGGACCATGACCCCACCACTGAACATCAAGCCATTGTTTCCAGGACTGTCACTGACCTCATCTCCTCTGGGGATCTCCCTCCCACAGCTTCCAACCTGATAGTCGCCCAACCTCGGACGGCCCGCTTCTATCTCCTACCCAAAATCCACAAACAGAACTGCCCCGGTAGACCGATCGTCTCAGCTTGCTCCTGCCCCACAGAACTCATTTCTCGTTATCTTGACTCCCTTCTCTCTCCCCTTGTCCAGTCCCTTCCCACCTACATCCGTGATTCCTCTGACACCTTACGTCACATCAACAATTTCCAGTTCCCTGGCCCCAACCGCTTCCTCTTCACCATGGACGTCCAATCCCTCTACACCTCCATCCCCCACCAGGATGGTCTGAGGGCCCTTAGCTTCTTCCTCGAACAGAGGCCCGAACAATCCCCATCCACCACTACTCTCCTCCGTCTGGCTGAACTTGTTCTCACACTGAACAATTTCTCCTTCAACTCCTCTCACTTCCTCCAAATAAAAGGTGTGGCTATGGGTACCCGCATGGGCCCCAGCTATGCCTGCCTCTTTATGGGGTATGTGGAACATTCCTTGTTGCAGTCCTACTCCGGCCCCCTTCCACAACTCTTTCTCCGGTACATCGATGATTACTTCGGTGCCGCTTCATGCTCTCGTCGGGACTTGGAAAAATTTATTAATTTTGCTTCCATTCTCCACCCCTCCATCATTTTCACGTGGTCCATCTCTGACACTTCCCTTCCCTTCCTTGACCTCTCTGTCTCAATCTCTGGTGATAGACTGTCCACCAATATCCATTACAAACCCACCGACTCCCACAGCTATCTCGACTACAGCTCCTCACACCCCGCTTCCTGTAAGGACTCCATCCCATGCTCTCAGTTCCTTCGCCTCCGTCGCATCTGTTCCGATGATGCTACATTCAAAAACAGTTCCTCTGACATGTCCTCCTTCTTCTTTAACCGAGGTTTTCCACCCACGGTCGTTGACAGGGCCCTCAACCGTGTCCGGCCCATCTCCCGCGCATCCGCCCTCACGCCTTCTCCTCCCTCCCAGAAACATGATAGGGTCCCCCTTGTCCTCACCTATCACCCCACCAGCCTCCGCATTCAAAGGATCATCCTCCACCATTTCTGCCAACTCCAGCATGATGCCACCACCAAACACATCTTCCCTTCACCCCCCTTATCGGCATTCCGTAGGGATCGCTCCCTCCGGGACACCCTTGTCCACTCCTCCATCACCCCCTACTCCTCAACCCCCTCCTATGGCACCACCCCATGCCCACGCAAAAGATGCAACACCTGCCCCTTCACTTCCTCTCTCCTCACCGTCCAAGGACCCAAACACTCCTTTCAAGTGAAGCAGCATTTCACTTGCATTTCCCCCAACTTAGTCTACTGCATTCGATGCTCCCAATGTGGTCTCCTCTACGTTGGAGAGACCAAACGTAAACTGGGCGACCGCTTTTCAGAACACCTGCGGTCTGTCCGCAAGAATGACCCAAACCTCCCTGTCGCTTGCCATTTTAACACTCCACCCTGCTCTCTTGCCCACATGTCCGCCCTTGGCTTGTTGCATTGTTCCAGTGAAGCCCAACGCAAACTGGAGGAACAACACCTCATCTTCCGACTAGGGACTTTACAGCCTTCCGTACTGAATATTGAATTCAACAGCTTTAGGTCGTGAGCTCCCTCCCCCATCCCCACCCCCTTTCTGTTTCCCCCTTCCTTTTTTTTCCAATAAATTATAAAGATTTTCCTTTTCCCACCTATTTCCATTATATAAAAAAAAACCCACTAGAGCTATACCTTGAGTGCCCTACCATCCATTCTTAATTAGCACATTCGTTTAGATAATATCACCAACTTTAATTTTAACACCTATGTGTTCTATTGTACTATTGTCGTTGACATCTTTTGATGATCTGCTTCTATCACTGCTTGTTTGTCCCTACAACCACCCCCCCCCGCCTCCACCTCTCTCTCTCTATCTCTCCGCCCCCCCCACACACACCTTAAACCAGCTTATATTTCAACTCTTTCTTGGACTCGAACTCAAGTTCTGTCGAAGGGTCATGAGGACTCGAAACGTCAACTATTTTCTTCTCCGCCGATGCTGCCAGACCTGCTGAGTTTTTCCAGGTAATTCTTTTTTTGTACCTGTGTTAGAACCCTGCCACGGCAGATGGTGGAATTTGAATTTGATTTTTTTTTTAAATCTGGACTTAAAAGTCTAATGATGACCATGAAACCATTGTCGATTGTTGTAAAAACCCATCTGGTTCACTAATGTCTTTAGGGGAAAGAAATCTGGTCTGGCCTACATGTGACTCCAGACCCACAGCAATGTGGTTGACTCTTAAATGCCCTCTGAAATGGCCTAGCAAGCCACTCAGATGTAACAAATTGCTACACAGTTACAAAAAAGGACCTATACCACATGGACTGCAGAGGTTCAAGAAGCCAGCTAACCACCACCTTCTCAAGGACAATTAAGGATGGACAATAAATGATGGCCCAGCCAGCGACGCCCACATCCTGTGAATTAATTTTTTAAAAATTAGATGCATCTGATGATAAAAGGTGGAAAAGCACTAAAACAACACCCTAACCCCAGTGGAAACCCCCACAGGGGGTTCGACAGGTAGAAGCAAAGAGTGACCAGTGTCATCTGGTGACATGTTATTGTCAGAAGAATTTTGCAGGAATCAGGGTGACTGAATGTACCCAGTGGAACACTGAATCCACCTGGACTTCTGACAAAATACCCAAGCCTAATGTCCCTGATGTTTTATTTTATTGTGTGAAAAGTGTAAAGATGTGGAAGCAGTGAAGAACTTCAGATTGGGCAGGCAGACGGTTCCTTGAATCAACAGTTCATGAGGTTGTTTTCTGACTGGTCTGTGAGGGAATAAAAGGAAGTGCCCAGTGACATAGCTAACACTAAACGTAACCATAACAATGTTGTCAATAATGTTTTTTAAGACTAGCCCTAACATAACCCCAATCTAATCCCAGCCCCAAGTATCATATGAAACCATAACTTTCAATAACTTTTAAATTGATACATAGAGTACAAAAGCCCAGTAAGTTTTTCTACAGCTATATGAAACAGTTTGACCCCAATGTGACTATGGTTCCCAAATCTCGGCGGCCGACAGGGGAGTAGTTTTGCCAGAGTGCACCTGAGCGCTGAGAGCACCTCCATCGAGGGCCTGGAGAGCAGGGTGCCAGATCCTGGGGTGGAGAGGCGGACTGCGAGGCCTGGGAGTGAGACACTGCGGAACATTCAGGGTGGGGGGTTTAAGGTGGGTGTGTAGAGTGCGTGTGCGTGTGAGAGAGTGAGTGAGTGTGGAGTTACGTGTCTGCCTTACTCCCAGCCTCCAGTTTCTCACTAACCCTCACCACCACACACACCAACACATTTTTTTTGAAAAATAGACTTTATTCATAAATTATCTGGAAGAACATTACAAAACATTTCTAAATCTCGCCATCACAAAAAGTGTAATCAGATTCAACTTATACACATGGATCACGAGGTGCTTCAATACAACCAATGAATATTACAGTCATTTCAACATGATCATTACAGACAGTCAGACAGTGCAATGGTATTGGAGTTATCAACATACATCATGTTGCACTCTGAGGTGCTTCAGTACAATTATAATACAAGTAGTATTCAATGCATACATTCATTGTGAGCTGTACAGCCCGAGGGGGGTCCATACAATTCCCAGCCCCTCGGTGCACTGTGGCAGAAAGGTCTTAGACAGTGACCTTTCCCCCTTGCGCCATTGCAGTGGCTGCCCTAAGCTTTAGTGCGTCCCTCAGCACATAGTCCTGGACCTTGGAATGTGCCAGTCTGCATCACTTGGTCGGGTCAACTCTTTGCACTGGAAGACCAACACGTTTCAGGCAGACCAAAGAGCATCTTTCACCGAGTTGATGATCCTCCAGCTGCAGTTGATGTGTGTCTCGGTGTGTGTCCCTGGGAACAGCCTATAGAGCAGAGTCCTGAGTCACAGAATTGCTTGGGATGAGCCTCGACAGAAACCACTGCATCTCTCTCCACATCTTCTTTGCAAAGGCACAATCCACAAGGAGGTGAACAATGGTCTCGTCCCCACCACAGCCACCTCGAGGGCAACGTGCAGAGGGGGTGAGACTCCTGGCGTGTTGGAAGAATCTGATAGGAAGGGCCTTTCTCACCGCCAGCCAAGCTATGTCTTGGTGCTTGTTGGAAAGTTCTGATGATGAGGCATTCAGCCAAATGACTTTGACCGTCTACTCAGGAAACCGTCCCACAGGATCCACCCTCTCCTTTTCCTGCAGGGCCTCTAAGACATTACGTGCTGACCACTGCCTGATGGACTTGTGGTCAAAGGTGTTCCTCTGAATAAATTTTTCCTCGAGGGACAGGTGGTACGGCACAGTCCAACTACTTAGAGCGTTCCGCGGCAGCATGGTCAGACCCATCCTTCGCAACACTGGGGACAGGTAAAACCTCAGCACATATTGACACTTGGTATTTGCGTACCGAGGGTCTACGCACAGCTTGATGCAGCCACACAAAAAGGTGGCCATCAGGATGAGGGCGATGTTGGGCATGTTTTTCCCCCCCTTATCTAGAGACTTGAACATCGTGTCCCTGCGGACACGATCCATTCTCGACTTCCAGATAAAGCAAAAGATGGCTCAGGTGATCACCATCGCGCAAGAGTCTGGAATGGGCCAGACCTGCTCCATGCACAGCAACAGTGAGAGTGCCTCACACCTGATGACCCGCAATGGAGAGGGAGCGTTGCTCCCACATGCCCAGTTTTCTTCACATCAGAGACACTCGCTCCTTCCAGTTTTTAACGCATGCCCCGGTCCCTCCGAACCATATCCCCAGCACCTTCAGGACATCAGCCCTGACGGTGAAGGGGACAAAGGATCGTTCAGCCCAGTTCCCAAAGAACATGGCCTCGCTCTTCCTGCGATTTACCTTGGCTCCCAAGGCCAGTTCGAACTGGTCGCAGGACTGGATCAGTCTGCACACCGACAGCAGCTCCAAGCAGAAGACGGCGACATCGTCCATGTACAGGGAGGCTTTGACCTGAGTGCCTCCACTACCTGGGATCATCACTCCTCCTATGCCCGGATCCTTCCTGATGGACTCAGCAAAGGGCTGTATGCAACATACACACAGGACAGGGGGAGAGAGGGCAGCCCTGCCTGACTCCAGATTTAACAGGAAAGCTTTCTGACTCCCACCCATTGATTGAGACTGCACTACTGATGTTAGCGTAGAGCATTTGGATCCAGTTGCCGATTCCCTCCCCAAACCCTATTTTGGAGAGCACATCCACCATGTAGGTGTGTGATATTCTGTCAAAGGCCTTCTCCTGATCCAGGCTGATGAGGCAGGTGTCCACACCCCTGTCCTGCACATAGGCAATCGTATCCCTGAGTAGCACGAGGCTGTCAGATCTTCCTGCCGGGCACAGCACACGTCTGGTCAGGGTGGATCACCAATTCCAGAGCAGGCTTGACCCGATTGGCGATGACTTTGGAAAGAATCTTATAGTCCACATTCAACAGTGAAATGGGTCACCAATTTCTAATTTCCTCCCTTTCTCCCTTGTGCTTGTAGATGAGGGTGATGATGCCTTTCCTCATGGAGTCTGACATGCTGCCACACACACCAACACATAAACCCACTCACAGTGGGTGAGGGTGAGTGAGTGAGCACGCACCCTGAGTTTGGGATTGAGCCAGGCGCGTGCACACACACTCTGACCCCCTCACATTCTGGTCAATTTTATTAATTGCTCTTTTTTTTAACTTTTTGGTCAACAATTGTTTCTTTGCTTAACACCGCAACTTTTTCTTGAAATTCATTTTAAAGTTATACCAAACCTTATCTTTCTGAAATCTGTTCATTGGCCCCTTGAGTGAGAAATATATGCAAATGTGCCCCCCCCCACCCCAAACCCAAGCAAAAAGGATGGACAAGCCTGTTTTAAATCGAGTTCTTGTCATCCGTGCTGAGCAGCCAGAGCTTAGGACCTGACAGACCAGCTTTAAAAAAAAATCAGCGCTTCCAGACTGAGCATTCTGATTTTTTGAAACCAGTCCGTCAAGTCAATTTCACGCATTGCTGCGCTGCTGCTAGGGGGAGTGGGGTAGGGGGGATGTTGTGGGTTGGAGAAGTAGGGTTGGGGGGGGGTGGGTAGTGGGAATGGGCGGAGAGAGGGGGAGGTGGAGAGGGTGTGTTGGGGGAAGGGGAGTTCAGGGAGAGGGAAGGGGAGTTCAGGGAGAGGGGAGGGTGGGCTGGGGTGTGTTGGGGAAGGGGAGTGAGAAGGGTGGGCTGGGGTGTGGGGGAGGGGTGTGTTGGGGAAGGGGAGTGAGGAGGGTGGGCTGCGGGGAGGGGAAGGGTGTGTTGGGGAAGGGGAGTTTGGGGAGTGAGGTGGGTGGGCTGAGGTGTGGAGAAGGGGAGGGTCATGTTGGGGGAAGTGGCAGGAGTTGCAGAGGGTGGGTTGGGGTGTGGGGAAGGGGAGGAGTGTGTTGGGGGAAGGGGAGGTCAGGGAGGGAGTAGGGTGGGCTGGGGTGTGGGGAAGGGGAGGGGTGTGTTGGGAAGGGGAGTGAGGAGGGTGGGCTGGGGTTTGAGGAAGGGGCAGGAGTTGCCAAGGGTGGGTTGGGGTGTGGGGAAGGGGAGGGGTGTGTTGCAGGAAGGGGCAGGAGGTGGAGAAGGTGGGTTGGGGAGTGGGGTGTTGGGGAAGTGGTCGGAGGGGTTTGAGGTGCAGGGGGAGGTTGGGGGGTGGTGGGAGCGGTTTGGGGTGTTGGGCAGGGGTGGGGGGTTTGGGAACGTTGGGGTTGAGGGAGGTTGTTGGAGGGAGGGGTGAGAAAGAGGTTGGTGGCAGTGGAGGCATTAATATTTTTCAGTCTAAAAGCATACTTTTCATGAATTTTGGGGACTCAAATGATTTATACATAAGAAAATAATGGGCCTGAATTTCCTCAGAGTGGCAGCGTCGGATTGTATACTTTGTGCCCAATTTCTTACCTGAATTTTTTTCCCAGACCCTCTGACTCGGGCTAGGCAAGATTCAAGCAATGCAGCACGTCCCCTGGGCCTAGTGTCAAAGGGCAGCTGAGTTGAAGGCAAGGAGACCATGCCCACTTTTTATGGCACTAGCTGCCGTAAGCAAGGTAACTCAAAAGGTTCATTGAAATTTAAATGCCCTGGACAGACCAAGGAAGTATCTAAGATAAGTGGGTAGGATTTGTGGAATGAGGAGATCAGAGGTTGTGGGGGTGGAGGGCTGTGGATCAGAGATCAGGGGAGGGGAATCTGAGATCGGGGCTCAGATGTTGCGATCCTTGGGTCGGATCGGGCCTCATGTCGAGGTGGGGTTGGGGGCGTGGGTGTTGTGGGGAGGGGGGTGTTGGGTCACAGGGAGGAGTGGGGTGGGATATCAGGCCTCAGCAGGCGGAAAGGGGTCAGGCCTCGTGTGTGGGGTGGGGGGGTGCAGGTCAGGCCTCAGGTTGGGCTGGGTGACGCCCTGGGGTGGGTAGGGGGAATTGTGTTGGGCCTCTGGTCAGGTTGTGCCTGGGGGACCTGTGGGGGAGTGTGTCGGGCCTCGGGTGGGGGAGTGCATGAGAGGGCCTGGGGTTGGATTTAGCCTGGGGGGTTGATATGGGTGAGAGTCAGGCCTGGCGAGGGGACGGGATGCTTGACAGTCCCCATGGGGGTAGAAGGAATCCCAGGGAGGGGTAGTAAGTGGGTAGGGAGCGACCCCTGGGAGTCCTGTGGGGTTGTAGTCAGGGGACAGATGGTGTTCCGGGGGGGTGGTCAGGGGTGCTCGGGGAGTCCTGCGGGTGTTGGTCTGGTTCTACATACAATAGTTACCCAGAAGTTAGAAGCAGTTTCAATGTTTTAACTTTTCCTGGGTAATTATTGGTGTAACCCAGTCGGAACCATCCAAAGTTTGTGATTTAAATCACATTTTCTGATGATTCCCAGTGCAGGACAATTGCCCAGGGGAAGTTTGCACTTCTGGGCAATTGCCATGCAAACCTTACCTGGGAACTTAGGAAAGGGATTCCCCAGTGCATCCTTGGGGTACCCTCCCAGTCAGCGCTGGGGAGCTCTGAAGTTATGGCCCATGTAACATAATAGTAGATTTAGAAATGACACGACCAACACATTTCCTTAGAGCTCCGGCAACTCAAAATTTGGCACTACACCCCTGCAGCCCGAAGGATGTGAGTGGTGGGTTGGAAGTAAGAGGCCCAGAAACAGGAGAAGCACCGGGGCCCATGATTTCTCTCCCTGGCCCCGGCAATGCCCAGGGAGAAAATGGAGAGTATAATAAAGAGACCCTTTCACTTTCATCTGCGTTGATCAGTCTGGGTGCAAGGGGTTTAGAATCAGTGTCAATTCCAGACCCCTTAATGAAGCACAACCGATATTGTTGTGAAAGACCACTGGACTGTGAGGGTCCTGCTTATAGTTCTCAGGGGAGAGCCAATAGGTCTTTAACAGAGAAGCCCTCCTACCCTGGTGTGTATAGCCAATGTGTATAGCTAGCAGGTAAGTGGGCATTATGGTACCAACCTGGACTGATGCTTTGGGTGAAAGGTGACGTGAAGTAAATTGGTGGAACTGGCAAGTCAAACTGCTTGCCAGCTGTCAGGCAGTTTTCTGTTGTTGCCAATTGTTCGTTAGAGTGTTTTAAAAGTATGACACTAGTTGCATGAAGGTTTCCTGGGAAGTAGTCAGCAATGGAAACAATTTCTACACTCAGATTACACCAGAGTTGCACCAAGAATATTTAACTTCACTTACTCCAGGAAACTTGCGTGTAACTCCATCTGCTGGCGAATAGCATAACTTTCTGCACAATCGCAACCTAACTGACATTGAGGAAATTCAGTGTGCCAGTACATAGTCCTGGCAACCAGAGCAAGCTGCAAGCTTACTGTTATGGATTGGAGGGGGTCAGTTCAAACAGTACTGTTTCCCTTTTGCCACTTGTCTGTAAAAAGAAGGCATTTTGAATTAGTTTATTTTAAAGAATAATTGGTGTATTTTTTCAAGTCCAAAGTTCAGCTGGCTGTAGGCTGGTGTTATAAGACTCACTTTTCAGGTGGTTTTGCTGTCACAAAATGAAGTAGACACGCAGAGATTGAGTCGGTTCTGTAGGCCATGGTACAAGATCTTCCAGCAGAATCAGGTTAGATAGGCCAGTTGTCCCATCTTGACAGAGCCAACTTCTTTGTGTCTCGCTAGTCAGAGGGTAAAAAAATGAATTATGTGCGCAGCCCAGAAATGTATTTTAAAATTGTTCAAGAGGCCAAAGTCTTGGGCCGTGAGACCTCCCTGCTCCACAGGAACTTTAGCAAAGGATGCTTATCCAGCATCTGGTATTGGCTTTTTTTCAGGACTGATATTGGGTGGGATCTTCTGGCCCCGCCCACCGTCGGAATTGTCTGGTCCCGCAGAAAGTCAGTGGACTTTTGGCTGGGCCGCCGAATCTCCCGTGGCGGCTCCCACCATGACATGGCTGGAAAATCTTGGTGATTGTCTCAGCCATTAGGGGTTGAAAGGGGCGCCATTTATGTTGGGGGTCTGGCATTTGGGAAGCCATCGTCTCAGTAGACCCACAGAGTCCGCCAGCAAGGTTGGCTTATCAAATGCAAATGGCCTTCCTGTAGCTCCCTTTGAAATTGGTCTGAACATCCCAGGTTGTCTGTTAGTAGCTCACTAGGCATAACGAGGTGTGGCATTCCCAAAACTGAGAAGAGAATTCTTTTGTTCTGGAGAAAAAGTCCAGTTTAAAAATAAAAAAATAGCAGTACAGATAAAGTTTTTAAATATTTAGTGTTGGAGGAACCCAATAATATGAGCATACGAATTATAAGCAGGAGTAGGCCATTCAGCCCCTCAAGCTTGCTCCACCATTCAATAAGATCATGGCTGATCTGATTGTAACCTCAACTCCGCATTGCTGCCTACCCCTGATAACCTTTGACTCCTTTGTTAGACAAGGATCTATCCACCTCCGCCTTAAAAATATCCATTGACCCTGACTCCACTGTTTTCTGGAGAAGAGAGTTCCAAAGATTGATGACCCTCAGAAAAAAAAATTCTTCTCATCTCCATTTTAAATGAGAGACTCATAATTTTTAAACTGTGCCCCCTAGTTCTCATCTCTCTCACAAGAGGAAACATCCTTCTAGCATCCACCCTGTCAAATCCCCTCAGAATCTTATATGTTTCAGTAAGACCACCTCTCATTCTTCTAAACAGCAATGAATATGGACCCAGCTTGTCCAACTTTTCCTCATAAGATAACCCCTCGTCCCAGGTGTCAGTCGAGTGAACCATCTCTGAACTGCTCCCAGTGCATTTATATCCTTTCTTAAATAAGGAGACAAAAACTGTACACGGTACTCTAGATATGATCTCACCAACGCCCTGTACAAATGTAACAAAACATCCCTACTTTTATATTCCATTCTCCTTAGAATAAACAACAACATTCCATTTGCCTTCCTAATCACTTGCTGTCCCTGCGTACTAACTTCTCCTGATTCATGTACAAAGACACCCAGATCCCTCTGTACCTCAGAGTTCTGCAATCTCTCTCCATTTATATAACATGCTGCTTTTCTACTCTTCCTGCCAAAGTGGACAAGTTCACATTTTCCCACATTGTATTCCATCTGCCAATTTTTTCCCACTTAATTAACTTATCTATGTTCCATTCAGACTGCTTATGTCCACTTCACAACTTACTTTTCTACCCATCATTGTATCACCAGCAAATTTAGCAACCACACATTCAGCTCCTTCATCCAAGTCATCGATACAAATTGTATGTAGTTGAGGGACCAGCACTGATCCCTCAGGCACTCTGTTCAACACATCTTGCCAATGCAAAAATGACCCATTTATGCCTATTCTTTGTTTCCCGTTCGCTGACCAATCCTGTATTGATAAGTTGGTGGAATGGAGAAAAAAATTGGAAGGTGGAATTCAATGGTAAAAAAGCAACTTTGAATGGGGAAAAGATGTGAAGAGCAGAGGGATTTAAATGCAGGTTCACAAGAACATTAAAAGCAGCATCTCATATGGACAGGCCATGAGAAAGCTAATGGCATGCTGTTTTGAATATAAAAGCTGCGATGTATTGCTGAATCCATATAAAACCTTAATGAGACCACAGTTCAGAATATTGTGAACAATTTTGAGCTCCATATTATAGGAAAGCTGTTGAGGCAATACAGAGGGTTCAGCACAAGTTCACCAGGAGCTACCCAGCATGAGGAAAAACAAATAAGCAAGTTTCAATAAATTGAGCAAATTATAAGGTAATTTAATAGAGGTATTTATGAGGAGATAGGACAGCGTAGATAAAAAGAATAAAAGACATGCATTTATATAGTGCTTTTCATAGCCATCAGACATCTCAATATGTTTTACAGCCAATGAAGAACTTTTGAAGTTTAGTTACTACTGTTGGGATCGCAGTAGCCAACTTACACAAGCAAAGTCCCACAAATAGCAATGTGATAAAGACCAGATCATCTGCTTTTATGATGTTGATTGAGGCCTAAATAATAGCCAGGACAAATCAGCCTTGATTTTTGTGCTCTAGTGGGACTTGAACCCACAACTTTCTGACTTAGAGGCAAGAATGCTACCAACTGAGCCACAGCTGACACAGGAACCATATCAAAAGCTCTACTATTCAGTATTCAACACAATCCACTCTTTGCTTAATAATGTACAGACAACTTACTTCACATTGCCCTCCATTTACACAATCTCCATTTCTTTTCCTCAGTTAGTACATCTTGATCTTCTCCAAGCACAATAACAGGCCAGCATTAATCTTGTATCCTTTAATTCTTCAAGAACACAGCTTTTTTCACACCCATTCTCCAAGTTTGTCTTTAGTGTCCCTCTAGTGACTTTTCTTCATCTATTAGCAGCCAAACCTTCTCTGAATACAAGTGCAACTGTCACATCCTTTCCATTTCTAAAGCTGCATTAAAAAGTTTATGTTTTTTCTCTCATGCCAATGTCTCTATTGAGCCCAAGCCAACCCAAAGTTTGGTACTGCTCTATAATCTCACGTGTTTCCCAAAATGCTTTGCTGGTACACCAGGCTAAAAGATAGTAGGTGACAACTGTAAGCTCTGTAGTTATTCAGACTGAAATAATGACATTTGCTTTGGAAGCATGTCTCCTTATTAAATACAGGTTGAATGAACTCCGATTACTTATAATAGCTGTCACTTATTCCATCTTTTCATATTTCATAGCATTGATCACTTTTATTCATTTATCCATGGCCTCACCCTTCCCTATCCCCGTAACTTCCTTCAGCCCTGCAACCTTCTGAGACTACCGCACTCCTCCAATTCTGACTTCTTGCACAACGCTCATTTTAGTTGCTCCAAAATTTGCAGCCTTGCCTTCAGCTGCCTGACCCCAACATCTGGAGTTTCTTCCCTAAATTTTTTCGCCTCGCTATCCCTATTTCCCCCCTTTGAGATGTTCCTTAATAGGTACCTTTTTGACTAAGTTTTTGGTCACCTGTCCTAATGTCTCCTTATGTGGTTTGGGTGTCAAATTTGTTTCCTAACCCTCTTGTCAACAAGCACTTTGGCAAGTCTTATGTGTTAAAGGTGCTAAAAAAAAAAGTTATGTGGTTATTGTTCTGATTATATCCTACATTCAACAATCTTTTCAAATCATATACCCATAGTGTATTCAATCTCCATTGAATCATTGATCACAACATAAATTCTTGAAATCTCTACAACACGGGAATAACATTTGTTTCTTTCATTTATTCAAATACATATTTTGAATTGTTCTTCACAAGTCTGCTAACGGCTATCATCTCTAACCTTCGAAGGTTCTACACTTAGATCTTCATTTACTAACAATGAATCCATATTAATAATCAGGCAATCAGTTGAAAAAGCAGAATGCCTCGAAAGTCACACTGGCGTCTTGGTTATCTTACTGAGAGTCGGCTGGAGTTAATTCTCACTGGGCAAATTAAACGTGGCTAATGCCAGGTGCATTAGCGAGACAACAAATCTGGAGCCAGTACTAACCTTAAAGCATTTTTCTGTGAATAATTCCGGTTCTTTCATTTCAGTAATTGGAACTGAAAAAATATATTTCAACACTACATGTAATTACTTATTTGCAGTCAATTACAATTCTCCTGACAGCTCTTTCACTTGTAAGGATTTGGCAAAGTTGTGGCGCTGATTACCTCATTACCACCAAGTGACTGACTTCAAAATAAGGAGAGAATTTAGTTTGTTTTTTTCTAATTTGGAGCAAGTTCAACAATGAACATTTTAGTTTGAGTTAAACCTCACTCCATAGCTCCTGTTTGTCAACCTCAGTGCCAGCACAATGTGTGGGAAGCTAAGCATTGTATTTGACTGTGTTATTCTTGGCCTATGAACACCCAATAATGCCAGTGAGAATCAATTAGAAATAGTCAATCCCATAGCACTGTAATCCCTCAATATGGAGTGACTCCTTATTTTAATAGTGCAGTGAAAAATGTGCAATTGATTTGATATTAAGCATAGAATCAGTTCACCGATCACATCTTATGTTCATGCTTGTTTGAATCAAACGATTCTATATCACAGCACGTACTCTTATGGGACTTGCAAAATCTATAATGTGTTATCACCCAGCCATGATTGAAATATCTTCAGAGGGTTTTTCTGCGGGTATTCGAATCCTATATAATTAAAGCCTTTTTCTTCTTACCTAAAAAAAAAGCAAGAAAAATGCTACCAGCTGTAAGTATTTATCCAATTGCCAGTTTTGTTTGGAGGACTCGAAAACATTAATCATCACATTGTTTTTAGCCTGCTACTGTTTCAAATAATTTCATATTCTGTTTTTAAAAAATAACTAAAAGGAAAACAAGGGAGAGAAACAAAACCGTTGATTCCAGAAAGGCTGCTTTCATGTATCTCAACTGTAAGCTCTGCAATTATTCGCACTGAAATAATGACATTTTGCATTTCATTTCATTTAACTTTGGACCAGCTTTTCTCACCCCGTCATCACTCATTGTCGACATTAAAGGTTTTGAATAGGAAATCACTTTTCTGGTTATGTTTACAGAAAGTAAGCCAAGTGAAAATTATGGAAACTAAAAATATCTTTGCCGAGTTATGACATATATGTAATAAATTCACATCTGAGAGGTCCACCTTTCCTTAATATAAGGCCTCTTAAAAACAAAAAAAGCAAATGCAAAAAAACAAATCACATTTCTGGAGTTAAGAGTAGAAAATGAGTATCTGTTACTGCCTCTGTTCACTTCAAACATTTGCTCATTCCAACAGAAAAATGCTGGAAAAACTCGGCAGGTCTGACAGTATCTGTGGAGAGAGAAATAGAGGTAACGTTTCTAGCCCAAAAGGGTGGTACAGCGGTATTGTCACCGAAGTAGTAATCCAGAGATCCAAGGTAATGCACTGGGGGACCTAGTGATGCAGGTGATGGAATTTGAATTCTCAATAAATGCCTGGAGTTAAAAGTCTAATGATGACCATGAAACCATTGTTGATTATTATTTCTTTTTTTAAATCCCCATCTGGTTACTAATTCCCTTTAGGGAAACAAATTTGCCGTCCTTACCTGGCCTGGCCTACATATGACTCCAAGATCCACAGCAACTTGATTGACTCTTAAATGCACTCTGAAATGGATTATCAAGCCACTCAGTTGTATAGACTGCTAAAAACAAGTCAATAAGGAACTAAACAGGGCAGATCAACTGGTATTGACCTAGGCACCAGAAACAGCAACCACAAACTCAGCCATGTCGACTCTGCAAAGTCCTCATTACCAATATCTGGGGGCATGTCCCAAAGTTGGGAGAGCTGTCCCACAGACTAATCAAGCAACAGCCTGAGGTAGTCATACTCACAGAATCATACCCTAGAGACACCACCATCACCATCTCTGGCTAAGTCCCTCACCACCAGCAGGACAGACCCAGCAGAGCTGGCAGCACAGTGGTATACGGTCGGGAGGGAGTTGCTCTACTGCTCAATATCAAGTCTGGACCCCATAAAGTCTCATGGCACCAAGCCAAATGAGGGAAAGGAAACTTTCTGCTGATTACCATTCTCCCAGCAGCTGACGAATCAGTACTCCTCCATGTTGAGCACCACTTGGAAGAAACATTGAGAGTTGCAAGGGCATTGAATGTACTTCAATGTCCATCACCAAGAGTGGCTCAGTAGCACCACTACTGACCAAGCTGACCAAGTCCTAAATTACATAACTGCTGGACTGGGCCTGCGGCAGGTGGTGAGGGAAGAACATGGCATTACCCTTCCCAACCTGCCTGCTGCAGATGCACCTGTCCATGACAGAATCGGTAGGAGTGACCACCACGGAGTCCTTGTGAAGAGGAAGTTCCATCTTCATATTGAGAACAC
The DNA here is from genome assembly GCF_017639515.1 of Carcharodon carcharias. Classification (NCBI taxonomy): domain Eukaryota; kingdom Metazoa; phylum Chordata; class Chondrichthyes; order Lamniformes; family Lamnidae; genus Carcharodon; species Carcharodon carcharias. The sequence goes on from NC_054470.1 coordinate 182,081,035, forward strand.
CCTCCATAGTGTGTGGCACAACACTACGCTAAATGGGATAGATTTCAAACAGACCTTGCAACTCAAAGCTGGGCAACCATGAGGCGCTGTGGGCCATCAGCAGCAACAGCAGAATTGTACTCAATCACAATCAGTAACCTCATGGCCCAGCATATCCCACACTCTACCATTACCACCAAGCCAGTGGATGAACCTTGGTTCAATAAAGAGTGCAGGAGGGCATGCCAGGAGCAGCACCAGGCATACCTAAAAATGAGGTGACAACCTGGTGAAGCTACAACACAGGGCTAACTTGCATGCCAAACAGTATGAAAAGCAAGTGATAGTCGGAGCTAAGCAATCCCACAACCAACAGATCAAATCTAAGTTCTGCAGCCCTTCCACATCCAGTCATGAATGATGATGGACAATTAAACAATTCACTGCAGGAGGACAGTCCACAAATATCCCCATCCTCAATGATGGAGGAGCCCAACACATCAGTGCAAAAGATAAGGCTGAAGCATTTGCTACAACCTTCAGCCAGAAGTGCCTAGTGGTTGATCTATCACCGCCTCCTCCAGAGGCCCCCAGCATCACAGATGCCAGTCTTCTGCCAATTTGATTCACTCCATGTGATATCAAGAAACGGCTGAAAGACACTGATACTGCAAAAGCTATGGGGCCTGACAATATTCCAGCAATTTTACTTGTGCTCCAGAACTTGCCATGCCGCTAGCCTAGCTTTTTCCAGTGCAGCTACAATACTGGCATAAACCCGGCAATGTGGAAAATTGCCCAGGTATGTCCAGTGCACAAAAAGCAGCATAAATCCAACCTGGCCAGTTACTGCCCCATCAGTCTACTCTCATCAGTAAAGTGATGGAAGAGGTCAGAAGCTTAGAAGAGTGAGGGGTGACTTGATTGAAGTATATAGGATCTTGATAAGGTGGATGTGGGTGAGCCCAGAACTAGGGGGCACTGTTTTAAGGGGCCCTTTTAAGACACAGATGAAGGGAAACGTTTTCTCTGAGGTTTGTGCAACTTTGAAAATCTCTGCCTCAGAAGGTGGGGTCAATGAATATTTTTAAGGCGGACATAGATAGAGTCTTGTTAGGCAAGGGAATCAAAGGTTCTTGATGGTGGATGGGAATGTGGAATGCGAAACACATACAGATCAGCCATGATCTTTTTGAATGGTGGAGCTGGCTCAAGGGGCCGAATAGCCTCCCACGTCCTATTTCGTATGTTTGTCTGTTCATATCAACAGTGCTATCAAGCGACATTTGCTAAATAAATGTTCCTCGGGGTAGTGTCCTAGGCCCGACCATCTTCAGCCACTTCATCAATGAGGTCAGAAGTGGGGATGTTCACTGATGATTGCACAATGTTCAGCACCATTCGCGGCTCCTCAGATAGTGAAGCAGCCCATGTCCAAATGCAGCAAGACCTGGACAAAGCTTGGGCTGACAAGTGACAAGTAACATTTGCACCACACAAGTGCCAGGCAATGACCATCTCCAACAAGAGAGAATCTAACCATCGCCCTTGACATCCAGGGGCATTAACATCGCTGAATCCCCCACATCAACATCCTGGGGATTACTATTCACCAGAAACTGAATTGGACTAGCCATATAAATACTGTGGCTACAAGAGCAGGTCAGAGGCTAGGAATCCTGCAGTGAGTAACTCACCTCCTGACTCACCAAAACCTGTCCTTATCCTGGCATAAGTCAGGAGTCTGATGGAATATTCTCCACTTGCCTTGAGTGAAGTTCCAACCCCATCCAGGACAAAGCAGCCTGCTTGATTGGCACCCTTTCCACAAACAGTCACTCCCTCCACCACCAAAGCACAGTGCAGCAGTTTGTTCCATCTACAAGATGCACTGCAGGAACTCACCAAGGCTCCTTAGCACCTTCTAAACCCACTACCACTACGCTCTAGAAGGATAAGAGCAGCAAACAGCTGGGAACACCACCACCTGGACGTTTCCCTCCAAGCCACTCACCATCCAGACTTGAAATACATCGTCATTCCTTCACTGTCGCTGGGTCAAAATCCTGGGACTCCCTCCCTAACAGCACTGTGGGTGTACCTACACCACATGGATTGCAGCAGTTCAAGAAGGCAGCTCACCACCACCTTCTCAAAGGCATTTAGGGATGGGAAATAAAAGCTGGCCTAGCCAAAGACACCCACATCTCATGAATGAATATAAAGAAAAAATGATACTTCTTCGGAAGAAGAGTCCAAAGAAGAGTCATATTGGACTCTAAACCTTAACCCTGTTTCTCACTCCACAGATGCTGCCAGACCTGCTGAGTTTTTCCAACATTTTCTGTTTTTGTTTCAGATTTCCAGCGTCTGCAATATTTCAATTTTATTTGCTAATTCTAGGCTACTGTCCAACTGTTTGTAATATTACAAAAAAAAAATCAGACAGACGGACAAACAGAATTGAATTTACAGTACACCTTTCATAACCTCAGGTCCTCCTAAGGGATTTTACAACCAAGACTGTTTGAATTGAAGTCAATACTGTAATGGAGGAAAATGCAGCAGCCAATTTGCACACATCAAAGTCACAGCTAACATATGGATGCTTAATACATTTTAACAATGTTCCTCTTTTTTACAGAAACATGCGGGTTAATGCCCCCATTAAAATTGCAGGTAAAAAATGTGATACGCATGCATTTGGAGTTCATGAAATTATACAATAACAGTCACATCTAGGCATATATATTTATCCAAAGAGCATACCTATAATATAGCCTAACAGAATTGATGCAAGAACCACATAGGTCATTTTAGTTCTAGTACTGCATTTGCATGAACTTGTTATCCAAAGACTTCATATCATATTATCACAATGCCTATTACACTTTTCTGTTAACTGTAGCATTGAAATTCAATGCACCATCCGTTAGATTGATATTTTCCAACGTTAACTGTTACCCTGTAAAACTGATGATGGTTCAATTAAATCATTTGAAAAACATCTCAAGCTATTTTTGCCTGCTATTTGTTCTGATTAATTGAAATTTATAATTTCCAAAATATGGTTTTAAACAAAATAAATTGTAGAATAGAATTATATATTTCACAATAATATTCATCAATTAACTTGTTTTTTGCATCTTTTAACTTTCATTAACATTTTTAAACTTTTCATCAAAACTTGGGCTTCAACTGGATATGTTTACCCCACACCAGTTGTCCAGTTTCCAGTCACCTCTATGCAGTCTGAGTATGTGCAGATTTGCAGAATTTCCCTCCTTGCAATGTGTGCACCCACAGGAGTCAAAGGGTTTTTTTTTATCCTGTGAGGTTTTCTTGCTTTCTCCCAGGACTTTGCAAGAAAGTGGAGGTTGAATGCTCAAAGCTTTTATTTCAGACAAGTGATGGCACAGAAATATATCAACAATTATTCTCTTCTCTTATGAACTCCCCACAAATAGCCAACACCTGTGAGAGACAACTACTGATGTTGGGGTTCTAATTGTTGATCAGAAAACAGGGAGCTGGTTTATAGAGACTGGATTACTATTGCAAATGGAGTTAATTTTGTTTATTCCTCTCAACTATTTAAATGATGATCTTTGAGTATCTTATGGAATGCTATCTGGGTATGAAAATTTATGTTTATTAAAGACTGTATAAGTCCAAAAGCTCAATGATAGGCAATCATTTTCAACTTCTATGCTCCTGTCTTAAGTCAGGAAAAACTATCAGGAAATTGCACAGCGCTGACCTATAATTTTCACAAGCGAGAAACTTAAAGGAAAATAATGGCAGGAAGTGGTAATGGAAAATTATTAAAAGATGTACCTGAGAACGAAAAAGGAACAGCAAAATCGGCAGGGCAGGATAGGTGTTGGGCAGGACTGTGTCAGGGTTCCAAAGGACCAGCCACACTTTTAGCCCTAATACAAAAGCAAAATACTGAGGATGCCGGAAATCTGAAATGTCAATGGAAGTTAAAAAGTGCAAAAAACAAGTTAATTGGCAAATGTAATTGTGTTATTGTGAAATATATATTTCTTTTCTACAATTTATTTTGTCTAAAACCATAATTTTGGAAATTATAAATTTCAATTAATCAGAACAAATAGGCAAAAATAGCTTGTGATGTTTCTCAAACGATTTAATTGAACCATCATCTGTTTTACAGGGGTAACAGTTAACTTAGGAAAATATCATTCTAACTGATTGTAAATTAAAATGCTGGAATTGCTCAGCAGGTCAGGCAGCTTATGTAGAGAAAAACAGGATTAAAGGCTGGGATTTTCCAGCCCCTTCGTGGAGGGACGCGCCACAGGAGATGCAGCAGCCCAGCCAAAAATCCATTGGCTTTCGGTGCGACCAGGCCATCCGGTAGCAGGTGGGGACGGAAAATCCCACCCAATGTTTCAGGCTGATGGACGTTTTATCAGAACACTCAGCTCTCCCTTATGCAAGGCCGGTAAATCTTGCTCTCACCAATACTGCCAAAGCAGTGCAAGCCTCAATGCCACCAGACTCTACACCCACATTAAAGAAGCCTCTTTTCATCCCTCTGCTGGACTTTAGGGCTCTCCTCCTCAGATGCTACCCTTTTGCACAACACAGGTCCTCTCTGAGCATTTACAAATATCCAGATTGTATTCTCAGTGCTCATGAGCCCAGAGTCTTCCCCAGTGATCCCATACTCAACGTCATTTAAAAAAGCAAGATTATCTGCGTCAAATTGCTGCCTGTGGGATCTTGCTGTGCACAGGTTGGCTGCTGTGTTTCCTACATTGCAAAAATGACTATGCTGCAAAAGTACCTCACTGGTTGCTAAGTGCTTTGACACATCCTGAGACGCTATATAAATCCAAGCGTTTCTTTTCCTTTGTACTGTGAGCCCTTGCCACCAATGTCTCCAGATCCAAGGCACTATCTCCTACTGATCCTAGATGCTAGGACACCCCTATTTATCTTGCACCGCTGAATATTCCCAGAACCCTGGGACCACATCCCACCTGCCATTGCTCCCCGAACCTGCCTTCCCCCATGGTACTGCTAGATGCTGAGGACTTACCCCAGTACTGCTAGATTCCAGGCTCCCTTCCCAACTCTGACAGGGCTGATTCAATATTGACGCAGCCAGAATTCCACTGAGGCAATTTGACATAACACCCATGTTCTTGTAAAATCTACACCTCACATGAACAATGCTAAAAATCTGCTAGCATAATAATTTTATTCATGAAATTTGGGAAGTCTGAAGAGGGAAAGTGGTGGTGCAGTGGTGTTGTCACTGGACTGGTAATCCAGAGACCCAGGGTAATGCCCTAGGGACCTATCCGAATCCCACTATGTCAGGTGGTGCTTTTTGAATTCTAAAGTATCTAGACTTAAAAGTCTAATGATGACCATGAAACCATTATCAATTGTTGTAAAAACCCATCTGGCACACTAATGTCCATTAGGGAAGAAAACCTGCTGTACTCACCTGGTCTGGCCTACATGTGACTCCAGACGCACAGCAATGTGGCTGACTCTTAAAAATGCCCTCTGAACAAGGGCAATTAGGGATGGGCAATAAATGCTGGCCTAGCCAGCGATGCCCACATCCCACAAATGAATTTTTTTTTAAATCTGGAGCCTGTAATACTCCAAGCATTACAAGTAAGATTTCAGTAAGGAATGGACTATTGGTATGGCAGCCTAAAAATGAATTTCCCAAAAAATATCTTTTTATTTATATAAATCTTAATTTTAATGATTTTATATAGATATTATATTTGTCTTAATGTGACTTATGTACTGAAAAGTATATTTTAATAAAATTGGCAAGAATGCTGATGTAAATCTTTCTCTGTTATTGTCCATAGTATGATGGCTTATTTAGACTAGGATTATATTTTAAGTAAGTACTGCTTACTTTAATTTTATGACTGTTATAAACAATGCATAATGCCCAATGCACACAACATATGTGATGAAAATATCACATTTATCAATTTGCAGCATCTAAGAATCTAGAACCTGGAGACAGGATCAAAATATTTTTCTAGCTGATCCTGTCTCATGATATTTTGAGCAGCTTTTGTGCACTGGCTCCATGAATTTAATGAAAAGTAAAACAGCTGTAAGGAATTTGAGAAATCATATTGGCAGCTTAACAAAATGCTTGTAACGGAGGAGCATAATCACCACTACTGTGGTATTACTGTAAGTCAGAAGTGAGGCTCTACACATTGTGAAGAAACTAAAATTGCCACAAATTGGTATAGTCAGATGCATCATATTAAATCTCATGAAGCTTTCTAAATCCAACCTTGAGTCTGTCAGACCACGCCGAACTACCTGCTCCTCTGAATACTGAACTCAGTAACCCTTGGTTTGTTGGCAGTGACCTGGCTCAATTTGGACATTCATTGTCAAGCTACTCTGAAGCTGAGGTGCAAGCTGAAGGATTTGTCAGTCCTGTACCCTGAGATTGCTTTCAGCATAAGATGGCCAGTAGTAAAGTAAAAAAAAAATGAAATATTCCCCCACACAAGCACTATTTGAAAGGATCACCCAGGAACTTACAGGTGAGGTGCTTTTGACTTTCTTTTGCTCCTGCAGAGTTGGCGAAAGTTTTTTTTATTTCATGGGATATGACCGTCACTGACAAGGCCAGCATTTATTTCCCATTCCTAATTTCCACTGAGAAGGTGGTGGTGAGCGGTCTTCTTGAACTGCTGAAGTCCATCTGGTGCAGGTACACCTATAGTGTTGTTAGGAAAGGAGTTCCAGGATTTTGAAGCAGTGACAGTGAAGGAACGGCGATATAAACTGTTTTTTGGTAGTACAAAACTTGATTACTGTTGAAAAGAGAGACTTGTTGCCAAAGCTTTTCATCTTGCACTCATCAGGACAAAGGCAAGAATCCCAAATTTCAAACGATCACAACAATTCACACAGATTACACACAATAGGTGCTTGGTTGGCAAGTTGACTCAGATTGGCTGAGACATTGCCAAGGAGAAAGCAATGGGTAGCTACAGGCTCCCCAAAGTCCTGGATAATTCAAAAAAGGCGCAAGGCTTGAATGTACTCCTTTTGTTTGCAGAGAACAGGTTCCTGTGTATAAATGTATGTCAATTCTAGCAAGTGTGAATGAGCCATGTCACAAGTTCGACTGATTACCTTAAATTCATTGCTATGAGTGCACTCAGGATTGTTCAGCAAGTGCTGCCCAGTCAGAATCATATCCAACGGTTGACATTTTGTTTTGGGTTTTGTAAGTGCAAACTGGTTGAGAATGGTCTGTACTTTGCCAACTGTGAACAGCCAAAGGAACGTGCTGTTTGACTCGATCAGCCAATCATTGGGATGTACGACCTATGTACCTGGAATTGCACTGGCACTGAAATTCATACATGATGATGCTCAATTGTGTGGTAGGCAGAACTTCTTATTTGACTGATGGGAGCATCCTGTTAGTGAAAAATACCACTCACATTACCATTGCGAAGTAGCCTTAATATGCTCCATCCCGTGCTAAAATTCACTTTGAGATGGAGCAGTCTAATGCATTCCCTTTTTTTGATGTATGAGTTGAGAAATCCACTAATGGATTTTCCACTACTGCCTACCTTCACTGGCCAATATACACATTGGGATTCATATAGCTCCAAGCACTATAAGAAATCCCGCTATCAGGAACCTTGTAATTGTGACCCAAACCATTTGCTCACCCTGCAAGCTTAATGAAAAATAGAGCACATCAAAGCTAAATTGCAGGACAATGGCTACCCTAATCAGATCATTTTTCACTGTGTATCACACAAACTCAAATCGGCCAATGGCTGCCACTTTCAACCCAAAAACTGCCCAGTCTACCTCATGTTACCCTGGAAATGCAAAGTATCTTAAAAATTTGAACAACAGGTTAAGCAAGCAAGTGGCAACACTAGTGGTATTTTCCACTAACAGGGTGCTGCCATCAGTCCAAAAAAATGTTCTGCCTACCACATTTGAGCAACATTGTGTATGAATTTCAATGCCGTTGCAATGCCAGGTACATGGCCATACATCTAAACGATTGGCTGGCTGATCAAATCAAACAGCATTTTCCTTCGGTTGTTCATAAGAGTCAGAGTACAGATCGTACACTAAAACCCGTGACTGCAAAAGTCAAAATTAAATATATACTGTTAGATATTTTCGTGATTGGGCAGCACTTGCTGAGCAATCCTGAGTGTGCTAATGGCTACACCAAGAATCAATATAAGATCATCAGTCAAGCTAGTAACGTGTTTCATTTATGCTTACTAGAAATTACATACATTCATACACAGGGACCGATTCTCTGCAAACAAAGAGAATGTGTTCAAGCCTTGTGCCTTTTTTTTTTAGAATTGCCCAGGCACTTGGGGAGCCTATTGACCCTGTTGCTTTCTCCAATCAGCACCCTTTTCTCCAGCAGTATAAATTGTTTGAAATTTGGCATTCTTGCATTTGTATCTGATGAGTGCAAGATGTAAAGCAAGATGTCTCTCTTTTCAGCAACATTCAAATATAAAAGCTATCATGCATGGTAATACGTGAGTGAATAGTTTAAACTTGTGTTCTTAGTGGCAATAGCTCATTGAGATGATGATGCAGAAATTTGATCACACCCTTAACAGATGCATTAGTAAAACATAGGTAAAGGAGCACATAAGACCTCCAATAAGGGGTTCCAGAAAGGTGATTCTTAGTTATTGCAGTTAACTGTTATTCAAATCTGAATTGAATTGTTGAAGCAGATGTATGTTTTCTGTATTTGGTTTTAGCATTCATATAGTAGTCCTTTAAAGGCAAGACACATAAGGCTGGGCTGAAAGCTGGCAATCAGATGGTGCAAGTGAGCGGGGCTAAGGATTATATGACTGTTGGTGCATTGTGATTGTGAGCAATGGTTCAGGTGAAATGCTCTTGGATGTGTTACTCTCTGAAAGTTCTGGCAGTTAGGGGCACTGGTGATCAATGCTCTTCCCTCTCTCTCTCAGCTTCATGCCACTATTCCTCCAACTTCTCCTCGCTTCTTGCTGTTCTGGTGGTGTTAAGGGCCAGTGCTTGGTATAACCAAGTTATGCAGCATGTAACACATGACCATAAACATGGAGATGATAAAAGTCATACTGCTGAACTCCTCTTGAAAGTTTGGAGCATAATTTGAGTTGCGGGCATGGCTCTCATTGCAGGCATGACTCCTGTCCAGCAGGATCATCCCTTGGCGTCCAATAGCCTGCCTGTGACCTGGTGGCCTGTTGCAATAAAGGCAGCAGAGAGGACTGTCGAAGGATGAATGAGTCATGACTGCTGCCAAGAAACTGAGCACAAACATATCTGTGATCGCAACGGGCTGCACAGTCAAGGAATTGTATCCCTTTCCACTAAAACTATGGCAAGCTGATGATGGAGAATATATAGTGAAATATGGAGGAAAAGGTAAAATTTGCCAAACTATGGGAAAGAGCAGGGGAGTGTAACTAATTGGATAATTCTTCCAAAGAACCAGCATGGGGACAATAAGCTGAATGGCCTCCTGTACAGCAGTGAAGCTGAGAAATTAAAATTGGTCCTTGAAGACCCACTGTGGACTGGTTACCTAGCTCAGGATTCTCCTATTTCCTTTTCGCCCCACTGACCCTTCTCACCAATGCCTACTTCACTGCTATCCTTCATCCTCGAGCAGCAAAGCCAGATCCAACAAGCCAACCATGACTGCAACAAAACTCTTCCCAAAGCTACAAGAAACAGTCCGACACCAGCACAAAATTGTTCCCAGGTGTCAGAATTCTCATGTGGGGAGAAGGAAACACTCTCAATGAAGATATACAGAACTAATAACAGAAAAACAGGTCATTCATTACAACCAGTATGTGTAGGCAATAAAAAGAGAAAACACAAAATATTCAGCAGATCTGGCAGCATGTATTGGAAAGAGAAACAGAGTTAACATTTCAGGTCAATGACCTCCTAACAGTAAGAACCAGAGTACTTTAAATGAGATAGCGTGGGCAGAGGGTAGATGTGAAGTGAAATTTAGGAAATTAAAGGGTAGAGATAAGGGTAATAGTGTGACAGGAAGGGACAGTGTACAAACATTAGGGTGCAATAGTAATTGGGTCATGGGAGGAAAAAATGGTGGTAAGACCAAATTCAAGGCTATTTATCTGAATGCATGTAGCATTCACAACCACCTGGACAAATTGATAAAACAAATAGAAATAAATGGATTTGATATGATAGCCATTACAGAGACAGGGTTACAAAGTGACCTCGGAAGGGTAGGAAGAAAGGAAACGAAGTTAGCTCTGTTAGTAAACATTTCTGATGAAAGGTCACGATCTGAAACATTAACTCTGCTTCTCTCCTGTTAGATGCTTCCAGACCTGCTGTGTGTTTTCAGCATTTTCTATGTTTATGTGCTTAATAAAGGATGATACCAGTACAGTAGTGAGAAATGATCTTGGTTCAGAAGATTAAGATCTAGAATCAGAAATAGCAACGGAAAGAAGGCACTGTTGGGTGCAGTTTACAAGCCTCATAACAGTAGCTACAATGTAGGACAGAATAAATCAAGAAATAACGGAAACTTATAAGAAAGGCAGAATGGCAAAGGAGAACGGGTTGCCCTGAAAGTAAAGGATGAAATAAGTACATTAGTGAGGAAAGACTTTGGGTCAGAAGATCATGAAGTAGAATCAATAATGGTGGAAATTAGGACTAGCAAGAGGTCAGAAAACACTGCTGGGTGCAGTTTAGATCCCCCTAAAAGTAGTTAAGAAATTATTGGACTGTGTAACAAAGGCAATGTAATAATTGTGGTGGACTTTAATTTTCTAAAGGCTGGAACAACCAAATTGGCAAGGGTGGTCTAGAAGATAAGTTTGTAGAATGTGTTGTGGACCAATGCATTGTGGAACTAACAAGGGATAAAACCATTTTCAATTGTGTTATTTTCCTTTCTGGGACTTGGGCATCACTGGACAGGTCAGCATTTGTTGCCTATTCCTAATCTGCCCTTGAAACGAGTGGTTTGCTAAGGCATTTCAGAGGGCAGTTAAGAGTCAACCACATTGCTGTGGACCTGGAATTACATGTAGGCCAGACCAAGTAAGGATGGCAGATTTCCTTCCCTAAAGGACATTAATGAACCAGACAGGTTTTTGCAATACTTGATGACATTTCATGGTCATCATTACTGAGACTAGCTTTTTTTTTAAAAAATCCAGATTTATTAATAGAATGGAAATTACACCAGCTGCCATGGTGGGATTTGAACTCATGCCTCTGGAGCATTAGCCTGTGCTTCTGGATTACTAGTTTAGTGATATAACCACTACACTACAACAAACGAGGCAAAATTAATTAGTAATCTCATAGTAAAAGATCCACTGGAACTAGTAATCATAATACAATTGAATTCCATGTTAAGTTTGAAAGAGGCACATACAAAAGGATATGGATAGATTAAGTGAGTGGGCAAATATCTGGCAGATGGAGTATAATGTGGGCAAATATGAAATTGTCTATTTTGGCAAGAAAAATAAAAATGAAGCATTTTATCCAAATAGTGAGAGATTGCGGAGCTCTGAGATGCAGAGGGATTTGGGTGTCCCAGTGCATGAATTGCAAAAGGCTAGTATGCAGGTACAGCAAGTGATTAGGAAAGCTAATAGAGTGTTATCGTTTGTTGCAAGGGAGATCGAATACAAAGTAGGGAGATTATGCTTCAGTTATACACAGCACTAGTGATACCACATCTGGAGTACTGTGTACAGTATTGGTCTCCTTACTTAAGGAAGGATCTAAATGCACTGGAAGCAGTTCAGGGAAGGTTTACTAGACCAATACCTGGAAAGGGTGGGTTGTCTTATGAGGAAAGGGTCAACAGGCTAGGCTTGTATCCGCTGGAATTTAGAAGAGTAAGAGGCGACTTGATTGAAACCTTTAAGATCTGAGGGATCTTGTAAGGGTGCATGTGGAAAGGATGTTTCTTCTTGTGGGAGAATCCAGAACTAGGGGTCACCATTTAAAAATAAGAGATTGCCCATTTAAGACAGATGAGAATTTTTTTGCCTCAGAGGGTAGTGAGTCTTTGAAACTCTTCCTCAAAAGACAGTGGAAACAGGGTCTTTAAATATTTTTCAGGCAGAGGTAAATAAATTCTTGATAAGCAAGGGGGCTGAAAGGTTATGAGGAGGTAAGCGGCTTTGTGGGGTTGAGGAAACAATCAGTTAAGCCATGATCTTATTGACTGGGGGATAGGTTCAATGGGCCAATTGACCTACTCCTGTTCCTAGACTGTATGTTTATATGTTCATAATCACAAACAAGAATCTTAAGCTTGAACAAAACCAATTGCATAGGTATGAGGTGAAAATTGGCTAAGGTCAAATGAATAAATAGATGAAAAGGCGCGGCAATTAATAAACAACGAGAAATGTCTATAAAAACAATTCAAAATGCTCAACAAAAATGTGTGCAATTAGGAAAAAAATCAGCGAGAAATATCCACCCATTGCTGACTCAGAAAGCGAAGGATAGTATTTATTTTATTCATTCATGGGATGTAGGTGTCATTGGCTAGGCCAGCATTTATTGTTCATCCCTAATTCCCCTTGAGAAGGTGGTAATAAGCTGCCTTCTTGAACTGCTGCAGTCCATGTGGTGTAGGTATACCCACAGTGCTGTTAGGGAGAGAGTTCCAGGATTTTGACCCAGCAACAGTGAAGGAACGGCGATATATTTCCAAGTCAGGATGGTGCGTGGCTTGGAGAGGGACTACCAGATTATGGTGTTCTCATGTGTCTGCTGTCCTTGTCCTTCTAGATGGTCGTGGTCGTGAGTTTGGAAGATGCTGCCTAAGGAGCCTTGCTGAGTTCCTGCAGTGCATCTTCTAGATGGTACAAACTGCTGGTACTGTGTGTCGGTGGTGGAGGGAGTGAATGTTTGTGCATGGGGTGCCTTCAGGTGGGCTGCTTTGTCCTGAATGGTGTCAAGCTTCTTGAACGTTGTTGGAGCTGCACTCATCCAGGCAAGTGCAGAGTACTCCATCACACTCCTGACCTGTGCCTTGTAGATGGTGGACAGGTGTTGGGAGTCAGGAGATGAGTTACTCGCTGCAGAATTCCTAGCCTCTGAACTGCTCTTGTAGCCACAGTATATAGCTAGTTCAGTTTCTGGTCAGTGGTAACCCCCAGGATGTTGATAGGGGATTCAGCGATGGTAATGCCATTGAATGTCAAAGGGCATTAAATTAAAAGATGAGGATATAAGATTACAAAGAATCATAACAAGTCCAAGGGTTGGGAGGGCTTTAGAAACTAGCAAAGGGTCAGCAAACATTGATAAAAAGGCACAAAATAGAGCACAAGAGAAAACGAGCCAGGAATATAAAAAAAACTTTGTAAGAGCTTTAACAAGTATTTCAAAAGGAAGATAGTAGCTAAAGTAAAACAGGATAATAGAAGATGTAAGTTGCATACCAGAAATAGAAGGTAAACTAGGTGCTAAAAAGAGGGACGAAATTAAAGTCAACAGAGAAAATTTAGTGAAGAAACTTAAGGGACTAAAATCCAACAAACCCCCTGATGGCCAACATTCTGGGGTTCTAAAATAAATAACTGCAGAGATGGTGGATACGCTGGCTTTGATATTCCAAAATTCCCTAGATCCTGGAATAGTCTCAGCAGATTGGAAGTTAGCAAACGTAACACCAATATTCAAGAAAGGAGGGAGAGAGAACATGGGACTACAGGCCAGTTAGACTATTATCAGTCACAGGAAAGTGTTGGAATCTATTATCGAGGAAGTCTTAACATTGCACTTAGAAACTCATAACAGGATCAGACAAAGTCAACATTTTTTAAGTTTTTGAGGATGTAACTAGTAGGGTAGATAAAGGGGAACCAGTAGATATAGTATACCTGCATTTCCAAAAAGCATATAATAAGGTGCCACACAAAATGTTAACAGCCAAGATAAGGGTTCATGGAAATGGATGTAATGGAAAGATTGGTTAATGGACAGGGAGCAATGAGTAGGCATAAATAAGGCATTTTTGAGTTGGCACACTAAGAATACTGGAGTGCCCCAAGGATCAGTGCTGGGGTCTCAGCTATCTACAACTATATTAATGGTTTGAACAAAGGGACAGAGAGTAATGTATCTAAGTTTCCTGTCAAACAAAGCTAGATGGAAGTGTAAGCTGTGGGGAGGACACAGAGAGCTTGCAAAGAGCTATAGGCAGGTTAAGTGGACAACAAGATGCTAGGTAGAGTATAATGTGGTGAAGTATGAGGTTTTCACTTTGTTCGCAAGAATAGAAAGGCAGAGTATTTTTTAAAAGGCATGAAACTTGTAAATATTCATGCTCAGAGAGACTTGCAAGTGCTCATGCAAGGAACTCAGGAGATTAGCATGCAGGTACAGCAAGCAATTAAGAAGGCAAATAGCATTTGGCTTTTATTACAAGGTGATTGGAGTGCAGGAATAATTAAGTCTTAATATATTTGTATGGGGCATTGGTGAGACCAATTAGTGTGTGCAATTTTGGTCTCATATTTAAGGAAGGAGATACTTGCATTGGAATCAGTAAAGTGAGGATTTACTAGATAGGTCCCTGGGACAAGAGGTATGTCCTGTGATGAGAGGCTGAGTAAATTAGGCTACATTCTGGAGTTCAGATGAATGAGAGGTGATCTCATTGAAAGATATAAGGTTCTGAAGGGTCTTGATAGGGTAGATGAGGTGAAGGGGTTGTTTCCACTTGCTGAGGAATCTAAAGCACAGAGTACAGTCTCATGATAAGGGGATGATCATTTATGTCTGCGATGAGGAGAAATTTCTTCCCTCAAAGAGTTGTGAATCTTTGGAATTCTCTACCTGAGAATTTTGGATGCTCCATCATTGACTGTATTTAAGGCTGGGATAAACAGATTTCTGGTCTCTCAGGGAATCAAGGGATATGGGGAATCAACGGATATGGTTAAGAAGGCAGCTCACCATCACCTTCTCAAGGGCAACTAGGAATGGGCAATGAATGCTGGCCCAGCCAGCGAAGCCCACAACCCATGAATGAATAAAAAAAAAGGCAGGCAAATGCAGTTGAAGGCCAAGATCAGCCATGATCGTATTGAATTTTGGAACAATGGGCTATGTGGTCTACTCCTACTCCTATCTTTTTTGTTCATTTGTTCTCATTGTTGCAATAATCATGGGAAATTTTAATCTTTAATTAGATTTGATAAATCAAATTGGCAAAGGTATCCTTGAAGATGTGTTCATAGAGTGTATTCAGGACAGTTTCTTAGAACAGTTAATTTTGGAAGCTATGAGGGAACAAGATATTTTAAACCTAGCTATGTGTAATGAGACAGGGTTCATTAATTATTCTATTATTAAGGATCCTATAGGCAAGAGTGACCATAACCAAATAGAATTTCATATTCAGTTTGAGGATGAGAAACTTGGATCTGGAATTCATGTCTATTTTTAAATAAAGGCAATTACAAATCTATGAGTTGGCTAAAGTAGACCAGCAAAATAGGTCAACAGTTAAGATGGTAGAGAAACAGTGACAGATATTTAAGGAGATATTTCATAGCTCTCAACAAAGATATATTCCATTGAGAAAGAAAGATGCTCTAAGAAGGATTCACCATCCGTGGCTAACTAAGGAAGTTAAAGATGGTATCAAATTGAAAGATTGGAAAAAGTTTAGAAGCCAACAAAGGATGACCAAACAAAAATAATGAGAGAGAAATTAGAATATGAGTAAAGTAGCAAGAAATAAGAAAACAGATTACAAGTATATAAAAAGGAAGGAAGTAGCTAAAGGCAACAGTGGTCCCTTAGAGGATGAGACTGGGGAATTAATAATGGGAAACAAGGAAATGGCAGAGACTTTGAACAAGTATTTTGTATTGGTCTTCATGGTAAAAGTATCCCAAGAATAGTAGAAATTCAACGGGTTAAAGGGAGGGAGAAAAACAATCATGATTACTAAAGGAAAAGGTAGTAGGACTAAAGACTGACAAGTCTCCTGGACGCACCCTGGGGTCTTAAAAGAAATGGTTGCAGGGATAGTGGATGCATTGGTTGTAATCTTCCAAAATTCCCCAGATCTGGGAAAGGTCCCAGCCGATTGAAAAACTGCACATGTAACACCACCATTCAAGAAAGGAGGGAATCAGAAAGCAGGAAACAATAGGTCAGTTAACCTAATGTCTGTCATTGGGAAAAATTTAGAATCCATTATTAAGGAACATGTAGCAAGTTGTTTAGAAAATCATAATACAATCAGAGTCAACATAGTTTTATGAAAGGAAAATCATGTTTGACAAATTTACTAGAGTTCTTTGAGGATGCAACAAGCAGGGCGGATAAAGGGATTCTGTTGGATGTATTGTAATTGGATTTCCAAAGGCATTCAATTACACGCCTTATATATGGTTACTATACAAGATAAGAGCTCATGGCATTTGGAGCAATATATTAGCATGAATAGAGGGTTGGCTAACTAACAAGAAGAAAAAAGTCAGCATAATTGGGTCATTTTCAGGTTGGCAAATTGCAACTAGTAGAGTGCCACAGGGAGCAGTGCTGGGACTTCAACTATTTTCAATCTATATTCATGGCTTGGATGAAATGACACGTTGTATTGTAGCCTAATTTGCTGACAATGCAAAGATAAGGAGGAAAGCATGTTGTGAGGATGATACAATGAGTCTGCAGAGGGATATAGATAGATTAAGTGAGTGGACAAAATTTGGCAGATGGAGTATGATGTTGAAAAATGTGAGGTTGTCCACTTTGGCAGAAGAATAGAACAGCAGAGTATTATTTAAATGGGGAGAAACTGCAGAACTCTGAAATTCCGAGGGATCTGGGTGTGCTTCTACATGAATCACAAAAAATTAACATGCAGATACAGCAAGTAATTAATAATTCAAATAGAATGGTGGCCTTTATTGTAAGGGGGTGCAATATAAAAGAATGCTGCAATTGTATAGGGCATTAATGAGACCACACCTAGGGGACTGCATACTGTTTTGGTCTCCTTATGAGGGATATATTTGCATTGGCGTTAGTTCAGAGAAAGTTCAATAGGTTGGTTCCTGGGATAAAGTGGTTTGTTTTTGAGGAAAAGTTGAGCAGCTTGGGCCTATACTCAATGGGATTTAGAAGGATGGGAGGTGATCTTATTGAAACATGTAAGATTCTGAGGGAGCTTAACAAGGTAGATGCTGAGAGGATGTTTCCCCTCATGGGAGAATCTAAAACTAGGAAGCATAGTTTCATAATAAGGGACCTCCCATTTGAGATGAAGATGAGGAGGAACTTCTGCTGTCAGACAGTCTTTAATCTTTGGAATTCTCTACCCAGAGAGCAGTGGATATACTGGTCATTGAATATATTCAAAGCTAGGTTAGATTTTTGATCTACAAGGGAGTCAAGAGTTATGGGGATCAAGCAAGCAAGTGGAGTTGAATCCATGATCAGATTAACAATGATTTTATGAATTACAGAGCATGCTCAAAGGGCTGAATGGCCTATCTCTTATGTTCTCGAGAAATGTTAATTCTGTTTCTCTCTTCACAGATACTGCCTGACCTGTTGAGTATTTTATGCATTACATGTATACTGACGACACCCAGCTCTAAATAACCACTGCGTCTTACCTTCTCCACTGTTGCTGAATTATCCTGCCTTTGTTACCTCTAGGGGAGGCCGTGACTCAAGGGTATTGCCACTGGAATAATAAACCATAAACCCAGAGTAATGCTCTGGTGACCTGGGTTCAAATCCCACCATGGCAGAAATTTCCTCCATTGTTTCAATCTCCATTCCAAGCTCTGTTCCCTAGCAACTGACTTCATCTCTCTCCCTGGCAGTGGTCTAAGATTAAGACATTCTGTTTGCAACCTTGGTGTCACATTTGATCCTGAGATGGGCTTCTGGTCTCATTTTCATGCCATCTCTAAGACTGCGTATTTCCACATCCATAATCCCAACCTGATTTCACCCCTGTCTCAGCTCATCTGCTGCTAAAACCCTCCTCCATGCCTTTGTTACCTCTAGACTTGATTATTCTCACACTGCCTGCCTGGTCTTCCACATTCTACATTCCATAAACTTGAGGTCACCAAAATTCTGCTGCCCATATCTTAACTAACAGCAAGTCCTATTCACCTATCACCCCTGTACTTGCTGACATACATTGGCTTCCGGTCAAGAAACATCATGATTTTAAGATTCTCAGCCTTGTTTTCAAATTCTTCCATAGCCTTGCCCCTCCCTATCTTTGTTATCTCCTCCAATCCCACAACCCTCAAAGATATCTGCAGTCCTCTTCTTCTGGTTTCTTGTCCATCCCCAATTCTAGTTGCTCCATCATGGGTATCCATGTCTTCAGTTGTCTAGGCTATAAACTCTGGAATTCCCCCCATATACCTCACCACCTCTCTACCTCACTGCCCTCCTTTAAGACACTTATTAAAACCTAAAATAAAAGCAAAATACTGAGGATGCTGGAGTTCTGAAGCAAAAACCAAAAATACTGGAAACGCTCAGCAGGTGTGGTAGCATCTGTGGAGAGGTAGTGGCATAGTGGTATTGTTGCTGGCCCAGTAATCTAGAGACCCAAGGTCATGCTCTGGGAACCTGAGTTTGAATCCCACCATGGCAGATGGTGGAACATGAATTCAATTAAAAGTTTAATAATGAAACCATTGGTGTAAAAACCCACCAGGATCACTAATGTCCTTTAGGGAAGGAAATCTGCTGTCCATATCTGATCTGACCTACAGATGGTTGACTCTGAAATGGCCAACCAAGCAAGCCACTCAGTTGTCTCCACCTATAGAAGTCTGTAAAGAATGAAACTGGATGGACCACTCAGCCTCAACTTAGGTGCTGGAAATAACAACAGAAACCCAGCCCTGTTGACCTGGCAAAGTCCTCCTCACTAACATCCAGGGCCAAAATTAGGTGTGCTGTCAAGTTACAGCCCAACCATACTCACGGAATCATACCTTATAGTAATGTCCCAGACATCACCACTGCCTCCCTGGTCATGTTCTTTCCCACCGACAGCCATGCTATAGACCAATGTGTCATTTAAATTGTACTGTATTAATTGCTTTTAATCATGTAACCCGTGCTTTTACTTCTTTCATATGAATGAATGTAAGCTGGTTGTGGTGCAGTCCTGTGGACAGAGTTTGTCTCACGGTAGCAAGAAGATGGAGTTACAGAGAAGAGTTCTTGACTGAAGACATCACAGAGGCTCATATTGAACTTTATATTTAAAAGACAGTTTCAACTAAACAGACACACACCACGCAGGCCCCTGAGGTGGTGGTTTGCCACAGACACTTCATCTACAAAAACTGAACGAGACAATGGCCACTCGGGAATGTGTGAATGGCCTTCTTCCTGCCCCATGACACTGATCACACCCATTGTTGGCATGCGCCTGGAGACACCCCACCTCCTGAGGGCAGGATATGACCACATAGAGGTGGTCCTGGGTGACAAGGCTGGGGCTAATAATTCAATCGAACGGTCCGATTTAAGGTACTGCCTTATGTGCCGAGGGCCAGGGTCAGGAAGGTGAATAAAGACACAGCCCTCAAGGACTTTGTTACTACAGTCGGGACAGTGGCCTGGTCAGCCATTCCGTGGTTGGTGGTGAGAAAGGCCCTCCCCACCATACCCTTCCTACATCCCAGGAGTCTCACCCCCTCCGCACGTTGCCCTCGAGGTGGCTGAGGTGGGGAAGAGACCGTTGTCCACCTCCCTGTGGATTGTACCTTTGCAAAGAAGGTCTGGAGAGAGATGCAGTGATTTTTGTCAAGGTTCGTCCCAAGCAGCTCTATGACACAGGACACTGTGCTCTACGCATTGTTCCCAGGGACAGACAGTGAGACGATCATCAACTCAGTGAAAGACGCTGTTTGGTCTGCCCAAAACTTGTTGGTCTGCCAGTGCGAAGAGTTGTCCCCGAGTATTGCAGACTGGCACATTCCAAGGTCCAGGACTACATGCTGAGGGACACACTAAAGCTTGAGGCAGTCGCCACAAGGGCGCAATGAGGAAAGGTCACTGTCTAAGACCTTTCAGCCATAGTGCACCGAGGATCTGGGAATTGTGTAGACCCCTTGGGCTGTATGACTCAAATTGAATGTATGCAGTAAATATTATATGTATCACAATTGTACTGAAGCATCTCAGAGTGCAACATGATCTATGTAGACAACTTAAATACCATTGCACTGTCTGACTGTCTGTTATGACCATTATGAAATGTCTGTAATGCTCCTTGATTGTGTTGAAGCACCTCAGGGTGTGACATGATCGATCTGGAAACCTTGATTATGATTGCACTTTTGTGATGATGCGTTTGAAATGTTTTGGAATGTTCTTTTAGATATTTTATGAATAAAGTATATTTTTGCAAAAAAAAAGTCACTTTGGGAGATCTGTTGAAGGACTGATCACCTGAGACAGACCCTAGCTCCCACAATTCCTAAGTAGCCAGTGTCATTGTGAGTACGTGCTATTACTTAGAGATTTTAAAAAGGTGTTTCACGACCAGCCCAGGTTGTTGTGTGCCATTGATATCAAGAGTAGAGACAAGACCTTTTAGACCAGAGAGAGGGGTGTCTTACACAGAACCAGCAGAGATGGCGGCACAGTGGTATACAGTCATAAGGGAGTTGCCCTGGGAGTCCACAACATTGACTCTGGACCCCACAAAGTCTCATGGCATCAGGTCAAACATGGTCAAAGAAACCTCCTGCTCATTACCACATATCTCTTCACCACACTCCCACTCCCCACCCACATCAGCTGATGAATCAATGCTCCTCCAGGTTGAACAGCACTTGGAGGAAGCACTGAGGGTAGCAGGGCACAAAATGTCCTCTGGTTGGAGGACTTCAGTGCCCATCACCAAGAGAGGCTCGGTAGCACTACTATTGACCAAGCTGGCCAAGTCATAGCTGCTAGAGTGAGTCTGCAGCAGGTTGAGTGAAAAACACCTCATCCTCACCAACCTGCCTGCTGCAGATTCATCTGTCCATGACAGTATAAGTAGGAGTGACCACTGCACAGTCTTGGTGGAGGTGAAGTCCTGTCTTCACATTGAGAGTTGTGTAGCACTACCACTGTGCTAAATGGGATAGATTTCAAACAGACATAGCACTCTAGCAACTCGAGGGCCATGGGCCATCAGCAGTAACAGAATTGTACTCTGCAGCCTCATGGCCCAGCACCTGTTTTTTATTCTTTCACAGGATGAGGGCATCACTGGCAAGGCCAGCATTTGTTACCCAAACCTAACTGCCTTTGAACTGAGTGGCTTGCTTGACAATATCAGAAGCCAGTTAAGAGTCAACCATATTGTTGTGAATCTGGAGTCACACATAGGCCAGACCAAGTAAGGACAGCAGATTTCCTCCCCAAAGGGGCACAAGTGAACCAGGTGGGTTTTTACAACAATGGATGATAATTTCATGGACACCATTACTGAGACTAGCCTTCAATTCCAGATTTATTCATTGAATTTAAATTTCACCAGCTGCTGTGGTGAGATTTGAGCCATTGTCCCCAGAGCATCAGCCTGGGTCCCTGAATGACTAGTCCAGTGACATTACCACTACACCACCAACTCCCATACTCTACCATTGCTACCAAGCCAGGGGGCCAACCCTAGTTCAAAGAAGAGTGCAGGACTGCGTGCCAAACAGCTTAAGCAACAAGTGATAGACAACGCTAAGCAATCTCACAACCAACAGATCAGATCTAAGCTCTGCTGTCCTGCCACAACCAGTCGTGAATGGTGGTGCACATTTAAACAATTTACTGGAGGGGGACACTCCACAAATATCCCCATCCGCAATGATGGGGGAGCCCAGCACATCAGTGCAAAAGATAAGGCTGAAGCATTTGCAACAATCTTCAGCCAGAAGTGCCGAGTGGATGATCCAGCTCGGCATCTTCCAGAAGTCTCCAGCATCATAGATGCCAGTCTTCAGCCAATTTGATATCAGGAAACGGTTGAAAGTACTGAATACTGCAACGGCTATGGGCCCTGACAATATTCCAGCAATAATATTGAAGGCTTGCACTCCAGAACTTGCTGCACCCATAGCCAAGCTGTTCCAGTACAGCTATAATACTGGCATCTACCAGGCTATGTGGAAAATTGTCCACACAAAAAAGCACACAAATCCAACCCAGCCAATCACCGTCCCATCAGTGTACTCTCAATCATTAGTAAAATGATGGAAGGGGTCATCAACAGTGCTATCAAGTGGTAATTGCTTAGTAATAACCTGCTCACTGATGTTCAGTTTGGGTTCCGCCAGGATCACTCAGCTCTGGTCAAGTAATGAGGTCATCATTACAGCTTTGGTTCAAACATGGACAAAAGAAGTGAACTCCAGAAGTGAGGTGAGAGTGACTGCCCTTAACATCAAGGCAGCATTTGACCTAGTATGGTATCAAGGAACCCTAGCAAAACTGGAGTCAATGGAAATCATGGGGGAAACTCTCTGCTGGTTGAAGTCATACCTAGCACAAAGGAAGATGGTTGTGGTCAATGACGCCAGTTCCAGAGCATTACTGAGGGAGTTCCTCAGGGTCATGTTCTTGGCTCAACCATCTTCAGCTGCTTCATCAATGACCTCCCTTCCATCATAAGGTCAGAAGTGAAGATAAAAATACCTGGAAAAACTCAGCAGGTCTGGCAGCATCTGTGGAGAGGAACACAGTTAACGTTTCGAGTCCATATGACTCTTCAACAGAACTAAGTAAAAACAGAAAAGAGGTGAAATTTCAGCTGGTTTCGGGGGGGGCGGGGGGGTGGGGACAAGTAGAGCTGGATAGAGGGCCACTGAAGAGTCATACAGACTCGAAACGTTAACTGTGTTCCTCTCCGCAGATGCTGCCAGACCTGCTGAGTTTTTCCAGGTATTTTTATTTTTGTTTTGGATTTCCAGCATCCACAGTTTTTTGCTTTTATCAGAAGTGAAGATGTTCGTTGATGATTGCGCAATGTTCAGCACCATTCATGACTCCAAAGATACAGAAGCAGTCCATATCCAAATGCAGCAAGACCTGGACAATATCTAGGCTTGGGCTGTCAAGTGGCAAGTAATATTTGCGGCACACAAGAGCCAGGCAAGAGAGAATCTAAATATCGCCACTTGACATTCATGGCATTACCATCGCTGAATCCCCCATTATCAACATGCTGGGGGTTACCATTGACCAGAAACTGAACTGCACTAGCCATATAAACACTGTGGCTACAAGAGCAAGTCAGAGGCTAGGAATCGTGCAATAAGTAACTCACCTCCTCACTCCCCAAAGCCTCCCCACCATCTCCAGAACACAAGCCAGGAGTTTGATGCTGCACAGTGTGTACCATTTACAAGATGCACTGCAGGAACTCACCAAGGCTCCTTCGACAGCACCTTCCAAACCCATGACCACTACCATCTAGAAGGACAAAAAACAGCAGACACATGGGAACACAACCGGCTGAAAGTTCCCCTCCAAGCCACTCCACCCTAACTTGGAAAGATATTGCTGTTCCTGCACTGTCATTAGGTAAAAATCCTGGAACCTATGCCACATGGACTGTAGTGGCTCAAGAAGGCAGCTCAGCACCACCATCTGAAGGACAAATAGGAATGGGCAATAAATGCCAGCCTAGCCAGCAGCGCCCACACACCAGCAATACATTTTTTTAAAGTTAGCATTTTTGAGTCCAATATGACCCTCATTTAGTACCCTCTACTTTGGAATCAGATTCAAAGAAGTTGTATTGGACTGGAAACATTAAGTCTCCTTCCCTCTCCACAGATGTTGCCATACCTGCCGAGTACCTCCAGCGCTTTTGTTTTTAACTTCTTAAAACCTATCACTTTGACTAAGCTTTTGGTCATCTAACCTAATATTTCCTTTGTGGCTCGGTATCACAACTTTGTTTTAAAATGCTCCTGTGAGGTGCCTTGGGATATTTCATGATGTTAAAGACACTAAATGTAAGTTACTGTTATTCTTTCCAGCATTTTCTATTTTTATTTCAGATTTCAAGCATCTGCATCATTTTGTTTTATTGATCAGTCCATTCTGATGGGAATAAGCAACTGCAAGAAAGAAAGGAACTTGAAATTATGCACCTTTCATGACCTCAGAAAATCCCAAAGCACTTTTCGGCCAAGGAAGTGCTTTTTGAAATGCAGTCACTGTTGGAAAAGCAGCAGCCATTTTTTTGCACAGCTAGATCCCACAAACAGGAAGTGAAAAGTGACCAGGTCATCTATTCCTAGTGATGTTGCTGAGGGATAATTATTGGCCAGGACTCAGCCTCTCTTTTTCAAAATAATGCCACGTGATAGGCATTGGTTTAATGCTTCAGTGGAATGATTGATTGCACCTCTATCAGTAGAACATTCAATGCTGCATTGGGAGTGTCAGCTGGGATTATATACTCAAAGTTCTGGAGTGTGGCTCGAACAGGCAACCTTGTGGGGCAGGGTTAAACTTGCTACTCACTGAACCACATGTGACACGTGTATCTGCTTGCCCAAATTATATTGTAAATAGAAGCCATTCACCATTAGCAAGGCAGCAAGGGTATTACATTGCTGCAAGATCATTTTTTTAAAAATTTCAATTAAAGCAAAATACTGCGGATGCTGGAAATCCGAAACAAAAACAAAAATACCTAGAAAAACTCAGCAGGTCTGACAGTATCTGCGGAGAAGAATACAGTTTCGAGTCCGTATGACTCTTCATCAGAACTAAGGAAATAGAGAAATGAGGTGAAATATAAGCTGTTAGAGGGGGATGGGACAGGTAGAGCTGAATAGGGGGCCAGTGATAGGTGGAGGCAAAGAAGAGATTGCCAAAGCTGTCATAGACAAAAGGACAAAGGGGTGTTGATGGTGGTGACATTATCTAAGGAATGTGCTAATGGGGACATTAAGGGTAGCAAGCAGGACAAGCTAGTGGCAGATGGGCCTAGTGGGGATCGGGTAGGGGGAAAGGGATTGAAATGGGCTAAAAGATGGAGACAAAACAATAGATCGAAATAAATTTAAAAATAGGTTGGAAAAGAAAAATATTTTTTTTTATATTATAAATTATTGGAAAAGTGGGGATTGGAAAGGGGGTGGGGATGGAGAAGAGAGTTCATGATTTGAAATTGTTGAACTCAATATTAAATCCAGAAGGCTGTAAAGTGACTAGTTGGAAGATGAGGTGCTGCTCCTCCAGTTGGCGTTGAGCTTCACTGGAACATTGTAGCAGGCCAAGGATAGACATGTGGGCATGAGAGCAGGGTGGTGTGTTGAAATGGCAAGTGATAGGGAGGTCTGGGACATGCTTGCGGACAGACTGAAGGTGTTTTGCAAAGCAGTCACCCAGTCTGCGTTTGGTCTCTCCAATATAGAGGAGACCACATTGGGAGCAGTGAATGCAGTAGACTAAATTGAGGGAAGTGCTGCTTCACTTGAAACAAGTGTTTGGGCCTTTGGATGGTGAGGAGGGGGGAAGTAAAGGGACACCTTCTGCGGCTGCATGGGAAGGTGCCATGGGAGGGGATTGAGGTGTAGGGAGTGATGGAGGAGTGGACCAGGGTGTCCCGGAGAGAATGGTCCCTGCGGAAAGCCATCAGGGGGTGAAGGGAAGATGTGTTTGGTGGTGGCATCATGCTGGAGTTGGCAGAAATGGCAGAGGATGATCCTTTGAACGCGGAGGCTGGTGGGGTGATAAGTGAGGACAAGGGGGACCCTATCATGGTTCTGGGAGGGATAGGACATTCCTTAGATAATATCACCACCGTCAACACCCCTTTGTCCTTTTGTCTATGACATCTTTGGCAATCTCTTCTTTGCCTCCACCTATCACTGGCCCCCTATCGAGCTCTACGTGTCCCAACTGCCCCCCCCCCCCATCCCCCCACCAGCTTATATTTCACCTCATTTCTCTATTTCCTTAGTTCTGATGAAGAATCATACGGACTCGAAATGCCAACTGTATTCTTCTCCGCAGATGCTGTCAGACCTGCTGAGTTTTTCCAGGTATTTTTGTTTTTGTTTTAAAAATTTCATCTGTGCTACTGATTACACTTACTAAATCATGTGGCTCCTTTCTGATTCCAATAGTCTAGAAATTACAGTTCAAGATATCAACAGCCAAACACTGAATGCAATTATATGACAGTCCTCTAATCATTAATTTAGTGGAGTCTCTAGTGTTAATAATATAAATAACCTTAGTTAATAATGTAAGCAGATGAATGACATTGAATTTTTTGATGAAGTGACAGAGAATGTTGAGGAAAGGAATGCAGTGGATGGTGTCCATATGAATTTAAGAAAGCATTTGACAGAGTACCACATAAAAGGATGGTTAACAAAATTAAGGCTCTTGCAATGAGATGATCAATGTCAGCTTGGATTTTTAAAAAACTGGCTTCAGGACAGGAAACAGTGAGTTGTGGTCAATGGTTGATTTTCAGATTGGAGGATGGGAGACAGTAGATTTCCCCAAGGGTCAGTGCACCATTGATATACGTAAATGGCTTGGAGATTGAAATACAAAGTAAAATTTCAAAACTTGCTGGTGATACCAAACTTGGAGGCATGACAGACAGCGAGGATGATGCCAATTGATCGCAACAAGCCAGATAGGCTAGCAGAATGGGCAGACAAGTAGCAGATGGAATTTAATACAGAGCAGTATGAGGTGACGCGCTTTGGCAGAAAAAATGGGCAGAGGCAATATATAGTTAATGGCACAGTTCTAAAGAATGTGCAGGAACAGAAAGACTTGGAAGTTCATGCGATTGATCTTTGAATGTGGCAGGGTATATTGAGAGAGTAGTTAGTAATGCATATGGGATGTTGGCTTCAAAAATAGAGTATTGGGAACAAAAGCAGAGAAATGATTCTGAATCTTTATAAACCTCTAGCTAGGTCGTATCGAGAGTACTGTGTCCTTGTTCTGTTCGCCCATCGTTTCAAAGGACGTGAAGGTCCTTGAGAGGGTGCAGAGGAGATTTTGCAGAATGATGAGGGAGCTTAGCTACAGGGTTAGGTTGGAGAAGCTGGGGCTGTTCTCCATGTTCTACCCTTAAGAGTTGAGGCAATTGACATAGATGCCTTTTAGGGGAAGCTAGGTAAGTACATGAGGGCAAAAGGAGTTGAGGGATATGTAGAGAGGGTGAGATGACATCGTGCTTATGTACTGTATGTAATTAATGAGTGTCTATCTCAAGTGCTGGGTATCAAAACAGTCTTTGGTGTTGCCATTGAGTTTCATTCATCAATGAGCATAAGGATAGGAAACTGTTTATTTCTCAAATATCCAAGGCCAAGAAATTCAACAAGGACCAACCTGTCAAAAACAAATATAGGGTCAAGTTACCTGGAATTACAGGGCAGGGCTTCAGGAGCTATGGGACTGCTCCAGTCCAAGTGTTACAGGGTGGTCACCCCTGTATTACATTATTGTCATGTTGGATTGGGCAATAATACCCTTCCTTATCAGGGTACAGGTGGAAACTATGCAACCTGTTGAAATTTTCGCCAGAATGTCCTCCAGGACTATAACTGACCCTTACATAAAGCATGTCAAGGAAATTTGCCATTGCAAAATATTCTAGATAAGGTGTCAGGAGCTGGTACTCAGTAGAACCCATGGATGATGAAATTTTGCAAATTTTCCTACAAGTTTTATTTATTCATTTGCGGGATGTGGTCCACGTGGTGTAGGTATTGCAGCGGTTCAAGAAGGCAGCTCACCACCACCTTCTCAAGGGCAATTCGGGATGGGCAATAAATGCTGGCCCAGCCAGCGACGCCCACATCCCGCGAGTGAATAAAA
This sequence comes from Carcharodon carcharias, assembly GCF_017639515.1. Taxonomy (NCBI): domain Eukaryota; kingdom Metazoa; phylum Chordata; class Chondrichthyes; order Lamniformes; family Lamnidae; genus Carcharodon; species Carcharodon carcharias. The sequence goes on from NC_054470.1 coordinate 182,108,941, forward strand.
CAAATTGTAGGAAAATTCGTAAATGAGTTGCTAGGCAGCATTGAGCTTGAAATAATGTGAGTGCAAGATGAAAATCTTTGGCAACATGTCCCTCTTTTCAACAATATACAAATAAAATCTCCCTGGCGGAACAATCCGACACTATAGCGACAGTGCAGAATTACTATTTAAATTAACTAACAATTCATGCTTCATTTTATGTCAAAGATTGCGGCTGCTCAGGAGAAAGTGGCTGCGCATCAGACATCAACTTGCACCAGTATTAAAATAGGATGTTTGAAAGTCAGTTGAAACATCCACCAATATATCCTAACGTTAACTCGGCTCCTTTCTCTACAGAATATGCCTGACTTACTGACTGTCCCCCCACCTCCCCCCTTTTAAAAGAAATTCTAGCATTTCGTTTTGCACCAAGTCCATATTTTGCACGATGATAGCATCTTTGGCGTGTACCACAGAAGTGAGTGTAACGCGAAGCGACTGACCGATTGACTGTACCGAAATTAATAAGTAATAATAACTACAATTAACACTGATACTATATCACTCCGACCAGAAGCTTTCGATTCACTGTTTCCTATACTGAACGATAAAATTAATAGGTAAATTGCAAACTTATAGGCTTCTGCTGCTTGGCATTTTAGAGTTTATTAATTAAAATCAATTGGAATTAATTATTCATTCAACTCCATCATCGAATTGCAAATGAATGTTGTTCCTGGGTAATGCAGAATGTAAACTGATTGCAAAGATGTAGAACAACAAAATAAATAATGTGGACCCGGTTCTACAAAAGTAAGAAACCCATCACGATTGCTTGAAATCGGCTAAATGGTTTCACTGGCTGTAAATTATGTACAGGTCGGTTTAAGGGATGATATCTAGTGCTTAATTCCTACTGGGGGCACGAAACGAGGTGGCGAGGAGGCGCCGGGGTACAGTAATAGTTTAAAGACTGGATGAGGATGGGTCTCATTAAAACCGGGCCAACTATGAGAGGTAAAGGGATCGACACTGACCCACATCCCGGATTACCGTGGGAATGAATACAGCTCTCTCGCGGTAACCCGGCTTCAATTTTTTTACAATGACCTGTCAAAACACTTTAATCCCAGTAAATGATAAGCAGCAGGAGCAGGCTTATTCTGACGAGTTTGCAATACTGCGCTCTTTTAGTTTATGTATAAAGTGCCTGTCCGCCCAATGAGTATATGGTAATAGTCATTAAAATTCCATTCTATAGCATAACTTTCTACTGACGTTAAATTGGAGGTACTTTAAGATAGCAAACTCTTTTTTTTAACGCTCATTTCACGAATTAGTATTTCTGATTCCACGCAAATATTTTGGTCTTGCTGCTTTTTCCGGAACATTAACGATATGAGTTGTTTCTGTTTGGCTTTCAACTTTATTTTCTGTGTATCTACCAAAATTAAAGGCAGCATAACACATTTGCCAAAAAGCTTTTTGATATGCACAAGGGCGCTGATCGTTTAAAGCATGGAAACAGAAGTTACAAATTAATCATTTCCATTTAGCGTCTGCAATTCCTGATGACTTTCATCGGCTGAAGCAATACATTTCCACATGAACCGTCCCTCGGCCGCCTTCACATTGTGGCGGCTCTCCCCCCACTTTGAACCCAGCGATGTTTAATTTCAATCTCGTTGTTAATGTGAATGCGTTAGGCCTATAATTCAACATGTTTTCCTATCAAAAGTGCAACAGGAAATAGCTTTTGGGACTTAATATGTACATATATCGTGGTACTTGTGATTTTTTTAAAAAGAGTTGCAGTCATTTTATGCTTATTTAAACAATATTTAGATATTATTGCACTTGTAAGCACTTTATTGTTCATATCTATATATATATCATTGCAGCTTTGATAACATCGTTGAAAACATTTTCAATGCTTATATATAGAAAGCATTAAAGAAATATATAGATACATAAATTACAAATATATAAATTTATAAAAATGTAAATTAGCTTCCAATGGTCTTTTCCGGAAATTTGTTTAGACCGCTCCCAGCACTAACCCCCTCCAGTCTCCAAACTTGAAGGCTTAATTGTTAACGTGCAATTTTGTCCTCGCATGCCACTGTTATGTTAATAGGTTTTTTTTAACTTTAACCTATACAAGAAATTCTGCCGAGGCAAAATAAGAAGCTTGATCAAGTGGAAGTGGCGGGGAGAGGGTGTGGTGGGGGGCGGGTGGGCATCGCGTTAGGCTAGTCTGTATAATGACTTACTGTCAATTTCACAGCATGGTAACACACACAACAGTTATAAAAGGAAATCTACGGTATCAAAGGGTTGGGTGAAATTGCAAATCAGCGAAGGTGTAATATCGGTTTTAATTGGATATTTGGCTCCCCTTCCTATGTACGGCATCGTGCACATAAACAATACGGTGTTGCACAATGCAAATTAATAAATACAAACATAGATAAAGTTAAGTTGTTGTTAAGCAAAAAAAAGCCTTCGTTTCTTCTTTCGGTGATTTATTCTTTGCTTGGCAGGTTTCAGTGCAACGCTTTTTAATCAAGCTTCTAAATTATCTAAGGATTGTGTTTCTCTGTCACATTTAAGCGTTAAGATGGTTGTTTTTGTATTTGAGTTGAATAATAAAGCACGGGGTTCTTTTTCTGCGTTTCGTTTAGAGATCGGTATTTGGACTTGATGTTAAAAATAGCAAATATTCACTTTTTTTTCCCCCAACTCGCTAGCCATATCTTGCCTTTCTCTATTTATTTGTGCAAAATAAAGTTTGAAAGCACATCAGAGAAAGCTAGAAGAGTATGTAATAAGAGAATGTCCAACTGACCCTTGGAGCTGATTACATGTAATTACCTGGAGCCTCAGCCTGTCCGGAGACTGCCAAGGGAGGGGGGAGGGCGGGGGGGCTGTGGGGTGGGGAGGGTGTGGGGAGACCTCATTCATGGTAACTACAATGGCGGGAGGGGGTGGGGAGGGGTTAACAAGGAAGAACGCTTAATACTGTAAAAGCAAAATGGTACATAGCCTACAGTCCTGCATGAAAGTGAAAACTGAGTTTGCAAAATCAGGGCCAGCGATCTATATAGTTTGTTCACAGCTTAAAATGACTTTTTAGTTGCAAACTTCCTATTTCTTGAAGCCAGTCATTGCAAATTTAAACAGGAAAACTTCAAGCATTCGATGAGCAACAGTGAAGGTATAAGGTAGATTACATGTTATTGCATGCAAGCCTTGCAGCAATGTATCGGTGTAAAGGTGCCTTGGTGATCTTTTCCAACAACCTATTTCTCACTTGCAAAGCAAATTCGTCAGTTAAAATTATTTCACCGACGATCTTTTTGCGGGGTTGAGGAATGATGTGCGGGTGCAAAGAAACCTGAGTTCGATTAAACGAATGGCCAATGTATATATAATTTTTAAAAGCTAACAATGCATTGGTTTTTGTTTGCCGGCTGTAACTACCTATCCAATGGTCTAGGAGAGGTGGTATGATTTGGATGCTAGCTGGCACTTCGTCTTGTGTCGTCCTTGCATATTTTGTTAAAGACGTTGGTTTTGGTTCGGATGTGTGTTTGTGTATTTACCAATTTACTTGTTACGAACCACGATTTAGACAGAGATGCGGTTACCCCGGCCATGTGTGTGTGTGTGCGTGTATGTATGAGTTGGCTTTGGTTCATGCAGTCCTCTAGAAAGCGCAAGGATTTCCATCTTGGCACAGAGAAATTATAGAAGTATAGCATTAACATTTTTTTATGTATCCATTCAAGTTTGATTCGCATTCACATATTCAGCAGGCTCCTTGTTCAGTTGTGTCGAATCGTCTGTAAAGCAACACATACGCCGTCAAAGTCAGATTGGCTACAAGTCAACCAAACTACGTAAATATAGCTTCACTGAATAGCACCCATCTGCCAAGCAAAATATTTGAAGATACAAATATACTAAGATTTGCAATTCTCTCCGCCTTATGCACATGCATTTATAATGTTAACGGTGCTTTTTAAGCGAGAAAAACCGAGGCGTCTGTAATGCATTTCAACAGACGGCGTTACACGGGATAACACAAATCCTAGAAGCTGTTCCAAAAGCAAGACCCGAGGATTATGAATATGAATTTTGAACAAGTCGGCAACCTACAGTTCCTTCCTAACTGAAGAAGCAGGCACATTGTGTTCAGAACATGCATAAAAAGCGAAGCATCAGCGGCAGCCAGTGCTTGTACAAGATTTACACTTCTCGCTGCACAGCTACGCTCGCTTTCTGTATCCACGGTCGGACGGTTATCTCAGCAAAATAAAACTCCCGTTTATTTCTCAGGGATGTAACTGCAAACAACTCACGTCAGCAGCTGAGCTACCTTGCACCAAAAGAGGAAGGTAGCTTATCCAGCAATGAAGATAAAACAGCCTCAAGTATAAATTAACCAATTTTCCACACACGTTATTAAGCAGAGTTTAACTTTGAAATACTGTCGAGTTGTTAGGGACAAAGAGGAGGGGGAGGGAGGGGGGTTGCAATTTGACGGTAGGGCAGCCTGCAATTAAAATCGCCCCGTTTGCATTTTGCTGGAAATCTCCTGGCATTGAACTGCGCCACCCCACGAGAAGAGGCGGCAGCGCATCTCAATAATTCATAGACTGGCACATACCTGTTATCTCTTAAAGGGACCGTTAATTTTATTGTGCGTGTTGGTGGGTTAAGAGAGACAGATCATCGCGTCTCATCTTTGCTCGTATTAAGTCAGTGCTCGTGCTCCAGCCGTTCCTTTGTACGCTTGCTTCACAGATGCAAGGCAAACTCGTGCTATCAAGCATCACCTTTACGAGAAATACGTTTCGCCAGTAAGATGGGGTACGAAATAAAGTCAGAGCACAGAAGTAGGCCCGCGTTTCTCTCTCCCCCCGCGCGAAACTCATCCATTAGAGTCAGATTTTGGCGCATAGATCTCTCCGGGGTTGCATTCCACACCTAGATTTCTGTAAATGTGGGCCTGGGATGGACACATCTCCATATCCAAAACCTGTTCAGTATTGTTCAAAAAATATGTGAAGCAATCGGCCAAGTTTTTCAACTGAGCTGTACTCAAAACACACTTCATCTCGCCCTGATGTTTTTTTACTTTGATTTTGAATGACACTGAAATCTATTTTATTTGCGACATTGACCCAATGAGTCCAGCTTTCCATTATCGCATTACCTAAATAACAATTAGAGAGGATGTATTTAACTGTGCTAAATAGCCTACATATGTGTGTGCGCAGACATACACATATATATGTGTATATATATATATACAAGATGGATACATTTTAATTGGATAGGCATATGTAGATCGAATTCTAGATAGAAAACAGTGTGTGTAATCTCTAGCGAGAAAGGGTGCCTGACATAATATTTATAATGGTGATATGTAAAATCTCACTGTATCCTACAAATGTGGTGTTTCCTTTTTAAATGTCGTCTGGAGCTCTCTCCTGTATTTTTTCTCACTGCCGAGTGCTTTATGTATTATTTAATACACATATTTATGATATATATATATATATATATACACACACATATTGAATTGGGGATGGGGTTATCTTGGTAATAGAGCAAAGGCGGCACACGCAGAATTTCGCCTATGTACTACTCTCATATTTGTAATGATTCCAATGTGGCCAATTCTGGGAAAATGTAACCTGAATTGGGAAATTTTTTTTTCTTTTGACAGTCACATGTTTTCAATTTTTAAAAGTTGATCAATTGAAATTAAGTGACTGTGACTGTCGCCGTATATCCATTGTGTCATGGTTTAAAACAAACCTGCGCTTTTTCGTTGCATCTATTCACATGATCGAACCTGCAGCCGGCAAATACATTCAGCCAGTAGGGATGTATCCACAGTCGTTCCGACCCTTTGACTTCTTTCTCAATTCACCATTTCTTTGTAGCCCAGTTTAATTTTGATTATTCTTTTGGTGAAATCTTTAGCTGACAAATGCCGAGAGTTGCTTGTGAATTGTAGGTGCTGGGAAATAATATCATCTTTCTTCGCATGTTGCTCACTGAAAGGACATGTTAACACACATGCCGGAACTGTGGGCACTTGCAGTTCGTTCTTACACACGAGCATACTCGGAATGATTTTTCAACTGGGCTATGGTTGGAATATCAGCATTGCAACTGAAAGAAAATGTTCAGTTTTCAAAGTTTTGCCTCAGCTTGTTCAGTCCAGAGTATATTTTTGATTAAACATGAGATTTGCAGGAACGCCTGGCCCATTGCTTTGTAGCTGCAAAGACCCATGGCCCTGTGTGATTTGTAGACCGATGTTCTCGGCTCTATTTTCTGCACAGAACAATTGTTCTGTCACATTCTGCACAGTCCACCACAGTCGTGCACAAAGCAACAAAAATACTTAATTCAAAGCAGTGTACTTAACAGAAAACTAAACTTACCCATGCTTATTCAACATCCAAACATACCAGGTAATCTGTACAAAGATCAGGGCTTGTGCAATCAGCAGATATTGCTTTTTTTAAAAAAAAAATCCCTATTTAATCATACAATTGTTTTGCTTCTTTTTAAGTGTAATATTCCATTTCAATAGTCCCCTGCCACCCACACTGCGCAACACTGAAAGTAACCTTTTCACTTGTGTTCATTCTCGCTTCACTTAAATATATTTTATATCATTCACTCGTTTCATGTTTGCTACTTCATATAGCAAAACAAAATGTAAAATAATAGAAGATTTGTACATGTCGTACATTTGTACAGGTTGTTGAAACTGCTTAATAAGTCCTCACGTTTGGATAAATGCAGAAGCTACAGTGAAAAGCAAACTTCACTCTTTAGTAAGCGGTGGAATGGATTTTTTTTCCAAAGCTACTAAGAAAGCAATTTTCCAAGACAGGGCTTCAGGAGAGGGACACACTCAACTTGTTCAACTGGTCTTTTTTTTTGTGGGTTTGGACTGGTTTAGGAAAAGAAGCCAAGATAATAAAAGGAGACGGCAAGCAATCAGGGTTTTTGTGATAATTGAGTTAAAGGTTATAATAGAGGGTATAATAACTTTGCTGCACGATACAATCCTTTGACATTGAGATATGAATATAATAGTTCAGTGCGGGTCGGTAACACACACTGATGTTTCCTCGCAGCAGTCATGAGACATCGGCTAAAGGATAAGATTAAAATAGGCCCAGAGACATGGCAATATTCTGGAAAGCCAGGACCAATCTCACCGCAAGCTTCAGTATTCTATCAGTTATATTTTATTTCCAGAATGGTTACAGAAAATAACGACGAATACGAAATTAGCTTCTTCTCCCTCCTCGGAACCGAAACAAACTCAGACTTCTTTTGCCACCAGTGATGAGCGAATGGAGTGTCCACGTATATTCATACATCCAACCTGCATTATAGTAAATCGGCTATAAAACTAGGAACCACTAGTTCTCTCCCTAATCTATTGAACATCTTTCTGCCCACTTCTTTCTCCCTCGCTATGTCAATGAGCCTGTTCTTGTTTTGGACCGTTCGGGACTCTGTAAAAAAAATCAAAGATATTATCCTCTATTGGAGTTTGGTACTTATTCCACTGTATGGGTTTTCTATTTATAATCTAATCAATTTCAATGTCAAAATCTATTCATCCAATCAATATTCGCCTCTTGGCCCAACTCTGATTAATTCTGGTTCTGTGAAAATAATGATGGTTAGTTTCTGATTTGGAGTCAACGAGTTCCACAGTAAAACATTACTTAATTACTTTTTTTAAAAAACGCGTTTCTATCATGATATTTAGCGTTGACTTCCCACAGTGTAGGACATACGGTTTTGTCCTGGACGGTGAAGAACTTTCGAGATGAAATGCTTCCCGCTTTGTAACGATAGAGATCCCTTTCTATGCTCCCACCAGGTCACTCACTGGCCCAGCGTTGGATTTGATCGGGGCCCTAATCGTGCTAAATCAATTAGCAAAAAAAAAAAACCCTCTCTTTTTGCAATGCACCAACCTCTTAAGGCACGAGTAAAGATGAAGGTCTTCAGGAACGCGTGGTCAACCGGTTGCATTTTATTAAAAATTTTTAAGAAGAAATCTGGCTTGGAGGGAAGGAGGGAATGGGATGGAAAGTCAAAACTGTTTACTCCACAGCTTACCATAACATGTTTTGCACTCATTACAGGTTTTGTCTGAATCGTCATGTATTAGGTACACTGATATCTTCAAGCCCTGTTTTTTTTTGTAAAGAAATATAGTTTATCTTTTAACGACCGATCCAGAAACAAATCTTTCAAGGCGTATGCGAACGATACCTGTTTACGAGATTTTTTTTTTACACATTGTTAATTTCATGATGCAAGAGAAATTGCAAGCCAATCCAAAAGTGAGCCTGGGCAATTAGAAAGGTAAACAGGCAAAAAGCAGTTTTCATGCTGGGACAGCGGACCCCTCCTCCACTGCAGCCCCATTGGCCGTCGGCCTCTCTGACGACATATATTAACCCAAGCTGCCTAAAGATGTAGCTTTACATGGAGATTGGAAAATCTTGCTGCTGCTCAGCTTCGGCGTGACTGGATCAAGAAAATATTGGAGCACGATTACTGATCATTTTGTTGTTTTTTTTTCTCGCGTGTTTTGCATATCTTGTGTTTGAGAGAAAAAAACAGAGAGACAGACAGACAGAGACCGGTGCTGAACCCTTTCCAAATTCATCTGAAGAAGATTTTTTTTTCTCTTGTTTTGTGTGTGTGTGCGGCTGTGTATCTGGATGCTCCTTGGTACGGGAGCCCAACACACTTTTTTTTCAAAGAAGATTCCCCCCCCCCCCCCAAGTGACAGTTATTTAATGCAAGGGGAAACTATCCAGGGAGAAACTGCACAATGGAGGAAGTTGACTGTAAGTAAAGCACCGCGATATTTAAAAGCTTAAAATATCCTTCACTTTAGAGCTTGTTTGTTTGGGCAACAACAAAGCAGAAAGGGGGGGGGAAGTGAAAAATCTAAAGAGATACTTGCAAAAATATTGTGCATTCCTTTTCGTTGCTTACTCCTAATTCTTCAATAAATTGTGGAGAGGGAGAGAGAAGGAGAAAGGACTGGGGGAGATCGCCTTATAATCGGAAGATGAGTTTAGTTGGAGGATTCCCACATCACCCAGTGGTACACGATGGTTACCCTTTCGCCGCCGCGGCCGCCGCTGCAGCCGCCAGCCGCTGTCACGAAGAAAGCCCCTACTTCCACGGCTGGCTCATCAGCCACGCCGAGATGTCTCCCCCCGACTACACAATGGCGCCGTCCTACAGCCCCGAGTACGCCAACGGCAGCGCCGGGCTCGACCACTCGTCGTACGGGGGCGTTTCAGCGGCGGCGGCGGCGGCGGTGGTGGTGGGAGGCCGGCCGACCAAGCGCAGGGGAACGGCCAACCGCAAGGAGAGGCGCAGGACTCAGAGCATCAACAGCGCCTTTGCGGAGCTCCGCGAGTGCATCCCCAACGTGCCGGCCGACACCAAACTGTCCAAGATCAAAACCCTGCGCTTGGCCACCAGCTACATTGCCTACCTCATGGACCTCTTGGCCAAAGATGACCAGAATGGGGAGACGGAGGCCTTCAAAGCGGAAATCAAAAAGGTGGATGTAAAAGAGGAGAAAAGGAAACGGGAGCTGGTAAGCACGATTCATATTGCACTTCGATTCTTAATAAGAGGATGTATTTTCAAAAAGGATAGGCGCTTCCTCCTCCCAGATTAAGGCCACTCGTTACTTTTATTTGAAGAACTTTTTCTGCCCTGTTTAACTTTCCCTCTTGAAAATCCAACGGAAGTTTTCAAGGGACATTATTTTGCCAGTTTCATTAAGTTAATTACAAAAAGGCGGGCTCGGGTTAATTGTAAATAAACGTTAGCGGTGAGTAGATTCTGTAGGGGTTTTTTTGTGTGTAAAGGACATTTTTGGGGGGGGGGGGGCAAGAAGTAGACCGAGTGGGAACAATTACAGGTACTTCGACCCTGTTTGATTTTGTTCAAGGATTTCTCGAAAGGCTGGAAAGACAAGACGTTATATCCTTTAACTTCCGTTTTATTTAAAAAAAAACTGGTAGCAAGCTACTTCTCCCTATTCCGAAGTGATTTCCAGAATTCCAATCGTATTTTGTGGAGTATTTTTTTTTTGTCAAATCTCTCCCTCGCATGGAAAAGTGGGAGAAAAAAAATCATGAAAAGTAACGCTCTGTGTTTTTATCGTTAGCCCAGAGTTCTGCGTGTCCCAGTTTAACCCAAGCCCTCGACTGACAGAAGATTTGAAGCTTTAACTAACCCCCTTTTCACTAACGGTAAACCCACCATGCCAGAGGGGTTTTTTTTTGTTAGGCTAAGCTTATTATAAATGTGGTAAAATTACTAAGGTCATAGGCTAAATGTGGAAGTGTTTACTCAAAAAAAACCACATATTATCTGAAAAATGGATATACGGCTCAACCGAGGCACCCGATCCCATGCTAGGTTTTCTGCGAGAGGGTTATGAGCTGAGTCCGGAGATCCTGTTGCAAAAACTAAGACATGAATGTTAAATGTTAAAAATGTGCGAGTGTGTGTTTTGCGGGTGAGTAATGTTGGCAAGAGGATCACTGCAATATGGTGGGTGCGCTTATATATATATAAAAAATATATACATATATATATACATGTATGTTTATACATATATAATCTGCAATGGTACGATAGTCGCATTATAAATAATCGTCTCCCGTTTCACTTTGCCTGGATTTGACAGAATGAGGTTCTGAAGAATACAGTCAGCAGTAGCGACAAGAAAACAAAAGGAAGGACTGGCTGGCCGCAGCACGTCTGGGCTTTGGAACTCAAACAGTGAAAGTTTGAACCTGAACTTAGAAGATGGGGGTGGAAGAGACTTCCACACTTGTTTCCCCCCAACCCCCAAGTACTGTCACACCAACTTTCGCACGTCGACAGAAGCTCTAGATTGTTCAGAATCAACTTTATTTATGTGCAATTTACCCCAACCCAGAGAGAGAGGGAGAGGATTGTTCGAAGAAAAAAGCATTTCACATTTGGAAAAGAAAAGCCAAGTGGGTAAGGGGTTGTATTGTTTCATAGTAGATGTGAATGTTTGTTTCCTTCTTTTTAAGTGTTAAAAATTAGAGCACGCACACACACACACACACACACACAAAGACAAATGTTGATAAAGAATTATGTATGTGAAGTGTATCTTTGGAAGTACCTTGTACATCTTTTTTTGGATATAAATATTCAAGGTTTTTTTCCCTAACGTTATATTGGAACGAAACGTAGGTGTGCCAAAGTGCAGTTTGGTCATGTTAGTGTGCAGTATATAGTATTATGTTGTTGTGTTGTGGTCATGCAGTATTTCATTCGATAACTTCCCAATAATTGTTTGACTTGTGCACTTCCGTCCAGCAAGTGGAGATTAATATTCGAGCTGTAAACGTTGTAATTATTGTCAATAAAAAAAAACACTTTTTTAACAAAAATACATAGATATACAAATTTGCATCATTTCGACTGGATCTGCTAACTTGAATAGATTAAATTCAGATTGCGTTCAGTGCAATCTAATGAACAATTTAAAGAAAAATGAAGAGGCAAATGGCTGTGGTATTAGCCCTCGACGAGAGCACGGCTTGCCCTCCTGTTAGTAAAGAAAATTAAGCCCAAACATTTGCTTTTCGCCAGCGAGGGTCGCGTGGCTTCGAGCTGCAAGGTTTAAAGTTTTTTTTTGTAACTTCTCTAGAATTACAATTTCTTTCGGGTTACTTTAAATCGCGAATGGCAGGCATCCAACACATTAATTACAACAGATTTGTAAAGGTTTCCAAACATTCCCCGGCGCTGAGTAAGCGTTCTTGTCTGAGCAACGTGAACTGATCCCTGTTGCATTTTTTAAGCTACCTCCAAAAAAGTAATAATTTGTTTTCTAATTAATGGGCTTAATCCCTGTAGGATTTTAGTCCATTTTTTATTTCAAAATAAATTAATGTCGATAAAGCTTATGGCTCTGGGATGAATAGAAAATTGGATAATTGAAATTGATCGAATGAGGACAAAGTATCGACAAATCAGCCAAGTCAGATTGGATTTAAAGATTGAGACCTTTCTGTGGGCCCTACAAAGACATGTAGAAAGTATTTTTACTTGAACTTTTATGGGAGAGCGGGGGATGCGGAATGCTTAACATTGCTCAGTCAAGTACACTTATTTTGTTACACAGCCTTCCATCTGCATTCAAAAGCCTGAGAAGGATTTTTCCCTCTCTCCACTCTTGCTGTTAAAATGGCACTGATTGTTTTTTAAAAGGAGAAAATTGTCTTCAAGTTACGTGCAGTCACCTTTGACTCCTGACAGGCCTCGCTGAAATGGAGCCGGTGGGAGAGCGATAGTCAGGAATAGTAAAGAAACTTGCAATTTTTTTTTGACTCTGCATGCAATGATCTTTCTGGGAAAGGATCGTTTATACTTGTTTGTGTTTGTGTGTGTTCAATAATTAACAGGTTAGATACCACCAGTTGTGAGAAGCCAGTTTGAGCGTTACGTGGTTGACAATTGCTGGTCTTAACACTACTAAAAGAGAGAGAGAGAGAAATGAATCGTGCAATTGACCATTTCAGAGATTTTTTAAAAATCTGTTCAGTGAGTTTCAATGTACTCAGTCACTATGTAGTGAGGCGGAATGTCTCGGTACTTGCCCGTCGTGGATGTATGGCTATCCCCCTCTCTATTTTTATGACACTCAACGCCAGTTCGGGTAGGTATATCTGCAATTGCCCATAAAAGATAAGAGAAGCTTTACACCCTGGTGCAAATAGGTTACAAAGGCAAAGGTTGCGGGGTTAACAAAACTGGTTGTGGGTGGGGAAAAGTGAGGTGCCCTAAAGGGTCATATTTTATGTTTGCTGTGTTTACATAAAAGTGCATTTGTTGCCAATACGGCCGATGGTTGCAGTCTGTCTCGCACTTGCAAAGGGAAATTTAATGCACTTTTCCACTCTCTGCGTGGCTTTAAGTCATCACTTATTCGCTCTCTGTGCCTACTTCATAAACCCCGCCTGAAATATTCGACCACCTCGGCTGAATAGATCTTCACCCGTGGCAAGCAGGCTCCCACCATGGGCTATTGTCGTGATCTAATCCTTGAAGGTTGGTTGTTAATTGCAGCTAACGGCGGCCCGCTGTCTCTTTCTGTAACCAGGTAGTTGACTCGGCGGTGCATGATTCTCGCTATCAACGCACATTTCACACGCTGGGAATTTTAAAATGCCCCCCACCTCCCCCCCCCCCCCCCCCCTCCGGTTCTGGGGGAGTAAATTACAGCGAACACAACGCGATTGCAATTGCAGTCGATGGTCAGCTACGTCCCTGCCATCTTAAACCCTATACAATACGGTTAAAAATAACCCCCCCCCCCACATCTACTCTCCCAAGAAACCATAGTACCCGTGAGGAAATCTCCAATCGCGCTGTGCAATTCATGAACAAAGGTGCCCACTTCCCCCATTTTCTTGGGGGTTTGCAGCAGGAACAAAATGTCATGCTGTTTGGCTTGAAAACTAGATACTGTACGAAGCAGTGGGAGATGAGGGGTTGCACTGTACACCGCATGTTTATTTGATGAATCCCTTTTTAAACAGGATCTGGTGTTCCTGGGTGCCACTAGGCAGACACATTATGATTAAACCTCAGAACAAATAAACAATTGTCATCCCCTGATGGCCCGTGTAGCTACTATATTTTGGAAAAAGGTACAAATATATATTCTTCAGGAGAGAAGGGAGGAAGTAGGCTCCTGGGTCGAAAGCTAGGTGGAGGGGCTGATTCATAACGTCACACATCCAGCGAGAGCGGGAATATCTGTACTAATAATTACCAGCTCCTTGTTTAATGGGGAGGCTGCCTTCTTTAAACCAGTGCTGGGCAGGGATAAAGCATTTGGGGCCGAGACAAGCCGGAGCCGAAGCGAATGCCCGGTTTGACGTTAGAAGTGCAGGGCTGGGCTAACGGAAATGTCAGTGACAAGGACCCTGGGTTTGGCGTTGCCGATAACAACTCCTCGAGTGGATGTGGCTCTCCGCATTCTCCATCCCCCTCCCCATTTCACCCTGGGGTTTCCTCCCCCGACCACCCGAAGAGTTAGTCGGCCGAACGACTCGCGGGGCTTTCAAGTTCACATCCAGATTGTTTATTATTATTATTATTATTATTATTGCAACTCGTCATTTAATACAGTATCTCTGTCCCTCAACCCACTCGGCCATCTCCGCATCTCCCATCATCAGCTTAAAACCCCAACCCGCACAACTGGATGCAGCTGTTAAGAGTTGACAAGCACGCAAACCAGCATTAGCGAGAGAATTGGTTGTTTGATTTGACCAAGAAAGTGTAGATGGTTCAAAATAGTCCTGCTAGATCGCCCTTATCAAACATCAACAGCTTTACTTTCCCAAGGCGTTATCATTGAAGAATTTGATGTTGGCTCTTGTTGTTGAATGCTGCGTCTTAATGTTAAGCAGGAATTGTTCCCTTTCGAATTATTATGAATGACTGAGTTGTCAGTTTAAAATATATTTAAAGTTTTAAAAATATATATTTGGGGATCCGCGTCCTGCTTCTGGGAGTTTTTCGCCTTCCTCAAATCGCCCCTTTGCTGCTTCCCAGTTTCTGTAAATATGTCCTCAAAGGTCGCTGTGATTGAAATGGATTCATTCAGTCAATGCATTATGAACTGCCGCATTTAAGAAAGCTCGAGTTGAAGTTTGCAATCGTTCTGTGCGGGTTAATGTATCAACCACAGGCCCACAAAATTGACGCAATGGCCCTACCTAACCAATATATCGACAGTACTTCGGGGCAGAAAGGAGTGCGAGAACGACCTGCATGCTATAAAGAGAAAGAGGCGCACAATTGTGCATCTGAGGCGATTCACGCCTCAATTTGCGCCTGCCTGTGTTCGGCCAAAATCAGGTTGGGCGGAATATGCACCGCGGTAAATGAATGGACTTGTGTGTAGAGACGTTAATTGTTGTTTTAAATCATAACTGCGACAATCGGTGAGGCCATAATCTGCGTTTTGAAACACGGCCTAATATTTTAAAAAAAGGTTCTTTTCGCGCGGAGGAAGTCTGGATTAGCCAACCTGTAAACAGTAACTGCTCCCCTGTATCAAAGAAAGCTGAATCTCGCCCGGGTACCGCAGTGTGACAATGTGTTACATTGTCCGACTTAATGTATATAAACAACCGTACTTGCTGCACGCTAAAATATCTTGCTGTTTAAAAAGATAAAGGCAGATTCCATCTTCCAAATGGCTAGGACATTGAAAAGTAATTATAATTGACATTTATGCACAGAATGTTTGCATAGATAACCTACGTGATTGACTATAAGGTAGTATTCACAATTAATCACACGCGCCACGTTCAGCAGTGAATATTAACCCACCCCTCGGTAATAAATAAACCACTTTAATAATGAAATGCTCAGTTCGCTTTCCTGAATTGGCCCCAGTCCGCTGAAATAGTGGGCGAGTTTAAAAATATAAAAGCCACTTGCAGCTTCCACCCGATAAAGATGCATCATCTTGAATCCAATTCCAGTATCAATAGCCTCCTATCTCTGCCTCCTGTATCTTGTTTTGTCTCTCTCTCTCCCGGACGTCCACAGACTCCCCCCACCCCCGACACGCACATCCCTGAAGGCAAAGCGACTGATTAGCTTTTACATGATATTAGCAGATCCCAATGTCTCCAATAACCAGATAATTGCTGATAATTTGTTATCAGTGTCAAGATGGCGTCAAAGATAGACTCCTGGGCCATTCCCCTCCGATTGAAGGGGCAGATAATCCTTGACCTTGAGACGACCTTTGGGTTGATGCCAGTCGAAGAAGCGAAGAAATAAAGTTGACCTGACCAAACAGGTGGCTCTTTCTCCTCGTCTCCACGCAAAACATCGCAAAATGCAAATGCACGAATGTGATTTAAGAGGGTCGCGTTGCCTCTAAGCTTCGATGTGAAACGTAGCAACCAAGCCTCTGCTTTAACCCCGAATCGGATAGGATAGGGAAGTTCTCTCAAAGCTTGTGTGTTCGGAATGCATTTACCTCCAATTATGCTTCAGCCTCGCTTCATAAACTAAGATTACAAAGATGTCAAAGTGCGCCTCATGACAACGGTCAAGCAAGATTACCAGATATGACTGTCCTGCAACCTTTTCTATACAGCCTCACGGAAAACAGTATAATTTGTTCCTCTCGGCACTTTTTTTTGTTGCGACTTTGTTCGTCGTATTTTATATCCTTGGCTTAAAGTTTGATCTTGCGACACCATACAAGTCCTTATTTCTGGTATTACAGACATCTGGGAGTGATTACTGGGCTCAGGCCTCCCCCTCGGTTGCATTCTCTATCTTTCCAAACTCGCCTATAGACAGGTTGACGTCAGATCAGACGGCCAGGAGCCATCCTGTTCTCGAATTGGGTGTAATCATCCCAACTCCTTCCAGTTGGAGGCATTAGATTTCAAAATACGGAATGCGGATGCCGGTGAAAATGTGTGTGTATGTGTGTGTGTGTTTCCGAGATGTACGAATGCCCCATTCGGAGGGGCTACATTTGTTTCCATGCCGTAACTAGGAGTGCAGAGGCTGCTAATGCCCTTTCTAGGCATCTTTAAATGCAACTGCGGAGAGTTTGTATGCGAGAAAGAATACGTGCGTGAGAAAGCGAGTGTGTGTGTGTGTGTGTACCAAGTGTGTACAGGGGCTATTGTATATATTTAGGCATATAGTTGAGTGTTTGTAACTTTGTGTGTGTAGTGTGCGTGTTTGTGAGGCGTATTGTCTGATTTAACAAACATGCGTGCATATTCATAATTTGGGGACTATATGTCTGCAAAAAATGCATGTTTACACATATTCTATATAGACTAGGCGCTACAAATTATTTTTTTAAGCAACATTTTTCTGTGAAGCAGTTCTTGGGTGAGCTAAACAGCCTGGAATCCAGGGGAGCTGAGAGTTGATTCATAAGTGTCCTGGAGCATTCTGCTCTCCAGGGTAGGCCTGGGAAACACCGACGGTTTTATAGGAGGCATAAGTGAAAGGTGGACGGCCCGGTGTGCACGATCTGGTTCTCGTTGACCAAACTTCATTCGGTGCCTTGGTAGGTAACCTCAGCTTCAGAAATAGTCCGTTCGAGCAACGTACGCCCAGAGCTACCACTTTATATTAAAACAACAAGAACGAGTCGATCAGTGTCGAAGGAGTGACTATTGTGATATATTGTCACAGTGCGATAACAGGCGAACGCACACTAGCTACACTGTATCTCGAAATTAAAAGTGTGTTTTTAACTTCACACAAAAGTAAAACAAAATGGCACGTTTTAAGAGAGGAAGAAAACCCCTCTACCCAGTGTCCACAGAAGAAGCAGCGTTCTGCATTTGGAGGTCCCTTTGTTAAGGTGCCCAACTTCCAGTGCTGGTGGCCTCTTGGCCTTTCTTGCTTTTTGAATGACTTCCTAAAATTATGAGCAATAGGGACTGGTTAATTGTGACGAATGAGGTACTCTCCCTAAAATAGATTTCGGGAGCCTCCAGCAATTTGCATTCTAATTATAAAAGGGACTGCAATCCGGTTCTTATAGTAAATATTCTTTTTTAAAAAGAAATGAATGGATTTTTGCTGCTTTGCAGTTAGAATGGTTTTTAATTATGACTCTTAGTCTGACAGATTATTAAACACAACTTTCTTAAAGGTTTAAAAAATCGAGGTAAAGTTTACGGACGCTAATTTGTCTGACCAACTCAATAACGACTCTAATAGGTTGAGAAAGCAACTAGATAACAATAGTATTCTGTGTTGAGACAGGATTCATTAATAATCTCATAGTAAAGGAGCCTTTGTGGAAGAGTATATTCATGATATAATAATACTACTGACCACCTAGTCTTCGTCTCACAGGTAAAACATTGAATGGTGGTAATGATGATAATTACAGATCATCCAAAAAATACAAAAGTCAACGTTAATCACACTTCTCTCGACATTCACGTTGTTAATTACATCCTTGCGTAATCTTCTCTAAACTCTGTGTAATTCGGTCAAAGCAGTTAGGGAAATGAAGTGTAACAGGGAAAATGAAATTCTAACTGTACATTATCCAAAATTGCAGTTGGATTTCTTGTTTGTCGACACTGAGTTGGAGGCTGCTGAAACAATTGCTCATCATAACCGGGCTCAGATATAAACAAAATTGACTGTGCCGGCACTAAGTATGCGAGGAGCAAACCTGGGGTCAGATAACGACTTCCATATATCAGGACATTGCCAGGAATGTGCCCACAGTGGGTCTGCACAATATATGGAGTGGAGTGTACATGTGAACAAAATGCCTGCGAGGGTGTTCTTATGAAGTGATTTGAAGTAATTTCTATTCTTAACTCATTCAATGTCTACACATCTACATTGTGCCTATATTTTTATTTTCTTTCTTTAACCATCTACACACATTTGAGACTCCATATCTGTAGACATTTAATGAGTTAAAATGGAAATTTAAGTGTTTTATATATAGAGCTATTTCTAAGAGAAAACTAGTGAGTCTGAAAAATCTATATACTATATATACTGTGTATATAGATATGTATTATATTGTGTATATATACACTATATACACTCAGTGCATATATACTGAGGCACCAGGTCAATACACATTTGATGAGTTAACAATGGGACTTTTTATATCTGTGAAGAGAGCTATTGGTAGGAACAAGGCCATTAGGAGTTGGAAAACACAAATTTGGCACTGCACAATCCACAATAACATTTGGGTGCCATTTGGATTAGTGTTGTATTGCCCATGTTTGGTTACATTTTAACATTTAAAAAATACACCCAATGCTTGTTTTCCATCAAGGTGTGTTCGATATATGATAATTAAAACTGCTGTCAATGGCCGGGGCAAATGAAAAACTAATGTGTCCATATGGGGATAGCCGAAGGTTCGTCTCCTTGTTAACTTCTGATGGGCCGTTGAAGGTGAAGCTACAGGAGAGTGAGTGGTGTTGGACGCTGCCAAAGTGGGTGCATGGTCTGATATTTCGGGAGATGCTGTGGTGTGTTTTTGGAGAGTCTCTCTCTCTCTCTCTCTCTCTGACCTATGGCGCTGTCAGTGTGACAGATCCCAGATGGAGCTGAAGCCTTGGCGCTACTGTATGTGAGATTGGGTTTCCGCACTGTCCACAGGGCCCGCTCTCATCCGTTCCCACCTCGGCAGGACAGGCCAGTCTGGAACCACCAGAGATAGAATGTTATATCCAAACCCTCCGTGTGACCATACCAAGCTCTACGTTTATCCCGGGAGCGGTGAACGACTCCTTCCTGATATTTTGTTTCCAAGTGGTCAGTAAAAAAAACAATTCGATTCTTCCTTTCATGTTTCTGAAATGAGACTCTGATTAATTTGACCTAAAGATCATTCGTTAGTTGTTATTTCAGAGGTAAGTCGGCAGTCGGCAAAATAGCACAGTTGTGTTTCTGCGTGTCTGTATGTACACGTGTGTGAGTATGCGTTGGTGAGGAGGGTGGTTAGTACTCTTTGCACTTTGAGATTCTGGTACCGTTTGTTGCCCTTGACGTTTTCTGATTTGCTAAGAGTCACCGGCTTGACCGGGAACCAGTTTGGGATGGATCTGACATTTCTGGGGTCGTATTTCCGTGTGTGCATATGAATCGTGAAACCTCCTCATATCAGAGCCAATATCAAACAATGTGATTCCTTGAAATCAACCACTTTCCTATTGCACAGAGCTTTTCAGGAATTTTAGCTAATATTTGTATAATTGCGTTTGTGTACAATATACTGTATATAAATATGCAGTGTATGTGCCATATGTATGCCATGTGTGTTTGTGTGTGTGCAAAAATAATACATGCATTTGCAAAACGGCAGCGATTAACTTAAGAAAGCGTAATTTCATCTATGTTGTTAAAAATCGTCTTTGGATGGATCGAAAACAATGGCCCGTTGAGACTGAAAGTAAAATGTTTGCAACTGGAGCAATCGAAAAAGGAAGAGTCTCAGAGGGCGAGCTGTTCAAGATTCATCCAACACTTTTCACTTGCCTAAAATAGGGCACCTACACTTGGCAATGTCTTTTTCTCTCTCTGTAACCACCCCCCCCCCCCCCCCAACCTCCGCCCCAAAAGCAAGGACTGCCAGTCGGTGTTGTGGGAAACTGACACAAGGCAGGACTCAACTGCAGTGGACCAGGTCACCCTTAACGAATCTCAATTAAAAAAATAACTTCCCAATTTGGCAGGTAACTTGCCTGGAACTTGAAACATTTTGCAGGGAGGTTTTTTTAAAAAAAACTTGGAAATAATGATTTGTATCACTTTGTGGAGGGATTGGTAACATGCAGAGAGAGAAGAGTTTCCTTTCTCTTGGTGGGTCGAAATTTCGTTCGATTTTTCGGAGAGTCCAATAATCCGCGCGCCAATTTTTCATTGTATCGAGACGGGTGTGATTGGAAAACAAGAGTTCACGAAACCGCAAAACAAGGCACGAATTTTCCGAATGGGCCCCAAGAAACTGAACTGGCGGAAAAGATCCCTCTTTTTTTAAAAAAAATCGAAATTTCAACTTCTTCCTACAGATAGTATTTTCAACATACACTGTAAAACAGATAGATTCGTTGTCGACTCCAGCACCAAATACAATCTTTTAGGACATCTTTTTCTCCCCCTTTGGTCTCTTCAGAGAGCACGATAAGGAACCAGGCCTGTGAGATATATATATATATAAGTATAAAGACCCTTTCAGTAGTGCGGTACCGCGAAGACCTCCCAAGTGGTCGAAGCCTGGGTGTCACTGCCAGTGATTCTGCAGTTTGTCTGTTTTTAGCTCACGGAGCCAGATTCAGTGTTTGTGGATTTTTTTTTGGCAATAATTAAATAGTAAACATTTTGACAAGAAAAGTGGAGCAGCGCATCGAACACCACTTGAAACCCCTTGAAAAGAAGGAAGCACAGAAACATATTTCATGGCGAGAGAAAATATATAGGAGTTTTGTTTTAAAACTGTGTCACCAACCTTTTCGACAGCAAGCCACGGAATTCATTCAGTAATATTTTCGATAGCAAGTGCAGCTTGAAGCACTCGGATGTGGGGCAAGCACCGATTCTCCGTACGGCAAAAAAAAATCGAACGGAATTGCTTTCGTCGTGTAAGGAGCGATAATTAGCTTTTGACCATTCTATTCCACGCTTGCACCGTCACAGGATCATGATAGGAAGTGCGTTATTATTGCTTCATAATAGGTCATAAATAGTTAAAGATGGGCGTTATGGAAGTGTAATATTGGAAGTAACGTTTGAAAATGTCTAAACGCAGAAAAAGACAATCATATAAATAGCCTGCAGACGTCAATTTTGTCTAAATGTAAAGGCTTTAAAACCCCTTCATATTTTGTGATCCGCCCGTCAACGCGTTTTGGTTCGATTGTATTGTTCCGCACGGTTTCTAATTTACACTTGGCATTGACCAGATTTTATCTTATATAATCCACAAACTCGCTCTAAATGAACCGCCTTTTTTCTCCCTTCAGTCCGGAATTTCCATGGCTGTTTTCCCAGATATCCCAACGGGTGTGCGCCGCGTCCCTAATTTGCGTCTCTTGTTAAATCCAATGGAATCGGAGCAAAGAACGTTAAAAGAAATGGAGACACGGCTATTTCTAATTGAAATAATTGGGTCGGATTTGTTCACCCGGCGGGGTGGGTGGGTGGTTTGGCCGAAGGGCTGGCGATTCTATTTCTCCCAATGTATTTATTTATCAATGGTGTTTTTTCTTGTCTTCCTGCTGGGAAGCTGCAGGTTCTATCCGTTGCAGACCTCGGAGTTAGTTTGAACAGTGAAAATACCATTGCATGGTCTGTACAATAGTCAGTGGGTGTGGGCTATGACGATTGGAACTCCGACATAGGGACTTGTTTGTGGCTTTGACGGGACAGGCACGTCCAGAAAATGGCTTATGGGGCTCATTTCAAACGTGGGCCTCCATGGTTTTCAGTACATTTTAAAGGGGTTAATATTTGGGCCTCATTTACTGGGCAGGATGGTCAATTCTATTAGTTCCCTAATAGTTCTGTTGGTTTTACTAAACGTTCAGGACTGACACTCAATGACCCCTCGGTCATTTAAGTCCATTTTCTATCATTCCATTCGGAAAAACTCTAGACACCAATAATTGTTAGCATGCCTAATGATATATTGAATACTTTATCTTTATTTGTCCGACATAGGGACGTGAGATCGCGGTGGTTTCAATCGACTATGATGATTATCAAACATCAGACAGCTTATTCCTCATGGAAGTTAGACAGATGGCGAAATCAGTCAGGATTAAAGCCAGAGAGTCTTTGTGGGAAATCGTGGCGGCTACCCGAGCAAGTGCAGTTTAACACTCTTGAAACCGCCTCTTTATCTTGCAATTCCGTTAACGAGAAGCTTCCACCCCACTCCCCCATCCGCCCCCGTTTTCTCCGGTGGGCTGAGAGGTTATTTTGGGGAGGGCGGAATGTTTTTTTTAACATTAATCAGTTGTTCGTTGTGGGGTTAACATTACTGATGCCCTCAGAGGGTTATTGGGGGTGGGGGGGGGGGAGAAATCGAAGCAATTGCAAGAATACAGAGTTGAAACTAGAACTAAAAAACAAGTGATAAGATAAAACAAAATGACTGAAGAAAACAAAAGCACTCTTACCACTCCGACTAAAGTGTCCGAAGTCCCGCCTGTCTGTTGTATTTTGCAATTTGGTCGCTTCAACTGTCATCTTGGCAGTAAAAACAGGACCGTGTCTTTTTGAGATTGGACCTTGAAAATATTAAACATAATACATATTTTTTGACTATGCTGTACTGTCTAACGGCCAACTAATTTAGCAGTACAGCAGAACATTTTGCACCAAGCAATGTTTTCTTTTAAATCATTAGTTATGTAACTTTTCATCTTTAATAAAGACTGGTGCAACAACAAAACTGGTTTCCTTCCCTAACAGAAACGCCTTATTATTACTTAAGGCAGTTTGGGCTTTGGAGGATTTCAATTACAGACACCAATAGTCTATTCACGAAAAAAGAACTGATTAAAGGCAATATTGGAGCTAAGCAGCTCCACTGGCATCAGGTATTAGGGAAAGCTTACACTTCGTGCCATCTGCAACAGGAACTAAGGGCATCTAGTGGTAAATGCAGGTTATGTGTTGCTGTGAGTGTGCTCATTTCACAATTAAATGGACAAGCGGGTCAAACCCGACTTGAAAAAAAAATAAAGAGCAATGCTGGGACGCAAAGTTAAAAGTGGAGTGCAGAAAGCAGTCTAAACGTTAACGACTTAAATAGTTAAAACAATAACAACTGCTAACCGAAACAAATTTCCTATTCCAGTGCGGAGTCTCACAGCACACGCAGATATCGCCAGTATATCCGCTTTGTTTTGTCATTATTGTAAGATTCTTTTGCTTGGCTGTACGAATTCACTTGCTAATCACTTTCAACATTAAAAAGTCTTGAGTGATATATTTGATAACTAAGCCATGCTAGTAACTGACATCAACCTCTTAATGCTATTAATGGGTGTCCAGTAAACATCGTTATCATGTGGGGTTGTGATTTGACACGGCACAGTATCTCTGTATATACGTTTACATATCAATGCGCATGGAGGCAGAGAGTCAGACGATGGTATTTGTGCACGTAAATAGATAGATACACATGCCCCGAAAAGCACACCGCAGTATACTCACACACAGCTGAATATACACATGTATAAACGCAGTGCAGCGCTAAAATATTTCTGAAGATCAACCTCGTCCAATAGAATTCTTAATCCAAGCATGGCGTTTATACCAACCTTTGATCTAAGAAATAGCAATCCCAATTATCACATGCTTGCAACGTATGGCACTTAAGAGGCAGAAACTGGTATCGAAAAATCACTACACTCCAGTATAGCTTTTTTCTTACTGTACTTGTATTTTGTTTGGATTAGTTAAATGAATGCACAATGAACAATGCCTATGGTTAAATATAGAACTGCATAAATTCAGACCTTGGTGCATACAGATTGCCAGACGTAAATAAATGCATCTATACAGAGTTAGGGACGTAAGCACATCAATAAATGTAATTTTAGTTACCAAGAGCACGTTCATATCTGAATTAATGTAGCTGGCGTGTATAACAAAGTATATTTTCCACCTGCAGCCAAGAGAGTTTGTTCTGATATAAAGAACAGCTACGAAATATTTGAAAGGAAACTGACATTTGCAGAATGACATTTGAAACACTTGAGAAATATCTCCTGAGGTAATTATAATTCGCAGACTGACACACTGCAGCGTGGAGGCTGGGCTGAACCCGCCCATGGTGTCGCTTCGGGTTAGTGAGGTGAATGTTAAAGAGATTGTGCGAGGATTAAGATTTAGGAGTAAATGGTGTGAAGTCTAAAGGCGACATTGAAGGGTTAAGCAAGGTTAAGGTTATAGAGCGATAACATTTAGTAGGATAACCTGTGCTCATATCACCTAGTCAGTGTCCTCTGCGCCTCAAGTGTGCACTCGGCTGCGGACATATGAACCAAAAAACATGATTAAAATCAGCACCAAGTTTGGCGCTGTTCAACCACACAGCAAACACTGAACTTTGTTTGTGATACATTTGGAGACAGATATGATAAGGGTGATATGTAAATGCCACTTTCTCCCAATTTGTAACGATGGTTTTTTTTCAGCGATTCATTAAATAAGGTACCGAATTCAAAATGCGTGAACCTTCAGATCTTCAACACGGGACTTTGGCTGCGTTTTAATCGCTTTTTGAAACAATCGGATTATGTTGAAAACTCCACCCGCAGCAGGAAACGGAGCATAGTCGGTTATATTCCGAGCATCCTCCACATCGTGAAAATAATATTCAAGTTCCCGGAAAACTGTTTGCAAATTGAAGTCAAAAATGTGCAATACATTTAAGACTGAATTTTCAAGTAAAAACTAGGTCATACTGAATTTATTGAGACTGTGGGTGATGGCAGAGTCAGAGTCACAGAGTTGGGTCCAGTTGTACGGATTATTGGCCCAGCCGTACGATGCTTTCATTCAGATTATACTGAAATCAAAATTACTATAAACTACAGATAAAAACCGCTCAGTTCAGAGCTCCTGCCTTTATTCATTCCGTAATTCAATCTAGAAGCAAGAAAAAAAAAAGCGGAAAAATCGTAATTTCGTACAAAGGCGAGCGAACTCCTCCGCCACTGTAGAAAGGGACCGGGGTGGAGGGGAGGGGGGTGACACCCCGTTTTGTCAGTGACCAATACGAGAAACGGGGCACGGTTATTCTGAGATCACAGGCCTTGCCTCTAAGTAATGTGTTTGGAGCATTCGTCCTGTGAGGCGAGAGTGAAAGTGAGGAGTGTTTTAGCAGCTTGGGACTGTGCAGCTATATATATAAAAAAACTGGCTTTTGATGAGACCCGTCTTTTGCTGTGTATATAGAAAGCGGAAAGTGGCTGATCAACAGAGAACGTGTACAAAGAGATCTATATACAACCAACTTCTATAAAGTAAATAGATGTGGTCATATTGTAAATCTCACTGCGCTGTTTACACATCAGTTCACGTGGCTGTTACAGTAAACATCAGAAACGGCCGAACCCCGAGAGTCAGCCCGTTCAATTTCCTAACCTGCTGATATAATCATACACCTTTGACGCAATACTCGTTAATAACATCAAACAAGCACTGCGGCTCTCTCGATTGCAAATACGCCTGCCATGATTGCAAAAAACAATACCAGCGCGACCCTTATAAATCCCAGCCCCTCTACTGGACAATTAACCTAAAACCCGCGATTTTCACCCTTTGACTGTACATGATGCAAGGCAGTTTGTTCTTTTCAGACCTGGATCAGGGGGGATTGCTCGGTTGAAGTAATTGTTCTTTTGAGTCCCGCTCTCAAAGGAACGCGACTCATAGAATCATGTCCACTGCGTCTGATCCCACATTCAAGTGCAAGAATTTCTGCCATAACCCCACCCGCCTTTTCGAAAGCAGCGATCAAACAAGGTAGCCAGTTTCTATAAAATAAACACTGACAGGCGACCGTTTGAAAGTGAGGCTTGTAACCGTGTGGAGAACACATTCCAGAATAAAAGGGAGATTTGGGGTTTGTGTTATACATTTTTCATATAGAAGACCGTTGTCATAAACTATAGCTGCATAACGAGATTACACGTAGCCCAATAACACAACGACTTGCATCTTTAAATATCATTAATATATTTTTCGGTTTTCAATTCCCCCAAGCTCATCAATTATTTAATAAAGTAGTTCCACTGTTATGCCTGAGATAACGGTTTGTAACTCCTTATTTAAGAAGTCTTATCATACTAGGGTATGGGCTGCATGATCCAAACACGTTTGCGTAAATGGAGCGAGGACAGCTAATTCCCAAGTAATTCCCATAGAACCATGTTCTGGAGCTATGTGCTATCGCTTCTTGCGTTTAAGCTAAAACATTTTTTTTAAAGAAGGGAAATAGAACCTTAGAACAAGTTACAAATATGCCACATGCCAGAGTCTCTCAGACCCAGGATTGTCCCTATCAAAATCGAGGACGTGCGATGGTGACCATCAGTCAACCTCCAGCATCCCATCCGGCTTAAAACAGCGGGCTAACCCTGACATGCAAGATCTAGCAGATTTATACGCCCACAAAAAAGGCAAGCGCGTAAGGACGGCTGGAAACAGATTCAATCGCAACTTTCAAAGGGGGATTGGATAAACACTGCCAAAGGCCGCATTTGCTGGACTAAGGGGAAAGAGTGACAAACTGGATACTTCTTTCAAAGAGCCGGCACAGACCCGATGGGCCGAATGACCTTCTTCTGTGCTGTAAGATCCTACGATAATGGCAGTTATTTCGAAGAGGAACTGGGCGTGTTCCCTTCTTAATCATACAAACCCTCAAACCCCACGCATATTGTTTTCAGTGTCTGTGGTCAACCTACTTCTTAAAATTGTCAAGTGTGCTTCGTTAGCAAAACAGTGGGGCTGTTGGTTTCCACACAGGTGGAGTGTCTATTTAGATGCGGGGTTCCGTGTCTGTTGAAGCATTGATCAGTGCACAAGGTAGTGCCCAGTTTAACTTTAGTCATTTATTGAGTGAGTGTTTTACAGTAACACAGAATCTCGTAAGCATCGCCGCAACATCAGTAAATCCAAAGAAATGCAATCTACAATGAATGAGCAAATTCCAGTTTGCTCCTATCGGTCGTCCTCGCGTTGCTCTCTCTCTCTCCGCATAGTTTGCTTTCCCCTCGAGTCAACGTGTGTGAGACCTCTACAGCGGTAAGGCAAACTCTTTGTCTTATATCCGTCGTGCCATAATGCAAAGGGAATTAAAATATTGATTTCCGAAGTTTATTTGACTTGCCCCCCCCCCCCCCCCACCCACCCACCCACCTCCATCCCCACAGCGTTTCGATGGTGGGTGGGGGGGGGGGGGGGGGGCAGTGGGCAGGATTTCCGAGCTCTGGCGTGGTCTGGAATTCCAAGCGTTAATTAACAGAACACGGGCGCCGTCCACTGTCTCTGCTCAGAGACCGTAAATTCCTGTCAAATGTAAACAGTTTTCCTTTCACACACAGACACATCAGACAGCATCTCTACAGCGATACATCTGCTGCTGGTAAATTGCACCTTCTTACCACGGAGCAGATCCATTAATAAAAAAAAAGCAAAGGAAGATGGAAACAATGATAGATTTAAGTTCATCAACCTTGGAAAGGTGCTCTCTTGTATTACAGGTTAGGTTTGTCTCTTCCACCTTCAAAACGTTAAGGGCGGTGGGGGGGGCGGTGGAATACACGGGCTTGTAGATGTGAGACCTTATCCCCAGTCTCTCAGAAATATCTTCACATATTCGAAACCCATTAACTGCTTTGCAGGCAATATGATTCAGGTAGCATGGCTGGTTATTAAAGTGTCTTTGTGCTCAGTCTGGATACTGGTTTCTGAGCGTTTCGGTTTACCTAGAAACTTAGATTTACGACAGAGAGGGAGACCATTCGGCCCATTGTGTCCGTGCGGGCAGGCCTGCTAACAGCAACCAGAGTTCATTCAGACCAGTTACTTAGTTGAAGAATAAGTCCAGCTGTGTACAATAGCGTTATGGTGCGCCACCCACACAGCTTTTAGTGAAAACTTATTAAATGTTGGCCTCCAAGCCTGAAAAGTTCAATGCGCTTTGTGCAGGGAATGCCCTTAAACGGGGGTTCACGCAGCTTGCTGTGTTTAATTTGTCCATTCGATTCTACAAAATGCATTAGGATTACCGGTGTAAGATACCGTAAGGGCAGTTGCCGTGGTGGGGTTGGAACCCGACGTCCCCAAAGCTGGGTATCTGGATCCCCAGTCTAATGAAACTACCGCAACGCCACCGCCTCCCCGCTAAGTTCGGCATTCGTGCTCCTGGTCTGAGTTTATTTAAGTGCCCCTTATGTGTCCGCCGTGACTCAGTCAGGAGTACTCTCCCCCTCTTGGTTTGGAAGGTTATGCTAGGGTGTCCACTCCACTGTCGTTCTGAGGGAGTGTTGTACTGTTGGAGGTCCTATCATTGGAATAAGGCCTAATGTCAATGCCCCTGTGGAGTGGGCATAAGAAATCCGGTGGCACTGTGTGAAGAAGAGCAGGGGAGTCCCTTCCCCCGCTAAACCCCCCACCCCCACACACTCCTCGGTGTCCTGGCCAATATTCATCCCTCAATCGACATCACAAATATCTGGTCATAATCACGTTCTTGTTTGTGGGAACTTGCTGTGCGCAAACTGGCTGCTGTGTTTCCTACATTACAACAGAGACTACACTTCAAAAATATTTTATTGGCTGCAAAACGCCTGGGGACGGCCGGTAGTTGTGGAAAACGCTATAGAAACAAAAGCTTTCTTCTTCATTTTTCAACATCCCGATGCGGCCAATTGAATTAAATGACACAGAGAGAGAGAGAGAGAGAGAGTTTCTCAACAACAACAACAAAACAAAAACTGCACGGTGGGCTATTAAAAATCTACCGATACATTACAAGCCCAAATACTGCGAGATGAATATGTGGTGGGCTTAAACATTGAGACGAGTGGAAGCTTGTTGGAATATGTGGGAGTAAAGATAAACATGCTACGGGTTGGACTTGACCAAAAATAAGAAATGGACAGAAGACAATTTGAAAAAAAAATGTTCTTTAAAAGTTGTCAATGAATCAGGTGGAGAAGGCTTGAAAGCTGAGAAAGACCCGATTTGAGATTGAGGAAGAGGTTTGTCACATTGAGTAGTGATGGTGGCCTGTCATTACACCGCCACCTATCGGACAGCTGGCGCCTTCATTACCCAAGGCTGTAATAAATACAACCAGCAGCATAAGTGGGGTCAACTGCCTGGGATTCTGAGTGATATAAAGTTAAAAAGAAAATTAACTACGCGGGTATTTAATGTTTATTAAGGGGCCGTTCTGCTTATCACTGACCTAACCGGCCCCATTACTGAACATGACGAATTGAGTGGTTGGCTAATGGAGTCATCGTACAGTATCAGTCTTCCAACTCAGTCCCAAACTTAAATTAATCTACATGGGTCAAAGCAATGGGGGAGTTTTCCGACGGGGCCTGCTAGAATTACGGTCCAGTTTTCAACACAATCCTTGATTGTCAGACTGGGAAACTCGTGTAATAAATAAAAAACGAGGTCTGGAGCCTTGCTATAGCAACATTAATTAACTCGCAAGTAGATGTGCCCCGTTTAAAATTTCATAATGAGGGAATGTATTAACGTCGAAGCATTAACCATGTTCCCTTTGCTCTCTCACTGAATACGCGACTTATTTCCTATTTACACACCGGTCCAGTGAATTTATGTTAACATATCTAGTGTTTGCAGGGAAATGAAATGAGCAAAAAGTGTAATAAGTATGTATTTTGCACTGTATCTGGAATACAATAGTGGATAGCTGACATTTATTCCGCATCTTCATCTTTGTTCCATCGCTTCTCTATGTTCTTTCCCTTACTGTTCTGAACGAAATGTATTACAGTTACAGATCTATCTTAAGTTTTCAGTGCAATGACATATGTGTTGGATAAATGCAATTTGTTCTATAAATATTGCGTCTGTCTTCTACAACCCCTCACCCCCGACCCTCGGTTCGCACCGTAAGTTCAATCTCCCAGGCCAGATGCAAAAATGGACAAATATCGAAATCACTTCGGTTGAAGTCCTGTCTGAAATAGGCTCGATAAGGTGCACTTCCACCCGCGAGCCCCGACTGGATCATGGTGTTTGCATGTTGCCTTGTGCAAAAAAAAATTCAAAAGAATAATTTGACAGTAGCCCAGAGGAATGTGAAACGGCAAACCGAAAAACTTTCAGAAGCGTCGTGCACCACGAACTTAACAAGGGCTGTTTTTCTCCCTCTTAACGCGTTGTAGCGCGTCTGAGTTGAGTGAGCAAGGGCCATTGAATAAATAACGCCCCCCCCCCCCCCCCCCCACCCCCACAACCTTCCTGGCAAATGTGTAATGAAGGGGATGCATGAATTGAATGAGTGGGTGCATTGGGCAGTTTAGAGCAGAGTTGGGTTTTTGAGCTGGTGGCATTGGCTGCCTCTCTTGTTTTGCAGCGAGCTCTTAGCTGAATTAAACCCCGTCGTATCTTTCAAGCTTGAAGCTTAAACCATGTTGGGAGCGATTCTGGCCCTGGGGTTGCAAAAATCCAAAGCGCCGAGCGCCTTTTTGGCAAGGGTTTCGGCTTGTTACTGTAAAATGTGCCGTGGAAGAAAATGGAACAAATTTGTGTTTTGCTCAGTCCTTATTTCTCATCAGAGATGCATTTCTTTCGGCTTATATGTTGGCAGTTTCTTGGATTCGCCGCCGAGAGGAATAGCCCAGCCGCACTTTAATGATTTTTTTAAAAAAAATTAAAGAGAGAATAACTTGTATTTATGTA
The DNA here is from genome assembly GCF_017639515.1 of Carcharodon carcharias. Classification (NCBI taxonomy): domain Eukaryota; kingdom Metazoa; phylum Chordata; class Chondrichthyes; order Lamniformes; family Lamnidae; genus Carcharodon; species Carcharodon carcharias. Next base: position 182,140,024 of record NC_054470.1, read on the forward strand.
CCACCTTTCGCGATTCCAGAAGTTCCAAAACTCTTTGCAGCCAATGAAGTGTTTTAGAAGTGTAATCCCTGTTGAAATGTAGGAAATGATAGCTGTTGTTCATTGATTTGGAAAGCCCAGTCCCCGTACCTATCAAATACATGATACATTGAAACATTTCAAAGGAATCATGCAATCCTTGAATTTCCGATCAGACATTGTTCATTTTTACGTGGAGTTACGCAGAATTGCCCATTGGTGGTTTTTTTTTATATAACGGGAGACAATCCTGAATATCTCCGGTGGTTGATTCAACCTTCATGTCATGAGGAGGGTTATTATTCACTGACCGTTCTGTCCATTTGGCGGAAGGCTTCACATTCACAGCTGAGCGGTGGGTCTCCTCTAACCGACGTATGCGGCTCTGGTCTGGGTGGACAAAAGCACCCCACCCCACCCCACATAAAACAGGTTTTTTTAAAGAAATAAATAGTAGCAATGAACGCGTGTAACGCCTCTTCCTAAAGCAAAATAGTTTGTAAACAAAAAACTGCCCTCTGTCACACTGCAGCCAGGAACTTACAGAGCGCTCTGGTCAACATGCACAGCACAGTGCAAAGGCCATTCGACGCAGCCCGTCGATGCTCCTACACCTCAAGTCATGAAGCCTGCTTTCTCTCACATTTCTTGGGAGATGGGTGCCCGTGGTCAAGTACCCAATCTCCTGCTGTAAGCTTTGAATCATTTCCCTCTTCTCCAGAGGTTCCACGATATCCCACTGGCGAACGCCTGAAGGAACCCTGGGCGTTGCGCACTAACTAAACTCCTCCAGCTTCTCTCTCTCTCTCTCCCCCCCCCACCACCCTCTCTCTCTCCCCCTCCCTCATGGGGTCGGTAACGGTTCGGTGGTCATGTTCTGATCCCAGCGCTCTCGGTTTAGCAGCCGTTCTGCCAAACTTTCCTACTCGTCCCTGCATAAACTCAGAATAAACCCCCGCAGCCAAAGTTAAGAACAGTACAAAGTGGGTCGGAGGCTCGTTCTTATACTTTGCACTTTTGCTAAGTGAAATCAATATTTCCATTCCTCCTCTAGCTCCGGATATGGATATATATAAACTTGTTAAACAAGGTTTAAAGTCCATTGGACCGTGAAGAATTGATGAAGAGTCACGATTGATCTCAAGTAGGGCTAATCTGCAAGGCTCTGAATCCCAAACTAAACTGGTTCTGAATCTGGGTTTTATTTCCCTTCATTTGCCGACTGGTCGGTGAAGCACAAATTAAAATGCATCATACAGGCTGAGAAACGGTTCCATTTCTCAATGTTAATTGCCTTCTTCCCCCGACCCACCCTCCAACAGCAATACACCAGGAAAACGCACCGAGCGCAGGGACAATAATGGCACAGGCCCAACTTTAAAAAATGGTCGAGTTTCCGCCAGTTTTGCATAGAGACCCCAGCGCAATCGGCGGAACCAAGGCAAAAAGTGTTAGGAAATTTTGAATCTAATTGAGTTACGCTGGGGTTTGTCATGATCCTTTAGTCTGGTTCAGGGTGGTTCCTGTGCGTCATTGCTTGGGATATTTAGGTTGCACACTTGCCATCGCTATTAGAATTACCAACTGTGATTCCATGCATTCCTGCAAGTTTCATCACATGACCCCCTCTCCAGTTGGCCAACATATTCATCCGAGTGACTCACTGCCCTCCTAAGCCAATTGGAAAGGAAGAAAAAACTCATTACCCAATTGGATGATGCTAGACTGTCAGCCAAACAGCTTTTCGTTGCCATTTTCAGTATTTCTACCTCTGGTAAAGAGAAATGTTCGAAGAGGATGACAAAAAAAAACAATCTTTTTTCATGTCCCAATGATTTTTCTCCAGGATTGCACACAGCAGTGTCCTGGAGATTGATCTTCAATTCCTGGAGACTCCAGGCCAATCCTGGAGGGTCGGCAGCCCTAGTTAGTGTTTCGCTGGACAAGCAGGGACCCAAAAGATAACAACGAGAAACTAAAACCCACAATTAGTTTGAGTCTGGGTTTAGTTGTTAGGTATGTGAAGCAGTGGTCTCGGTCACTGGGATCTTCACCTGGTTGGAATATGTACAATCTGACTGTAAAGCTAAGTTCATTTTTCCAGATATCTTTTGCCAGCCAGCCTCTACCCACCAAACCCCACCCCCCCACCCCTGCACCCTCTCTCTCTCCTCCTCCTGAAAGCACTGACTTCCTGCCTGGACTATAGTCACTTGGGTACTGGACACCCTCAGCTAGCTCGCACAATGGGCCACTGTTCATGGTAGCCTGAAATACTTGGATATTGGTGGACCATACAGCAGCAGCAAGAGTATCATAGATAAGGATCATTCTGACCTACATAAACAGGCATTCATGTATATACACACAAATACTTACAGACACACATACACACACTCATACATATATGCAGAAATACCTACTGGCCAACAAGAAATGGGGCAAAGGATGCAAAAGAACTCAGAACCTGAACAATTCTGTTCAAAAAATTATTAGACCATCTCTATGAAAGAAAAGTTAATCTTCTCCCCTCTTTGGCTGGTTGGAGAAAAGATGCAAATAAAAACAGTGCAGTGCAGAAAGGTAGTTAAACGTTTTGGGTAACCCTTAATTAAAGGCTTTAATTGGTCTATTTTTTCCTTGCAGGTGTTGGTCCTTTCTGGTGCACACCCAGTACTTTGTGTTTTTGTTGAAGATGAAACCATTGTTGACGTTGTAAAAACCCATCTGGTTCACTAATGTCCTTTAGGGATGGAAATCTGCCGTCCTTACCTGGTCTGGCCTACACGAGACTCCAGACCCATAGCAATGTGGTTGACTCTTAAATGTCCTCTGTACAAGGGCAATTAGGGATGGGCAATAATGCTGGCCTAGCTAGTGACACCCATATCCCAGGGACGAATTTTTAAAAATGATGCTAAGGATGAGAGGTTTTATTTGTGAAGGTGAGACTGGAGAAAATAAGGCTTATTTCAGTAGAATAGAATAGAAGTAATAGAGTTAAGTGTTCTAGTTGAGGAGTTTAACATTCTGAACAGTCTAGCAAGGAAAATGTTGGTTTGGTGGGGGGAGGGGGGATGTGGCGGGAATATATTTCCATTGGTATATGGGTCCATAACTAGAAGCCATACATGTAGAATCATCACCAATGGGACAAATTAAGGATTTTAAAAAACATTAGATGCTCTGTCAGAAAAGTTGGTGAAAAGAGAACCTGCAATAGCTTTTAAAAGAGAGGTGGAAAAGAAAAACAATTAAAAGCATATAGGCAAAGGATATGACAATGGAATTAAGTGAACAACCCTTTCAGAGAGCTGGTAAAGGCACAATGCCTTTCATGCTGTAAAGTTTAGTGATTCTAGCATTTGTAGATTTTTTTAGGTTAATTGTACAATTAGAAATATAGTTTTCAAAATACTTATAATAGATTTAATAGGTCTGCATGTGTTACCTGGTCCACTACAAACACACACACACACACACACACACACACACACGCTCACATGTATATTCATACATATTAAATAAAAACAGAAAATGCTGGAAAATCTCAGCAGGTCTGGTAGCATTGGAATAACAAGGAATGTTCCACTTACCCCACAAAAAGACAGGCATAACTGGGGCCCATGAGGGTACCCATAGCTGCACCATTTATTTGACCTGCTGAGTTTTCCAGCATTTTTATTTCAGATTTCCAGCATCTGCAGTATTTTGCTTTTATCATTCATACATATTGCTACTTGGAAATAATTGCAGCCCCAAAGCAGCAAATGAGTACAATATCACAATAAAAAAGTGCCACTTATCTGTGTCAGTCAGTTAATGTCAGAAGTATTAGTGTATTATCATTTCACCTCTTTGTGGTTTTATGACTATTTCAAATACTTACTCTATAAATCCAAGTAATTACACATCACTTTCAGCAGAAAATCTCATAGAACTCATCTCACCTCTACTTTCAGTCGCCTATTAAAGCAAACCTGACAAATTAGGAGCATCAGAGCAGGAATGGGCCATTCAGCCACTGCAGCCTTTTGCACGATTCAGATGGATCATAGTCATGCTGTCTCCGATGGATGTACCTACTTCTGAGGAAAAATGCAACATAATACAAGAAGACTTGAGAAAACTTGTACACCGTGCAGTTAAATGGCCAATTAATTTTAATGTAGATACACGTGTGGTACTGCATTTTGTAGGAAAAATAGAAACATCACCTACAACTCAGGGGAGAAAAAACTGAATGGGGTAGAAGAGCAAAGGGACTCAGGAATACAAGCGAACAAATTATTAAAAGCAGCTCTGAAGGTCAGCAAAGCAATTACAAATGCTAAGAAAGAAATAAGATGCTGATTAGCTTGTCCTTGGAGTGCTGTGTGTAGTTCTGGTTCACCTTGCCACCCTGTAAAACAAATAAAGAAGTAGCCAAGAAAGCCCAAAAAGGCCCGCTACAAAAACTGATTACAAATATAAGGAAAAACTGAATTGACGAGCTTTTTACTTCGGAAAATAGAAAACTTAATGCTGGCCTAGAAGTCTTTATTATTATTATTGGCTTGGATGGAGTAAGTATGAAGAGAATGTGTCCATTTGTGGGAGATTCCAAAGCAAGGGGTCATAACTTCAAGATGGTGACTAATAAATCCGATAGGGAAATAAGGAGCTTTTCCTTTCCTCACTACCGCAGGGAGTGGTGGAGGGAAATAGTTTAGATGCTTTCAAAAGGAAACTAGATGAGTACATGAGAGAAAAGTGAATAGAAAGATGTGTCTAAAGGCTGTGATGATGTAGATGGAATGGTAGGGGATTCCTGCTGAGCAAAAATACAAGACCATTTGCTCTGAGTGCCTTGTTTCTGTGTGGTATATTCAATGCAATTGCACCTACCTGCCTCGATTCCCTATCCTTAATATCATCACCTAACAAAAGACTATCAATTTCAGTTTTGAAATTTTCACTTGACTGGCCAATCTCTACTTCTGTTTGGGAAGGCGTTCCAGATTTCTACGCCCTTTTATGTGAATGAGTTTTTTTTTAAATTTCACTCTTGAAGGCCAAGTGTTTAGACCTAATTTTAAAATTACAGTCTTTTGTCCTGGGCTCCTCCATTAGAGGAAATAGTTCCTCTCTTTCTAACCTAGCAAACACTTGAATAAAAGCAAAATACTGTGGCTGCTGGAAATCTGAAACAAAAACAGAAAATGCTGGGAAAACTCAGCAGGTCTAACAGCATCTGTGGAGAAAAAAAGAGTTAATGTTTCGGGTCCGAATGACTTCTTCAGAGGTAAAGGGAACACTTGAATAACTTTGATCACCTCAGTTAGATAAGCCTCTTCTATACTCAAGAGTACAGATTATCCATGTATCAATTGGGAGTCGATAAGCCAAAGTCTATTGCTATTATTGAACCTTGTGTGAATCTTTCTGATATTTAGAAAAAATCGACACTTGGCATGAAGGTTGCTGAATTAAACATATTCAGTTTTGTATTGTTTAATACAGGTGTAAAATTTCGTGACACTGAATCGTAATCTATATAATTACACACGTTTTGTGTATATTAAAATGGTGAACAATATAATTGCTGTAAATAGGAATACTGCGCTATATATAAAGAACTGTGTTTCTAATTAGGGATAAATCATTGCTAGAGATTATTATCATTATTCTAGGTTTGCAGCACATCTCTGAGAAATCAAAGGACTCGCGTCCGTTTGTTTTGGAATGAACCGCGAACCTTTAATCGCAGTGATGTTCAAGAATAATTCCTCGACCCAAAATGTAGGACTTCAACGCGTGACTATTTTCCTCGGGGTTAAGTCACGCCGAACATGGCTTGGGTGGGATCCCAATTTATTCTACCCCAGTCCCTGCAATCTGTCAGTAAAAAACACGAATACACGGTTGCCCTTAGGCATGTCACCGTGCCGGGGGTTAAGATGGTGAACCATACTGTTCTGCCATTCACTTAACGTCCGTCCTGAACTATGAAGCCAAGGAGAGCGACCTGCAATTTCGTACGTGCATCAGAGGCAGAGAAAGCAGGGCATAAACTAAAATAGGGGTGAGCGTTCGAGATACTAGATTCAACTAACATAACTCCTAGAACTTCAAAGTTCTTCATTTTTCATGATCCCCGTTTCACTATTACCGATGGTGTATCCTAACAAAATCCTAATAATCATTAAATATAATCCTAACAAAAGACCACAATGCAACGGATAGGACTTCATTCGGTGCCGTTCATTTAATAATGAGTGCGTATTTTAAAAATAAATCCGTGAGTAGTGTAATGGTTGGGAAACCACTGCATATTAAGTGTAATAACCGAGGGGCCGTCTACATTCTTACATATTGCACTAATTTGACTGAGGTTGATGACTTTTCAAAATTAATTCTCGGGATGTGAGCGTTGCTGGCAAGGCCGACATTTGTTGTCCAACCTGAGTTACCCTGAGAAAGTGATGGGGAAACATTTTCCAGCACTGCTGCAGTCTCCCTGGTGATCCATGTATCACTATTTTCTTATCCTTGTTTAGCTGTTGGATGGGGTACATGATAGTCCAGTTCAAAGGACAGTCAAGAGTCAGCCATGAGGATTGGCAAGCTGCCAATGTAACACCTTGTCATTGGGAAAATGTTAGAGTCTATTATAAAGGGTGTTAATAGCAGAGCATTTAGAAATGCATATAATCAAGCAGAATCAGCATGGCTTCATGAAGGGGAAATCATGCCTGACAAATTTATTAGAAGTCTTTGAGGAGGTAACAAGAAGGATAGATAAAGGGGAACCAGTATATGTAATATATTTGGATTGCCAAAGGGTGTTCAATAAGGTACTGCACATAAGGCTACATAATAAGATAAGAGCCCATGGTGTTGGGGGAAGTATATTAGCATGGATAGAGGATTGTCTAACTAATAGAAGACAGAGAGTTGGGATAAGGGGGGCATTTTCAGGATGGCAACCTGTAACTAGCAGAGTGCCACAGGGATCAGTGCTGGGACCACAATTATTCGCAATATACATTAATGACTTGGATGAGGGAAGTGAATGTACTATCACCAAGTTTGCGGATGACACAAAAATAGATGGCAAGTGGTGAGGATGACACAAAGAATCTACAGAGGGATATAGACAGGTTAAGTGAGTGGGCAAAAATGTGGCAGATGGAATATAATGTGGGAAAATGTGAAGTTATGCATTTTGGCAAGAAAAAAAGAAGAGCTGAATATTATTTAAATTGAGAAAGACTGCAGAAAGCTGCAGCACAGAGGGATTTGGGAGTCCTCGTGTATGAATTCCACAAAGCTAGCATACACGTTCAAAAGGTAATTGGTAAGGCAAATGGAATGTTGGCCTTTATTTCAAAGGGAATGGAGTATAAAAATAGGGAAGTCTTGCTAAAACTATACAAGGCAGTAGTTAGACCACACCTAGAATACTGTGAACAGTTTTGGTCCCCTTATCTAAGGAAATATGTACTAGCATTGAAGGAATTCCAGAGAAGGTTCACTAGGTTGATCCTGGGTATGGAAGAGTTTTCTTATGAGGAGAGGTTGAATAAGTTGGGCCTGTATTCATTGGAGTTTAGAAGAATGAGAGGCAACATTATTGAATCATATAAGGGGCTTGACAGGGTAGGTGCTGAAAGGTTGTTTCTCCTTGTGGAGAGCTAGGGAGGGCATAATTTCAGAGTAAGGGGTTGCCATTTAAGACAGAGATAAGAAGGAATTTCTTCTCTCAGAGGGTAGTGAATCTGTGGGATTCTTTACTGCAGAGGGCTGTAGAGGTTGGGTCATTAAGTGTATTAAGGCTGAGATAGACAGATTTTTAATCAGAAAGGGAATCAAGGGTTATGGGGAAAAGGCAGGATAGTGGAGTTGAGGATTATCAGATCAGCCATGATGGAGCAGACTCAATGGGCCAAATGGCCTACTTCTTATGGTCTGTTCATAAGATCACTAGAAATAGAAATCAGAACAGGGGTAAAGCCTGCTGCACTATTCAACAGGATCATGGCTGATTTTTTTTTATATTCATTGATGGGATGTGGGTGTTGCTGGCTGGTTAGGCCAGCATTTATTGCCCACTTGTTCAGTTGAGATTTTTTAAGAGTCAACCACATTGCAGAGTCACATGTAGGCCAGACCAGGTAAGGATGGCAGATTTCCTTGCCCTAAAGGACATTAGTGAACCAGATGGGTTCTTACAATGATCAACAATGGTTCCATGGGCATGATCAGACTTTTTGTTCCAGATTTTTTATTAAATTCAAATTCCACCAACTGCCATGGTGGGATTTGAACCCAGACCACTAGATTACCAGTCCAGTGACAAAAGCACTATGCTACTGCCTCACTGCCACTCCCCTCTCTTTATAGTCACATTTACTGATACCAGTCTGTTCCTGATTTTTAAAAGAGGTTTCAAATTCTCCAAACTGCCACTTGAAGTTAGATCTCCTGGATTATTAGTCCAATAACATATCTACTGCATTGCACCATCTGTGTGTCTTTTACTTGATAATTGTGATTGAGGTCCTTGTCAATTTTGTGTTCAGTGTTGCTGGGCCTCATGTCCTTGTTGACAGGGGACCTGAATGTTAACAGATTTGTTTTCCTGCAGTGTACACCGGCAATGTATTCAGGAATCAAGGCTACCTGATGTCCCTCCCAAAATTCAGTGGTGAATTGGATAAGCTGGACTGTTCTCCTCAAAGATTAAAAGGAGATCTGATAGAGGTATTCAAAATGATGAGGGGTCTAGATAGAGTTGATGGGGAGAAACTGTTCCCATTGCTGGAAGGATCAAGAAGCAAAGGAGTTCCAATTTAAGGGATTGAATTTTACCGTCGGTGAGCAGGGGGCGGGGCCCGCTCGTCGTTGCTTAAAATGACGCCGGATGATGTTGGACAGAACCCCCGACGTCATCCCGGCCCATTTAAATTTTCAGGAAGGCCAGGGGCACAGCAAAATCAGCTGCGGGCCCACCGACCTGTCAATGGGCAATTGAGGCCATTGACAGAGTCATTTAAACAATTAAAGGACCTGCCCGTCCACCCTTAAGGCTGGCGGGCAGGCCAGGAGCCCTGGTGGCTAATAGAAAAAACATGAAATCTCATCCACTGGTGGGATGAGGTTTCATGTAGGGTTTCAAACAGTGTAATAAAGTTTTAGTGTAATTTATGAACATGTCCCATCTCATGTGACATTGTCACATGAGGAGGATATGTTAAGGATTTCTTTTTTTCTATTTTTAATGTTTTTAGAACTGTCAGCAATCTCCCTGAGGTGACACTTAGCCTCAGGGAGATGTGCACTCTTTCGTGCAAATGTGCAAAAGAGTGCACTCTTGCTTTTGGGGAATCGTACCCCCCCCCCCCCCCCTGCCGGCACAGGAAACGCGTAGCGCTTCCCACCGGACGTCACGCTGGGCGGGCCTTAATTGGCCCGTCCACTTAAAATGGCAGTGGGGCCCGCTTCTCTGGCAGGCATGGGCTCCCCGCCCACCGGAGATTGACTTGGGCCCGCCCACCCTACAGGCAGAAAATTCTGCCCAAGGAGTGTACTGCCTGAGAGTGAGATGGAAAATTCAATGGCGAGAGGAAAAAAAACCTACAAGGCTATAGGAAAAGGGCGGGGCAGTGGGACTAGTTCCACTGGACTGAATGGCTGCCTCCTGTGCTGCAACCGTTCTATGGTTTCAGCTGACTGCAAGTTGCCCTTCCTTGAAAACAGGCCTTTTTAAGTAATTAAGAAGTTGCCCAATGAGCAGATGCCATGGTTCACCACTGCTCCGATTGGCTAACAGTCAGTGAAAGGATGAAAGGTGACAACAGCATCCTGGCTATAGCCTTGGGTTCACTGCTGCCCACTTAATCTGGTTGTCCTGTTTCAGTGGGTACTGGGTGGTCTGGTGAACACTAGCCAAAGGGAATTGGGCCTGTCCCGCCACTAACTAATCAGCCCTTTAATCTGCAATCATATGTTTTTATTTGGGGTATATATCCATATGATGCTGAATAGTGGGGAGGCAGGAGGATAGTGGTATTATCACTCTACCTTCCCAGGGTAATTCTCTAGGGACCCAGGTTCAAATCCCACCATGGCACATAGTGAAATCTGAGTCCAATAAATAATTGGAATTGCTCACTATTGCTCTTTAGGGAAGGAAATCTGTCATGTGACTCCAGACCCACAGCAATATGGTTGACTCTTAAACGCCCTAACAAGACATTCAGTTCTCAAGGGCAATTAGAGATCAGCAATAAATATTGAAAACATGTTCAATTGTCATTAAGTCAAACTTATGTAAATCCTTAGAATTTTATTCATTCATGTGATGTGGGCGTCGCTGTCTGGGCCAGCATTTGTTGCCCAACCCTAATTGCCCTTGAGAAGATAATGGTGAGCTGCCTTCTTGAACCACTGCAGTCCATGTGGTGTATGTACACCCACAGTGCTATTAGGGAGGGAGTTCCAGGATTTTGATCCAGTGATAGTCAGAACAGCGATATATTTCCAAGTCAAGATGGTGAGTCACTTGGAGGGGAACTTCCAGGTTGTGGTGTTCCCATCTATCTGTTCCCTTGCCTTCTAGGTGGTAGTGGTCGTGGGTTTGAAAGGTGCTGTCGAAGGAGCCTTGGTACATTCCTGCAGTGCATCTTGTAGATGGTACATACTGCTGCTACTGTGCGTCAGTGGTGGAGGGAGTGAATGTTTGTGGATAGGGTGCCAATCAAACTGGGCTGCTTTGCCCTGGATGGTGTCCAGCCTCTTGACCCAGTGACAGTGAAGGACCTGCTCTTGTAGCCACAGTATTTACTTGGCTGGTCCAGTTCAGTTTCTGGTCAATGGTAACCCCAGGATGTTGTTGTTGCTACCTATTTACAAACATTTGGCATATGTTTTATTCCGAAAGTATTATTTTTATATCATTTGTTATTCATGGGAAAGAGTGCATTGTGAATATTCCATGTCTTAAAAAATAATGTATTGGGATGTAAAGTCCGTAATATCACTTGTAGAATTTAAACGAAATCGTTGCTTTTATGGATCAGAATTGTTAAAGCTTAAAATGATAGAACAAATTAATTATTATGAACGCCTGTAGAATTTTCTCGGGATGGGTATAGCCACGTGGTGAATTCCTAATAGTGTCATTTCAACTAATTTTAATTGTGAACGCATGGTGATGAATTGAAATTTTAGTTGTTCACGTGGTGATTTGAAGTGTTTTACTCAAGCCATATAATGACATAGACTCCTTCCAGCTGCCCAGGAGAACTCGCTCTCCGGGTGGGATTTAAATGTTTGGAGACAAGGCTTGGAGTACCTGCAACCTTTAGCCCGCGATTGATTTATTTGAAAAAAATACAGGCCGAATCGACTTTCGAAACGTGTCGGCTCCTGCACTGAAGGCTGTTCTCCACACATCAAAGAGGTTTGATCCCTTCGGAGAGGTAACTCCGAAACCTTGCGGCTTGAGGGCGGCTGAGACTCGCTCAGATCAGCAAACTGACCCTGGGACTGTACTGTCCCTTCGCTTCTTCCCACCATCAGAAACCACTTTTGCAGCACCGTCAGCGTTGAAGGACCCACTTGCCGACAGCGGGATGGTCGCTTCCTTGAAATCATGCGCTGCTGCCCCATCGCTGTGGGGTGGGCGAGACGCTTATTCGAGATCCGGGTGCTGGTAAATGAGGATTCAAACTGAGCAGCACCCGCCCTCTCCCACCGAAGTATAAGGATTGAATGTGGACGGAAGGAAATGCAATGGGATTTCCCCATCGAGACAGATATTCTATTTGCAGCACACACACACACACACACAGTTATAAAGAAGTTTTTAAAAAAAAACCCACTAATGAGCCGGACTCTTGCTGGCTTCTGGTTCTGCGGTCTAGTGGAATATGCTCTGGCACCTTGTCCAAGTCTTCCTGTAGGAGCCCGGAGTGTTTATGAAACAAAAAAACAGAAAATGCTGGGAAAAACTCAGCAGGTCTGACAGCTTCTGCGGAGAGAAAGACAGATTTAACGTTTGGAGGTGCGTGTGACTCTTCTTCAGAGTCTGGTGAACTGGTTAGAGGTGGGGCAGTCCCAATTCCCTTTGGCTCCTGTTGTTCACCAGACTCTGAAGAAGAGTCTGAAGAGTCAAACAGACTCGAAACGTTAACTCTGTCTTTCTCTCCACAGATGCTGTCAGACCTGCTGAGTTTTTCCAGCATTTTCTGTTTTATTTTTGTTTCAGATTTCCAGCATCCGCAGTATTTTGCTTTTACCGGAGAGTTTCTGTCTAGTCCTCTCCTTCGTGAAAGCACCTCTCCAGCATTACAATGGGTTGAAGGGCAAATCAGCCTGAAGGGCTTCATATAGGCAAACCCTGTCCGATGATTAAATTGTTCATCAACATGAATGGCTTAAACATTCATGTATTTCTTGTATTTACCTGGGTGGAGACATCCCTCCCCAAGTAGGTCAAAACACATGTAAATATTATTAAGGAGCCTTTGCAATGTGAAACCAAAACTTCAAGCACATGATGAGACAGGGTTCAATCGGTAGATAAGAGAACAGGCTTCAAACACTTTCCAATTGTATTTCTTTTGGCCTATTGTGATTAAGGTCACTTGGAATAAAAACATTATTAAAAATCTATAAAGGCCACAAATCCACAAAAACAATGCAAGAGAAAGGGTATGTCAATGTTTCTGAAGAAGGGTCATATAGACTCGAAATGTTAACTCTGTTCTTCTCTCCACAGACACTGTCAGACCTGCTGAGATTTTTCCAGCATTTTCTGTTTTTTGTTTCAGATTTCCAGCATCCGCAGTATTTTGCTTTTATCTTAATGTTTCAGGCAGCATGACCTCTCACCAAAATGGACCAGAGAAGCTAAGGCCGTAACTTCCAAGCTCCAGCTGAGTGTATCTGGGGGGGAGGGGTACCCCAAAGATGCACTGGGGACCTCCTCCACCAAGTTCCCAGGTAAAGATTATAGAGCAATTGCCCAGGAAGTGTAAACCCCAGATGGGTAATTGACCTGCGCTGGGAACCACTCAAAAATGCCAGTTAAATTGCAAACTTCGGCTGGTTCTGACTGCCTTACATCAATAATTACCCAGAAAAAGTTAAAACAATTAAAACCATTTGTAGCTTCTAGGTAACTATTGTATGGACCCAGACCCCCTCGGGACTCCCCCAAAACCCCCAGGGGACTCGGCCCACCACAACTCACACCCCAACTACCCCCCCCAAAGGACTTTCCCACAACCCCAACTACCACTCAAAAGGACTTCCCCCACAACCCCAATTAACCCCCAACAGAGGGACTCCCCCACAATCCCAAATACCCCCACACCAAACTACCACCCCCCCCCACTCCAAGGGAGTTTCCCCCATCATGAGACTACTCCCCTCCACACCATATGGACTGCCACCAACTGGACTCTCCCATCTGCTGACTACCTCCCCAACACGATTCCCTCTCAAATCCTGACTACATCTCAGGCCTTACCCAATACAACCTCCCACCCCTGCCAACTGTCCAACCACCCTCCACCTGCCGACTGTCAAAAACCCCACCACCCCACCAACTGTCCAACCATCCCACCGACTGGTACACCCACCGCCCCGACCCACCGAGTGTCTGAACACAAATTCTAACCACTTACCCAACAAACCTACCTTCTCCCTGGCTTGAAAGTGGCTGGACCTTTCAACCTACCTGATTTACGGGGGTGAGTGCCACTTAAAAAAAAAAAGGGGGGGGCATGGCCACCTTGCAACCAACTCTGAAGCCCTCAACAGAAGGCCTCAGGAGTGCACTGCCCTGCACAGTTCTCAACCGGCTTGAGTTGGAAGGTCAGACAATGATTGAGAAGATATTCAGGTAAGAAAGTAGGAGCAGAGCGGCAATCCAACTCTGATTGTCACTCCGAGGAAGTTCAGGCCCCACATTTTTTGGATGTCCTGCTTCTCAAGAATACCGTCTTCTATTCCACACTATCACCATTTTAAGCTTATCCTTATAGCAACACTGAAAATTAATGGTTTTAAGAGAAGGAAAATAGAATAAAGTTAATGTAAAAAGCGAGAGCAATTTATTATATCCAAGAACAGTTACCGTCAGTTAGGATGGTTTGAATTATTCATTCATGGGATGTGAGCATCATGGGCTAGGCCAACATTTGTTGCCCACCCCTCATTGCCATTGAGAAGGTGGTGATGAGCTGCCTTCTTGAACCTCTGCAGGTCCCTGTGGTATAGGTACACCCACAGTGCTGTTAGGGACGGAGTTCCAGGATTTTAGCTCAGTGGCAGCCAAGGAACAGCGATATATCTCCAAGTCAGGATGGTGTGTGGCTTGGGGGGGAATTTGCAGGTGGTGGTGTTCCCATGCATCTGCTGCCCTTGTTCTTCTAGGTGGTAGATGTTGCAGGTGTTGAAGAAGCCTTGGTGAGTTGCTGCTGTGCATCTTGTAGATGGTACATACTGCTGCTACTGTGGGCTGGTGATGGAGGGAGTGAATGTTTAAGGTGGTGGAGAGGGTACCGATTAAGTGGGTGGCTTTGTCTTGAGTGCTGAGTTTCTTGAGTGTTGTGGGAGCTGCAATCATCCAGGCAAATGGGGAGTATTGGATCACATTCCTGATTTGTGACTTGTAGATAGTGGACAGACTTTGGGGAGTCAGGAGGTGAGTTACCCTAAATTACCAGACTCTGACCTGTTCTTGTGGTCACAATATTTATGACTGGCCCAATTCAGTTTCTGGTCACATGATAACATCTACAGAATATTGATAGTGAGGGAATCAGCAATGGTAATGCCATTGAATGTCAAGGGGAGATGGTTAGATTCTCTTTCATTGGAGATGGTCATTGCCTGGTACTTATGTAGTGTGAATGTTTTGGCCCACTTATCAGCCCAAGTAGAATGTTGTCCAGGTCTTGCTGTATGTAGGTACAGACTGCTTCAGTATCTGAGGAGTTACAAATGATACTGAATACTGTGCAATCAACAGTGAATAACACCCTCCACTGACCCTATGATTGAGGGAAGGTCATTGATGAAGCAGCTGCAGATGGTTGGGCCTAGGACACTACCCCAAGGAACTCCTGTAGTGATGCCCTGGAATTGAGATGATTGTCCTCCAGCAATCACAACCATCTTCCTTTGTCCTAGTTATGACACCAATCAGTGAAGAATTTTCTCCCTGATTCCCATGGACTACAGTTTTGCTAGTGCTACTTGATGCCACACACGGTCAGATGCTACCTTGATGTACCGTGCCTGTACCTGAGATTGATAGATTTCTGTCATCCAAACATATTAAAGAAATTTGTGCAAAGGTGAGAGAAGTTTGGAACTCACATCTGCAAACAGCAATTAACACTAAAACAGTTGTTATTTTTAAAATTGAGATTGATAGATTTCTGTTATCTAAAGGAAATAAAGTATATGGGGAAAAGGTGACCACATGGAGTTAGGTCACAGATCAACCATGAACTCATTGAATGGCAGAATAGACTCAAAGGGCTAAATGGCGTACTCCTGTTCCTAATGCTCATATCAATCTGAGCAACTCTTCAAAGCCAATATTAATGGTTTCATCAAAATTCTCTTTTGAAACAACAGCAATAAACACAGTTTAAAAGTCCACACAAATAGACAAAAGACAGTTAGTTAGAATTAATCCCAATCTTCTATAATTTACTTTAAGAAGGTGGTACCTTGTAGTTAATAATGACCCATCTGCAATATTGCTTTTATTATTAGTTACTTAGTACATAGTATCTGTTTTGCTTAAAGTGCTTTAAACATATATTACATATTAACAACTTTAGATTAAGTTGAATCCAAAACCGACATATAAGTCACAGTACCTTTCAAGAACTTAAAATTAGCTAGCCCAGCATTACTGGGTGGGTTACTTTGCAGGAGCCTCTATTTTCACCTCCTAAGTTTAAGTCTCACACTAGAAACTTCAACACAAAATCTAGGCTGACACCTTAGTACAGTACTGAGGGAGAGCTGGACTGTCAGAGAGTGCTGACTTTGGATGAGATACTAAACCAAGTTTGCCTTCTCAGGTGGAAGCAAAGGATGGCACTATTTCAAAGAAGAGCTGGGGAGCTGTCCCTGTTAGCCTGGTCAATATTTATCCTTCAGCCAACGTCACTGAATCAGATCATCCGGTCATTATTACATTGCTGTTTGCAAATTGGCTGCCATGTTTCCTACATTACAACTGTGGCTAGACTTCAAAAGTACTTCATTTTCTGCAAAATGCTTTGGGAATTTATTAAGTCATAAAAGGCACTATAAAAATGCAAGTTCTTTCTTTATCATATCCAACTCTGTTACTTAATTTGTTGCGGATTAATATTTTTAAAGAGCTGAAAATGCTAAAAAAATTGAAATAAAAATGGAAACTGTGGGAAAATCATTAATTCACCAATCCACATCCTTGATACATTCACACAATTTAGAACTCATCAGAAGGAAATGAGGACTTGCATATCTATAGCACCTTCCCAACTTATGAAATCCCAAAGTGCTTTCAGACAAATAAGTAGCTTTTGAAGTGCAGTCACTGTTGTAAACAAAGAATGAACAAACATTTTCCCACGATTCTGTTGTGCATCTCCAACATTCCTTGACTTTCTTTCTGACCTTTGTTTTTCTTTAATTCATTCATGGGATATGGGCATCACTAGCAAAGCCAGCATTTATTGCCCATCCCTAACTGCACTTGTTCAGAAGCCATTGCTGTGGGTCTGGGGTCACATGTAGGTCAGAGCAGGTAAGGACAGCAGATTTCCTCCCCTAAAGGGCATTACAACAATCAACAAAAGTTCCATGGTTATCATTAGACTTTTAATTCCAGATTTTTATTGAATTCAAATTCCACCATCTGGCAGGATTTGAAATTGGGTCCCCAGAGCATTACCCTGGATCTCTGTATTACTAGTCCAGCGACAGTGCCACTATGCCATCACCTTCCCTTTGTTGCTTATTCCACATAAAATAATTTCCAAGATACTGATATAATCGGAGTTGACTTGCCAGCCAATCAGCAACCATTTTTACTGTAGCATAAATTGTCGTGTCATTTGAAATTTGACATTCTTATGTTTGTCCTGATGCGTGTCAGATGAAGAGCTTCAGCAACATGTCTCTTAGCAATATTCAAGGTACATATTTATTGATAATGTTGCTGTTTGTTTTGATCATTTAAAATCAATATTCTCAGAAATATGACTCTTTATTTTTGGGTGCACATTGTGGATTTTATTTTAGAAGTTATAACAGTGTCTTAAAGTAGCCATGTCACAGCAGTATCTTTTTAAGACAACGGGCAGAATTTTTCACTCGGCGTGCAGGCACGTGCCTGACCCACTCAAGTGTGAAATAGCACATGATGATATCGGGCGAGGGTCCTGACGTCATCACGTACTCGCGTGATATTTCGGTCGGCGGACGCATGCAAGGGCCTGAAGCCGACAATTAAGAAGCCTATTAAGGCCATTAAAGTTGTAATTAATGGAGATTTTTCGTTGCCCGTCCAACATTACGGTTGGCAGGCAGACAAAGAGGCCAGGCGGCCTTTGCATTTTTCAGGAAACCTCATCCACGGCGGGATGAGGTTTCCATCATCAATTTTTTAAAAATAAAATCGTATGGCTGGAATTTTCATCATGTATATGTTCGGGTGACTGATTCTGATGTGTGGACATTTTTTTCCGGATTTTAAAATCTGTTTTTATTGCAATTAAATTCTTCAGCGCCCTGAAGCAGCTCTCTGCCATCAGAGCTTTCATTCAGCGCTCCCCCCGCCGTGCCCACGCTGACCAGCGCTTGCACTCCTCCCGCCCCCACCCCGGTAGCGCTGAGCCTTTAGCCCACATTTCATGCTGGCTGGCCTGCTGCTCCTGCCCAATGTCTTTCTCTCTTCTCCTTCACTTTGCAAGTTTGTTTTTACTATTCCGTTTCCTCCTTGAGAATTGTCTGCCAAAACTCATTGGAATTCTGCTTGATCACAACAGGCAGATGGCACCAAAACCTTCTCAACCCTCTGGTTAATTATGTTAAAACTTCTGGTATTGACACATTGCTACCATTCCTCCCCTTTCAATGCAGAATGGCAAAGGAACATAGGTGGAAGTTAAATTCAATTAATAAATTTGGAATATAAAGCTGGTCTCAGTAACGGTGATTATGAAACTATGATCAATTGTTGTAAAAACCCAAGATCCTTTAGGGAAGGAAATCTGCTGTGTGGTTGACTCTTAACTACTCTCTGAAATGGCCTAGCAAGCCACTCAGCTCAAGAGCAATTAGGGATGGGCAACAAATGCTGGCCTTACCAGCAATGCCCACATCCCAATAAAGAATAAAGAAATAAAATAGGAACATAGAAAATAGGAGGAGTAAGCCATTCAGCCCCTCGAACTCGCTCCGCCATTCAGCTAGATCATGGCTGATTTTCTACCTCTACACCATTTTCCCACATGATCCCTGTATCCCTTGATAACCTTAATATCTAAAAATCTATCTCTCTGTCTTGAACATACTCAGTGACTGAGCCTCCACAGCCCTCTGGGGTAGAGAATTCCAAAGATTCACCACCCTCTGAGTGAAGAAATTCCGCCTCATCTCAGCCTTAAATGGCCTACCCCTTATTCTGAGGCTGTGTCCTCTGGATCTAAGCTCCACCTCTCTACCCACCAAGCCAGGGGAAACATGCTTCCTGCGTCTACCCTGCTGAGCCATGTAAGAATTTTGTATGTTTCAATGAGATCACGTCTCATTCTTCTGGACTCTAGAAAACCTAGGCCTCTTCTCCTCAATCTTTCCTCATAGGACCATCCCACCATCCCAGTGATTAGTTTAGTTAACCTTCATTGCATTCCCTCTATGGTAAGTATATCCTTCCTTAGGTAAGGAAACCAAAACTGCACAAAGTACTCCAGGTGCGGTCTCAGCAAGGCTCCATACAATTGCAGCAAGGCATCATCACTCCTGTACTCAAATTCTCTTGCATATAAGGTCAACATACCATTGGCCTTCTTAATTATTTGCTGCACTTCCATATTAGCTTTCAGTGACTCATGAACAAGGACATCCAAGCCCCTTTGGACATCAACACTTCCTAATCCCTCACCATTTAAGAAATACTCTGCTTTTATGTTTCTCCTACAAAATTGGACAACTTCACATTTTTCCACATTATTCTCTATCTGTCATGTTCTTGGCCACTCACTTCCCCTGTCTAAAACCCCTTGAAGCCTCTTTGCATTCTCCTCACAACTCACATTCCCAGCTAGTTTTATGTCATCGGCAAACTTGGAAATATTACATTTGGTCCCCACATCCAAATCATTGATATAGGTTGTGAACAGCTGGGGCCCAAGCACTGTTTGCTTGAGGCACCCCACTGGTCACAGCCTGCCAAACTGAGAATGACAACCAATAAACAATCTGTTTCCCTATAACTCAGCACAACATATCCAATAACGGAATAGCAAGTATGTAAAGAGATTTTTTTGGATCAGGATTATATTTGGACGAGGTTTCTGTTCAATTTCAGCTAAGCACAGCCAATTTGCATTTTTCATAGCACAGTACTGCAGATTGAAAACAAAAAAGTAACACTGGCATCAAATTTGAGGGAATACTTAATGTACTGATTAGGAAATTCTGCATAGCTGTACAACTTGAGGATTTTAATTAAGATTAGTTTCAGCTCTGGTTTGGTTGATTAAATCCATGCCTAAAGTGGTAGACCACTCCAGAGGCCTAAGCTTGGATGACACTCCAGTGTGGTGCTGAGGGAGCACTTCACTGTAAAAAGGTCTCGCCTTGTGGGTGAGACATTAAACTGAGGTCCCATTTGCCCTCTCAGTTGGATATAAAAGATCCTGTGGCATCCCATGGAAAAAGTCCCAGGGCTGAATTTTCCCCCCAACGGTGGGGGGGATATTGATGGGCAGGCATGTACAGTTGCACTTCTGATCCGCACCTCCAATCAGAGGCGCGGCACCATTTTACACGGGGGTGGATGGGGGACCAATTAAGGTCTGCCCAGCGTGACTTCTGCAGGGAAGCATTTTGCGGTCTCTGTGCGGGAGAAGGGGGGATTCCTAAAATCGAAAGTGTACTCTTTCACACATGCGCATGAGAGAGCGCACTCATCTCCCTGAGGCTAAGTGCAGCCTCAGGGAGATCGCCTCTACTTTAAAAAATATTAAAAATAGAAAAGTAAAATTTCCCTTACATGTCCTCTCATGTGACACTGTCACATGAGTTGGCACATGTCCAAAATTTTTACAAAATCTTTATTAAAACTTTTTAAAGCCTACATGAAACCTCTTCCTACCGGTGGATGAGGTTTCATGTTTTTTTCTACTTCCCACGGAGGCTCCTGGCCTGCCCACCAACCTCAGCGTTGGACGGGCAGGTCCTTTAATTACTTAATTGACCCTGTCAATGGCCTCAATTGGCCTCAATTGGCCATTGACAGGTCGGCAGGCCCGCAGCTGATTTTGCTGCGCACCCGCCTTCCCGAAAATTTAAATGGTGTGCGGTGATGTCGGGAGTTCCCCCCGACATCACCACAAGTCATGTTATGCGTTGGCGAGCGGGCCTCGCTCCCGCTCGCTGACTTGTAAAATTCTGCCCCCAGTATCTCGGCTAATATTTATTCTTCAGCCAAAATCTGAAAAAAAAATCACTTTGTTATTTTTGGGATCTCACTTCATTGACTCTGCTTAAGAAACTCTTCATTTGCTCTGAAGCACTGGAAATATCCTGAGGTTGTGAAAGGTGCTCTCAAAATACACATCTTTCTTTAATTTTAGGCTATTATACCGTGCTTGGATGGGGAATTCTCTACAATGCTAACAACTCGGAAGTGATTTGAAATTGCACAATTGATTTAAACCCCTGTTTGTAAGATATAAAAGACAATTTGAAGATTTAAAAATTCTCACCCGTATTTTCAAAGCCCCCATGGCCTCACCCCAGTCTAAGGGGAGACAGAGGTGTAGTGGTAATGCCACTGGACTAGTAATTCAGAGACCCAGGCTAATGCCCAGGGGAACATGGGTTCAAATCTCACAGCAGCTGGTGGAATTTGAATTCAATTAACAAAATCTGGAATTGAAAACTAGCCTCAGTAATGGTGACCATGACAACTATCATCAATTGTTGTAAAAACCCATCTGGTGAAGGGAATCTGCCATCCTTACCTGGTCTGACCTTCATGTGACTCCAGACCCACAGCAATGTGGTTGACTCTTAACTGCCCTCTGAAATGACATGGTATACAACTCAGTTTAAGGGCAATTAGGAATGGAAACAAATGCTGGCCTTGTCAGTGATGCCCACTGTAACTTCCTTCATCTTGCACATCCCTGATTTCAGGTACTTCACAATTGGTGGCCATGCCTTCAGCTGCCTAAACTCCAAAATTCTCTTTCTACATCATCCCATGTCTCTAATTCTCTCTCCCACTCTAAGTTGTTCCTTAATGAAGAAAAAGGTGTTTACTCAGCGCTTTTCAGGATAACCGAATGTCTCAAACAGTCACTTGGTAGTACAGATCTTGAATATTGCTGAAAAGGGATACATGTTGCTGAAGCTTTTCATCTTGCACTCTTCCAAACGAATGCAAGAACATCAAATTTTAAACTGTCACAACAATTTATACTGCATGAGCAGAGTGGTGCTGTTTGGTTGGCAAGTTGTTGTGATTTTTTTCATCCTTAGATCTCTGAATGCGGAGGGGCACGTTAGTGGAGTGGTGAAAAAGGCATATGGGACACTTGCCTTTTTCAATCGAGGCATAGATTATAAAAGTAGGGAGGTAATGTTGGAGTGAGGCCACAGCTGGAGAACTGTGTGCAGTTCTGGTCGCCGCATTATAGGAGGGATGTGATTGCACTGGAGGGGTTGCAGAGGAGATTCACCAGAATGTTGCCTGGGATGAAACATTTAAGTTATGAAGAGAGGTTGGAGAAGACTGAGGAGCAACCTGATTGAGGTGTACAAGATTATGAGGGGCATGGACAGAGTGGATAGGGAGCAGCTGTTCCCCTTAGTTGAAGGGTCAGTCATGAGGGGACATAAGTTCAAGATGAGGGGCAGGAGGTTTATGGGGGATGTGAGGAAAAGTAACTCGTTCCTCTGGCAATTCATAATAGGCAGAGTACAGGCCGTACGCAAACAGCCCGTGCTTAGAAACCCCGAAACAAACCATCTACAGTTAGATATGATTCCGCGATTGGGCAGCACTTGCTGAACAATCCTGAGTGTGGTAATACCTACACTGACAACAAACTTAAGATGATCAGTCGAGCTTATAATGTGGCTCGTGTACACTTCCTTGAAGTGACATATGTTCATACACAGGGACCTGTTCTCTGCAAAGAAAAGGAATATGTTCCAGCCTTGCACCTTTTTTGAATTATCCAGAAGCAGTGGGGAGCCTATAGTTCCCTGTTGCTTTCTCTGAAACAGAGCAGCAGATGGATTTGAACTCCACCACCCACATGTTCACCTCCAAGCCACATTCCATCCTGACTTGGAACTCTATCGCTGTTCCTTTACTGTTGCTGGGTCAACATCGTGTGGTGTACCTACATCACAGGATCAGAGACAGGCAACAAATGCTGGCGTTGCTGGCAATACTCATACCCCATGAATGAATAAATAAAAGTGTTAATGAACCTGAACCACCCAACTAAAACATGTCAACCAAATCCAAACTACAATTACACTTTTAACCGAAGCAGCGCCAAGTAAAATACTTCAGCCATTTGCCAAAAATAGTCCTCCAAAATCATTATATAGAGCTGTACGCATTTCTTTTTCTCATACAGACGTAATGAAAAACAGAGAAAATGCCTGGGTGACTGGCAAACTCCACTTCTGAAACAGGGGCAGAATTTTACATTCCACAGGCAGACGGGTGTGCGCCTGACCCAATTGGCTATAAAAACGCATGAGATGACATCAGGCGAGCGTCCCAATGTCATGGCACACTCGCGCGATATTTCACTCAGTGGCCACACACAAAAGTCGGAAGTGTGCCTGCCAACAATTAAGCAGACAATTAAGCCCATTAACGGCGCAATTGTCTATGATTTTACGCATCCTGTCCAACCTTACAGTTGGCAGGCGGGTGAATCAGCCAGGCGGACTTTACGTTTATCATGAAGCTTCATCCAAGGGCGGGATGAAATCTCCGTTGGGAAATAAAATAAAAAGGAATATCTGGGGACAACATTTTTATGAGGTGTTCTTTCAGGTGCTTGTCTGTGATGCATGGGCCTTTTTTTTGTTGCAGCTTTTTAGTTCTTTATTTTATTGCTTACAGGTCTGCAGCTCCCGGAGGCAGCTGTCTGCCTTCAGGGAACCCTCTCGCAGCGCTCACCCGGTGGCCGTGGTGATGTTGTCGCCCACCCGCTTCCCGCCTCCAGCCCAGCAGCGCTGAGCTTCTCCGCGTCCGTTTCGCACTGGCTGGCCAATTGGTGAAATCGTGGTGGGGAGGGCTAATCGCAGCCGGGTGCCCATTTCCTGACCACTCCCAGGCTCGCCGATTGCGTGCACCTGACAAGGGAAAAATTCGGGCCATGAGGTTGCAGCTATATCTGCTGCTGATGCGTTGTGTTGTGAAAATACTGTGATAGGTTTTCTCCTGGAGGCATCAGAAAGACTAATCCGCTATTATTTGAATTCCATCCATCCTCACCCACTCACTCCTTGTTCGAGATGTTGAACCGACATTTTGATTGACGTAGCTAAGCATCGGACTTGCCAGAAGAGTTGTCATCCCCTTAGTTTAATAGTCTGAAGATTTCAACTGATTAAGCATTGTAAAGTTTCATGGTTTGCAGATATGACTGAGGAGAGCATTCCAAATTCACAGAATCACAGAATTGTTACAGCACAGAAGGTGACCATTCAGCCCATTGTGTCTGCACCAGCTCTCCAAATCCCTTCGTGTCATTCTCCCATCTTCTCTCCGTAACCCTGCACATTCTTCCTTTTCAGAAAACAGTCTAATTCCCTTTTGAAAGATTTGATTGTGCCTGCCTCTGCCACACTCTCAGGCAGTGCATTCCAGACCTTAACCACTGGCTGTGTGAGAAGGTTTTCTCTCATGTCGCTTTTGCTTTTTTTTTGCCAATTACTTTTAAATCTGTCCCCTCTCGTTCTTGGTCCTTTCACAAGTGACAACAGTTTCACCCTATCTGCTCTGTCCAGACCACTCATGATTTTGAATGCCTTTAGCAAATCTCCTCTCAGCCTTCTTTTCTCCAAGTAAAACAGTCCTAACTTCTCCAATCTATCTTCATATCTGAAGTTGCTCACCCCTGGACACATTCTCAGTGAAATTTTTCTGCACTCTCCCCAATGCTCTCACGTCATTCCTAAAGAGCAGTGCCCAGACCTGGACCCAATACTCTAGCTGACATTGAATGAGTGACTTATACAAGTTCTACATAACCTCCTTGCTCTTGTACTCTATGCCTCTATTAATAAAGCCTAGGATACTGTATGGTTCATTAACCTGTCCTGCCACCTTCAATGACTTATGCACATACACACCCAGGTCTCTCTGCTCCGGCACCCTGTTTAGAATTGTACCCTTTATTTTATAATTTCTCTCCATATTTTTCCTAGCAAAATGACTCACTTCACATTTCTCCACATTGAACTTCATCTGCCGCCTTTTTGCTCACTCACTTAACCTCTCTATATCTCTTTGCAGCCACCTGTGTCCTCCTCACAGCTTACATCTGCCCTTATACTTCCTTTTGTAGCCTGGTGTCGAAGCTTTGTTTTATAGCACTCCTGTGAAACAACTTGGGATGTTTTATCATATTAAAGGTGCTATATAAATGCAACTAGTTAAAGTCGAAATGAGAGATTGGGGAACCCCACCCACGCAGAAATTCTACCACTTAATTTATATTGTTCCATGATGAGTAAGCCAGCGTGAGAAATTTCATTCAGCAGGTGGCATAGTGGTATTGTCACTGGGCTAGTAGACTTATGGTAATGCTCTGGGGACCTGGGTTTGAATCCCACCATAGCAGAAGGTGAAATTTGAACTCAGTAAATATCTGGAATTAAAAAATCTGATGATGACCACAAAGCCATGGCTGAAACAACAGCCATAAAAACCCATCTGGTTCATTTAATACCCTTTAGTGAAGGAAATCTGCTGTCCTTACTTGGTCTGGCCTACCTGTGACTCCAGACCCCCACAGCAATGTGGTTAACTCTTAAATGTCCTCTGAACGAGGGGTGATTAGGAACGGATAATAAATGCTGGCCCAGCCACATCCCACGAACAAATAAAAAAAAGTTGATTGCCAACATGGTCAAATTTAAGACTCAGCTCAAACAGCTTTACAAGAGCAGATTAGTACAATGATACATTTTCCAAGATTATAGGGAAGCATCATCTGAATGCAGAATGTAATGTTTTACCATACAGGAAAAAAATTATTCTATAAAGAAAGACTTGCATGTTTATATAGTTTTTTTTCAAGTCCTGGTGATGTTCCAAAAGAACGAAGGAGAATCTTACATCGCACCTTTTACTGCCTTAAGGAGTACTTTACAACTTATTAAATATTTTTGAGGTGTAGTCACTGTCATAATGTAGAAAACACAACAACCTATTTGTGCACAGTAAGGTCCTACAAATAGCAACGTAATAATGGCCAGATAATCTGTTTTATGTGATGCTTGTTGAGGGATAATTATTGGGAGAACTCACCTGTTCTCCAAAATAGTGCCAAGGGATCATTTACATCAACCTGAGATGTCAGATGGGAACACGGATTAACGTCTCAGCTGAAAGATGACAGCTAAGCACATTGCAGCCAATGAATTAGTATTTGAAGTTTGGAAATTACTGTTTTTGTAGGCAAACATTGGCAGTCAAACTATCGAAAACCATAACTGTTACCAGATGCGGCGTAATCGTACATTTTTACTACAGTATTTACATTTCCCAGCTTTTAGCTTTCAGATGGATCTGATATTTATTCATCACAATAATTAACCCTTAACAATAACACATGGAATGCTACTGTGTATTCAAATGATTTTCCAGAGAATGAAAGATAGTTTCAAAAACAATTCACAAAGTTGCTTTCTCTGTGACTTTGTCTAATCTTGATGTTTCCCTTTGCAGTTAACTTGACCACTGATTAAAATAGAAAAATAAAACCATATCCAATCAAAACACTTAGTTATATTACAAATACCAGTTTCCAAATGGCATCCATAGAATGCAATGCTCAATGAGGAAAACCATGTTACATAAGAAGACATGCAGTTAAATAGCACCTTTCACAACCTTATAAGTCCAAACTATTTTACAATTTTTTTTTGAAAAATATACTTTATTCATAAAATATCTGGAAGAACATTATAAAACATTTCTAAATCGCCATCACAAAAAGTGCAATCAGATTCAACTTTTACACATGGATCACGAGGTGCTTCGATACAATCAATGAATATTACAGTCATTTCAATGTGGTCATTACAGACAGTCAGACAGTGCAATGGTACTGGAGTTATCAATGTATATCACGTTGCACTCTGAGGTGCTTCAATACAATTATAATACAATTAGAATTCAATGCATACATTCATTATGAGCCATACAGCCCGAGGGGGTCTACACAATTCCCAGCCCCTCAGTGTACTATGGCTGAAAGGTCTTAGACAGTGACCTTTCCCCATTGCGCCTTTGCGGTGGCTGCCCCAAGCTTTATTGCGTCCCTCAGCACGTAGTTCTGGACCTCAATTAATGAATACTTTTGAAGCATAATCATTTTTGCAATGGAGGAAACACAGCAGCCATTTTGCACACAAGGTTCCACCAACAACAATGTGATAATGACCAGATTTTGGTTGGTGGATAAATATGGTCCAGGACACAGGGCTAACTCCCCTTCAAAAAACACCATGCGATCTTTAACATCCACCCTGACAGGGCAGACAGGACTTCGATTTCATGTTTCATCTGAAATGGCAGCACCTTATACAGTGCCCAACTGGATCCTCATTCCTGCGCTGGGAGCGTCAGCTTTAATTTTGCACTCAAGTTCTTGGAGTGGGGCTTGAACGCACAATCTCCAGGGACAGAATTGTTACTAACCGAGCCATTCCTCACACAGAGTTCAGCAACAAAACAACTGTGCACAGGAATGCAGTTCAAATACTTTAGAGTTCTACTTCCCAGGCAACTAATTTTTAACAAATAGCAAAATACTGCAGGTGCTGGAAATCTGAAAATGAAAACAAAACGCTGGAAGCCCTCAGTGAGCACAGGAGAATCTGGAGAAAAATAGACAAGTTAAGGTTTATCCATGGACTCATTGTCAAATATCTGGAAAGCAAGCCTGAGAGAGAACAGTGTTGGAGAGCCACAGTTAAAAGCAACAGGAGCAGGAGTAGGCCATTCAGAACATCGAGCCTGCTTCGCCATTCAATATGATGACTGATCATTCACTTCAATGTCTTTTTCCCATTCTATCGCCATATCCCTTTACGTCATTGGCATTTATAAATCTGTCAATCTCTACTTTGAACACACTCACTGACCAAGCTTCCACAGCCCTTGGGAGTAGAGAATTCCAAAGATTCACAATGCTCAGAGTAAAAATGTTTCTCCTCATCTCAGTCCTGAGTGGCTTTCTCCTTATTTTGAAATTGTGTCCCTTGATTCTAGGCTCCCCAGCCAGGGGAATCATCTTCTCTGTATCTACCCTGTCTAGCCCTTTAAGTATTTTGTAGGTTTCAATCAGATCATCTCTCATTCTTCGAAACTCTAGAGAATACAGGCCCTGTTTCCCCAATCTCTCATCATAGGACAGTCCTGCCATCCTGGGAACAAGTCTGGTGAACCTTCGTTGCATTTCCTCTATGGCAATAATATCCTTCATAAGGTAAGAGGACCAAAACTGCACACGGTACTCCAGGTGAGGTCTATCCAAGGTTCTATACAATTGAAGCAAGACTTTGCTACTCCTGTACTCAAGACCTCTTGCGATAAAAGCTAACATACCATTAGCCTTCCTAACTGCCTGCTGCACGTGCATGTTAGCTGTCAGTGACTTATTGATGAGGACACCCAGGTACTTTTGTGCATCTACACTTTCTAATCTCTTACCATTTACGAAATACTCTGCACATCTGTCCCTCCTACCAAAGTGGATAACCTCACAATTTTCCACATTACATCCCATCTGCCATGTTCTTGCCCATTCACTAAGTCTATCCAAATCCTCTTGAAGTTACTTTGCATCTTCCTCACAACCCACAATCCCACCTAGCTTTGTGTCATCTGTAAACTTGGAAATATTACATTTTTCCCCCACATCCAAATCATTGATATATATTGTGAACAGCTGGGGCCCGAGTACGGACCTCTGTGGTACCCCACTAGTCACAGCCTGCCAACACGAGAATGACCCATTTATTCCTACTCTCTGCTTTCTGCCTGTTAACCAATTCTTAATCCATACCAAAGTGCTTAAACCTCCTTTCCAACATGGTTCAGTCAAGTTGCTAATCAACCTCCTGTGGGGGACTTTATCAAATGACAGAGTCAGAGGGAGACAAAATGAGGGATTTTGAAAAAGGAAAAAAAGTCAAAGTGTGAGGCAGAGGAAGAGGCGATGGCATAGTGGTAATGTTGCTGGACTAGTAATCCAGTAACCCAAAGTAATGCTCTGGGGACCTGCCACAGTAGATGGTTGAATTCAAATTCAATAAAAATCTGGAATCAAAAGTCTAATGATGACCATGGAACCATTGTCAATTGTTGTAAAACTCATCTGGTTCACTAATGTCCTTACCTGGTCTGGACTAATGTGACTCCAGACCCACAAATGCCTAGCAAGCCACTTAGTTGTAACAAACTGCTACAAAGTCACAGAAAAGAAATGAAACTGGATGGACCACCCAGCAAAGACCAAGGCACTGGAAATGACAATGGCAATCTCAGCCCTGTCGACCCTGCAAAGTCCTCTTTACCAACATCTGGCGGCTAGTGCCAAAATTGGGAGAGCTGTCTCACAGACTAATAAGCAACAGCCTGACAGAGTCATCTTCATGGAATTATACCTGATAGATAATGTCCCAGACACCACCACCACCACCATCACCATCTTTGGGTATGTCCTGTCCCAATGGCAGGACAGGCCCAGCAGAGGTGTCGGCTCAGTGATATACAGCTGGGAATGAGTTGCCCTGGGAGCCCTCAACGTTGGCTTCAGGTCCCATGAAGTCTCATGACATCAGGTCAAACATGGGCAAGGAAACCTCCTGCTGATTACCACATACCTCCCTCAGTTGATGAATCAGTGCTCCTCCATGTTCAATGCCACTTGGAGGAAGGGTACAAAATGTACTCAGGTTGGGGGACCTCAGTGTCCAAGAGTAGCTTGGTAGCACCACTCCTGACCAAGCTGGCCGAGTCCTAAAGGACGTAGCTGCTAGACTGGGTCTGCGGCTGGTGGGGAGGGAAGCAACAAGAGGGAAAAGCATACTTGACCTCATCCTCACCAACCTGCCTGCTGCAGATGCCTCTGTCCATGACAGTATCAATAGAAGTGCCACCGCACAGTTGTTATGGAGGCAAAGTCCCGCCTTCACATTGAGGATACCCTCCTTCGTGTTGTGTGGCACTACCACCATGCTAAATGGGATAGATTTCAAACAGATCTAGCAGCTGAAAACTGGGCATCCATGTGGGCCATCAGCAGCAGCAGAATTGTACTCAAACACAATCTGTAACCTTTTAGCCCGACATATCCCCCAGTCTACCATTAGCATCAACCCTGGTTCAATGAAGCGTGCAGGATGACATGAGAGGAGCAGTACCAGACATAATTAAAAATGAGGTGTCAATCTGGTGAAGCTAAAACACAGGACTACATGCGTGCCAAAGAGCAGAAGCAGCAAGTGATAGCCAGGGCTAAGCGATCGCACAACCAACGGATCTGATTTAAGCACTGCAGTCCTGCTATATCTAGTCCTGAATGGTCCTGGGCAATTAAGCAACTCATTGGATGAGTAGGCTCCACTAATATCCCCATCCTCAATGATGGAGGAGCCCAGCACATCAGTACAGTGCAAAAGATAAGACAACAATCTTCAGCCAGAAGTGCCGAGTAGATGATCCATCTCGGTCTCCTCTGGGGGCCCCCAGCATTGCTGATGCCAGTATTCAGTCAATTCGATTCATCCCATGTGATATCAAGAAACAGCTGAAAGCACTGGATACTGCAAAGGCTATGGGCCCTGACAATATTCCAGCAATAGTACTGAAGACTTGTGCTCCAGAACTTGCCGCAACCCTAGCCAAGTTGTTCCATTATTTATTGTAAGCCATTTCAGGGTGTGTGTGTGAGAAGTGGAATATCGATTACACTACTTCTTCTCCTCATTATCTTAGATCTCACAGCTTAGCTGAATGAATGATTCACACAGTAAAATCCCTAATTCTCAAATGTAAACAGACCAAGCAAGATCTACACATTGCAATGTTACATCTGAGAGCAACACCTTTAAGTACAATTATTCCCTCAACAGCAGAGCTCATGTTTGGAAGACCAGTACATACTAATGTACCTACTCTTACCCATTTAGCTCTCTCAGAAACTAGATCACATCTTTTAAAACTGCAATAGAAGATGAACTAACATACACAATAAAAGCGTGAGTACAGAATTACCAAGTTTACAGTTGGGATAACAAGTTTGCATCCAGAATCCCACAGTGAGTACGTGGCAACCAGCCAAAGTGCCAAGGATTTGTTCAGAACCAAGGTCCTATGAAGTCATTGCACACAAAACCGCAATGGTGAGGCATAAACAAGGACAAATCGGGTCCATTTCTCTGAAAAAGGGTCATATGGACTCAAAACGTTAACTCTGTTTCTCTCTCCACAGGTGCTGCCAGACCCCCTGAGTTTCTCCAGCATTTTCTGTTTTTGTTTCATATCCGATTAGCTCCTTAACCATCGTGCGGTCGTATTGCGTCGAGGACTAGATCCCATATGCAACCAGGAACAACATCCAAGAATGACAACCCCACAGATCACTGTGAGCAATTAGAGAAACTTCCAGACAAGGGATGGCAGTAACAGTCACTGGACTAGTATTCCAGAGACCCAGGGTAATGCTCTGGGGACCCAGGTTCAAATCACACAGTGGCGAATGGTGAAATTTAAATTCAATAACAATCTGGAATTAAAAGTATGATGATGACCACAAAACCCATCTTGTTCACTAATGTCCTTTAGGGAAAGAAATCTGCTGTCTTCAGCTGGTCTGGCCTGCATGTGACTTCAGACTCACAGCATTGTGGTTGACTCTTTAAAAAAAATGCCCTCTGAACATGGGCAATTAGGAATTGGAAATAAATGCTGGCCTAGCCAGCGATGCCCATGTCCCATGAATGAATAAATTAAAAGGTTATTATTACAATATCTGGGAAAACCAACAGATTACCTTTATGTTTTAGAGGCTGATAGATTCATCAGTCCTATACACTTATTTAATGGTAACTAAACATGAACATTTATTATAAATAGTTTTACTTCTTTGGAAGGTGGGAGGGAAAGTATCTTTAAAAAGGAGGATGTTGTAATATGCCTTTAAGGGATAGCAGCATGACATCACTAGAAGGGAAGTGTGTCATGTGATCCAGTCTTAATTTCACTTCTGCCTTTGAGCAGGACACAGCACAGCTCTTTGTGCTTTCCACTCATGTATATCTGTTCTCATGTGCCTAATCTAAATAAATGAACCCACAACATCTTTACCCAATCCTTTATGAGTGATTGATGCCTTTACATCATTATAACAACATGACTAAGAGGAAAGTGGGTAAGTGATTGGCTGGACAGTATTTCTTTTTTATCTCTAAACCAGGACACTAAGTTAAATTAGGGGCTGAAAAATTAAAAATCTTAATCAGAATTTTGAACAAAGTTAGAGCTGAGAGCGGAAATTTAAAAAGAGCAGGAGCAGAGAGCCAGAGCTGTGTGGGAGAGGGCTGCCCTAGAAGCAAAGTGATGTCACAGGTCAGAGAGTCATGCAGAGACAGTTTTCTGGTAAGTTTTTAATTTAACCTAAACTAGTCAAATATGAAGTAAGGTTAAAAACAAAAAACTGCGGATGCTGGCAATCCAAAACAAAAACAGAATTACCTGGAAAAACTCAGCAGGTAAAGAGTTGACGTTTCGAGTCCTCATGAGTTCGAAGGGTCATGAGGACTCGAAACGTCAACTCTTTTCTTCTCCGCCGATGCTGCCAGACCTGCTGAGTTTTTCCATGAAGTAAGGCCAAATTGATGAATTAATGCAGATATTAAAAACTGAAGTCTATGTTATACTTTAATCAATAATTTCAATCAGTGCTCCAACAATTAATCAGGTCTAGAGGATAAAGTTATAACTAAATAAAAAGGGATAGTAGAACTAGAGTTCTGAGTTTTCCTGTAAATTAAAATCTAAGGTTTTCAGATTAGAAGAGTTAAGTAAAACTTTTCAGTTAACCTCCCTAAAAATGTTAGCAGAAGAGGAGCAGCTCATTGGTGAGTAGCTATTTAGTAGCTAAATATTATTTATTTAATAAGTTTTATTGTCTAATAAATAGACCCAGGGCAGGTTGGACCAATGGAATGTACATCAAATTCCATGTGGGAACTCCAGGATGCGTCTTGTATCCTGGATAACCATACATGCAGAAAGTATCTTTAACTGCAGCAGCTCGAGCTCCAGATTTCAGAGCTTCAGCAGGAGCTGGTGTCACTGTGATGTATCAGCTAGGTTGAGAACTTCATGGATAGCACATTTACAGATGTGGTTACTTCACAGCTTAAGGATATGCAGGGAGATGGGTAATATGTGACCATCAGACAGTCAAGAAAGACCAGGCAGGTTGACGAAAGAAGCAAGAGCCAGGGGACATCAATTTAAGGTAAGGTTGACTTGCGGACAAGGTTTTTTAAGCAGTAAATGGTTAGAATCTGAAATGCATTGCCTGAGAGTATGGTGGTGGCAAATTCAATCACAGCTTTCAAAGGGGTAATTATCTGAAGAGAAAAATATTGTAGGGGTACGAGGAAAAGGCTGGAGAGTGGAAGGCTTCATTGCATTTACAGAAAACTGGCATAGACATGATGGGCCAAATAGTCTCCTCCTGGTCTGTAAGAACACAGGAAATAGGGGCTGATGTAGGCCATTCAGCCCCTCAAGCGTGTCCCTCAATTCAATAAGATCATGGCTGATGTGATTGTGGTCTTTACTTTCCTGTCTGCCCCCCACAACCTTTGACTCCCTTGCAGATCAAAAATCTGTCTAGCTCAGCCTTGAATATATTCAATGACCCAGCCTCCACTGCTCTCTATAGAAGAAGTAATTCCTAAGACTAATTTTTATTCATTTTACAGGATGTGGGCTTCGCTGGCTAGGGCAGTATTTATTGACCATCCCTGGTTGACCTTGAGAAGGTGGTGGAGAGCTGACTTCTTGCACCACTGCAGTGCATGTGGTGTAGGTACACTCAGCACTGTAGGTAGTGCTGTTAGGAAAGGAGTTTCAGAATTTTGACCCAGCCAAAGTGAAGAAACAGCGATATATTGCCAAGTCAGGATGGTGACTGACTTGGAGGGGAACTTCCAGATGGTGGTGTTTCCAAGTCTCTGCTGCCCTTGTCCTTCTAGATGGTAGTGGTCATGGGTTTGGAAGGTGCTGCCTAGGAACATTGTTGAGTTTCTGCAATGCATCTAGTAGATGGTACACACTGCTGCCATTGTTCAGCAGTGCTGGAGGGATTGAATGTTTGGGATGGGGTGCCAATCAAGCGGGTTGCTTTGTCCTGGATGGTGTCAAGTTTCTTAAGTGTTGCTGAAGCTGCACTCATCCAGGCAAGTGGAGAGTATTCCAATGACACTCCTGACCATTGCCTTGTAGATGGTGGACAGGCTTTGAGGAGTCAGGAGGTGAGTTACTCGCCACAGGATTCTCACTTCTGTCATGCTCTTGTATTTATATGGCTAGTCTAGTTCAGTTTTTCTGGTCAATGGTAACCCCCAGGACAATGATATTGGGGGATTCAGCGATGGTAGTGCCATTGAATGTCAAGGGTCAATGGTTAGATTCTCTTTTGTTGGAGATGGTCATTGCCTGGCACTTGTGCGGTGTGAATGTTGCTTGCCACTTGTCAGCCCAAGCCTGGATTTTGTCCAGGTCTTGCTGCATTTGAACATGGGCTGCTCTGAGAGAAGAAATTCCTCCTCATCTCAATCTTAAATCAGACACCCCTAATTTTGAATCTGTGCCGTCCAGTTCTAGATTTCCCCAAGAGGGGAAACATCCTCTTGGCACCTACCCTGTCAAGCCACAGGAGAATCTTATGTTTCAATAAGATCACCACTCATTCTCCTAAACTCCAATGTGTATAGACTCTACCTAACTAACTTTTCTCATAAGACAACACTTTATCCCAGTTACCAGCCTAATGAACCTTCTCTGAACTGCTTCCAATGTAAGTATTCCCTCCTTAAGCAAGGAGACTGAACAGAATACTCCAGGTGTGGGCTCACCAATGCCCTCTACAGTTGCAGCAAGATTTCCCTACATTTGTGTTAAATTACCCTTGCAATAAAGGTCAACATTCCATTTGCCTTCATAATCACTTGCTGTACCAATGTGCAAACATTTTGTGATTCATGTACCAGTTCACCCAGATCCCTCTATACCACAGCATTCTGCAGTCTCAGTCCATTTAAATAATATTCTTTTTTATTCTTCCTGAAAAAGAGAGGTCGAATGGCTTCCATCTTTGCCCTCTCATTTGACTGCTACAGGTTTCTATGTTTGAAAAGGATACACTTACCAATTCTGTTCATATTTAACTGTTTTCATGCTGTGATCATTAAAAAAAAACAATCAGGCAGGTTTTCTTGAGTTTAAAAAAGAGGTTAGCTTTATTTTCCTTAAAGTGATCTATGTAAAATAATAAAATACATACCAACTTATGCAAGCACGTGCGCACACAAACACACACACACAAACACACACACACACACATACACACAAATACAGGCTGGACAAATTAGAGTCCATAGAAGAGTAAAGGAGTATACAGTCTGTACTTAGTGATTCAGCTGGTTTCATGCTGAACTCAATGGTTTCGACGCTTCTGATTTACAGATGTGGACAATTGAGTTGGTTGTTCTTCTGCAGGCAGTAGTGCTGGGTTTCAATTCTTTTAAGAAATCTCTGTCTGCAGCAGGGCATCCCTGAACAACCATAGTCATCGCACAGAGTTCGAAGCTTAACAGGCGGGTTGAAGAAAAAAGGAGGTAGAGGGGACCCCACTTAGGTGTTCTCCCTCAGCTGCTTGCCCTCAGTTCTACCAAGAAACATGTGCTTTAAACATGCAAAGGGGTTGGCTTGTCATGTAACATTCCTTCTCCAAGTGACAGTAGAATTTTTAAAAATACACTGTCCATGTATTCGAAAGGTGACATGAATAGCTCATGTCTGGAAGTTAACTTAGCCAGGATCCCATTTTCCAAGCAATTAGTCTCACTGTCCCATCTCCAACAGTTAAAAACATCAGGTGATTGCCATAGATGCCTTACTAATGAGATAGGAGATGTGAATCCTTCATACTCTCCTGAAGTCATTGTTCTTGATGGGTTTTGCAGATAGATTGACTCCAGTCCCATGAATTGGAATGTGGAACATATAGTAATGCAAATTGTGGTTAGCCATCTTGGGCTGTGAGTTCACTTTAGGCTCTGTGTCTTTAAAAAAATCCGCTTTTAAAAATCCAATTCAGGTTTCCAACCTATGGATAAAAAATTACTATTTGGCACCAAGTACATCTTCATGACATACTCGATCTGCCAAATTTTGCCTACCCATTTAACCTATCTATATTCCTTCACAGACTGTTTGTATCTTCCTCAGAACTTGACACTTATCTATCTTTGTATCATCAGGAAATTTGGCTGCAATACAGTTGATCACTTCATCCAAGTCATTAACATAAATAGTAAATAATTGAGGCCCCAGCACTGATCCCTGTGCCATTCCACTTGCTACAGTTTGCCAACCTGAAAAAGAACAATTTATCCCAACTGATTCCTGTTAGTTAGGCAATCTTCTATCCATACAAATATATCACCCCCAACACCATGAGCTCTGTTCTTGTGCAATAGCTATTTATGTAGCAACTTATTAAATGCCTTTTGGAAATCCAAAATACCCTACATCTACTGGCAGCCGTTTATCCACCCTGCTTGTTACATCATCAAAGAACTCTAATAAATTTGTCCCTTTCATAAAACCATGTTGGCTCTGCCTGATTGTATTATGATTTTCTAAACGTCCTGCAACTACCTCCTTAATAATGTATTATAGCATTGTCTCAATGCCAGGCTTTAGGCTAACTGACCTATAATTTTCCAGCTCTCTGTCTCCTTCTTTCTCTTGAATACAGGTGTTACATTTTCCAATCCGCTGGCACCTTTCCAGAATCTCAGGAAGTTTGGAAGTTTACAGCCAATGCATCCACCCTAGAATGTAGGCCATAAGGTCCAGGTGACTTGTCAGCCTTGGCCTCTGTGGTTTCCCTAGTACTTTTTCCTCTAATAATCATGACTGATTAAAGTCCCCACTTCCCATTTGCCCCCTGCTTTTCTACTATTCCTTGCGATGCTTTTTGTGTCCTCTACTGTGAAGACAGGTACAAAATATTTATTCAAAGTCTCTGCTATTTCCTCGTTTCCTATTATTAATTCCCCAGGCTCATTGTTAAGGCATCAATGCTCACTTCAGCTAATTTATTTCTCTTTATATACTTGTAGAAACATTTATTGAGTGTTTTCATACTTTTTGCTAGCTTTCACTCACCTTACAATTTTTCCCTCTATTTTTTAGTCATTCTTTGCTGGTTTCTAAAGTTTTCCCAATCCTCTGGGCTACCATTAATCTTTCCAGCTTTGTACATCTTTTCTTTCCATTTGATACTATCCTTAACTTCCTGAGTTAGCTATGGATGACGTATCCCTCTTGTAGAATCTTTCTTTCCCACTGGAATATATTTTTGCTGAAAGTTTAAAAATATCTCCTTAAATGTCTGCCACTGCTTCTCTACTATCTTACCTTTTAACCTGTTTTCCCATTCCACTTTAACCAACTCTGTCTTTATATCCTTGTAATTGCCTTTACTTATGTTTATGAATCTAGTTTCAGATCAACATTTCTTACCCTCAAACTGAATGTGAAATTCTATCAAGTTATGATCACTTTTACCAAGAGGATCCTTCACAATAAAGTAATTAATTAATCCTGCAACATTACACCTTAGCAGACCTAAAATAGTCTGTTCTCTGGTTGCTTCTGAATGCATTGTTCTAAGAAACTAACCTGAATACACTCCAGGAATTCATCCTCCAGGCCACCTTTGCCAATTTCATTCATCCAATCTATATGTGGATTAAATCTCCCCCCGATTATTCCAGTACTTTTCTTGGAAGCTGCTGTTATTTCTTGATTTATACTCTGTCCTACAGTGTAGCTACTGTCAGTGGACCTTTAACCCATACCACCATTGACTTCTTTCCTTTGTTATTTCTTATCTCCACCCAAACTGATTCCACATTTTGATCCTCCAAACCAAGATCGTTTCTCACCACTATCGTGAGCTCATTTTTTATTAACAGAGCCAACCACCACCTCCTCCTTTCTTCATCTCCTCCCAAAACGTCAAATACCGTAAATATTCAGGTCCCAGCCGTGGTCACTTTGCCACAATTGTCACAGGCGATTTTAAGGTTTATTGCCCAGCATCAAATATATTTGCATGTGGATACATGTATTTTCTTACCCTCGGTATGATTGAGCCAATTTAAATAACCCAACAGCAAACTTTTGTGTTTTAAAAAATGAAGGAGGTTAGTTCATTTATCACACACTTGCTATGGAAGTTAACAAAAACGTGACCAGAGAACCATAGAAATGTTACGATGCAGAAAGAGGTCATTCAGCCCATCACGTCTGCATCAGCCTAAAAGAGAAAAAAGAAACCACTGCTTATTTTAATCCCATTTTCCTGCACCTGGTCCGTTGCAGGTTACAGCACTTCAGATACAGATCCAAGTACCTTTTAAATGAGTTCAGCGTTTCAGCTTCAACCGCCAACTTAGGCGGTGAATTCCAGATGCCCACCACCCTCTGGGTGAAAATGTTTTTCCTCACGTCCCCTCTAATCCTTCTACCAGTTACCTTAAATCTATGCCCCTGGTAATTGACCCCTCAGCTAGGGGGAACAAGTCTTTCCTGTCTATCCTATCTAGGCCCATCACAATTTTGTACACAGAGGTAAAAACAAAAAACTGCGGATGCATGGGCCCCAGCTATGCCTGTCTCTTTATGGGGTATGTGGAACATTCCTTGTTCCAGTCCTACTCTGGCCCCCTCCCACAACTCTTTCTCCAGTACATCGATGATTACTTCGGTGCTGCTTCATGCTCTCGTCGGGACTTGGAAAAATTTATTAATTTTGCTTCCAATCTCCACCCCTCCATCATTTTCATGTGGTCCATCTCTGACACTTCCCTTCCCTTCCTTGACCTCTCTGTCTCAATCTCTGGTG
This sequence comes from Carcharodon carcharias, assembly GCF_017639515.1. Taxonomy (NCBI): domain Eukaryota; kingdom Metazoa; phylum Chordata; class Chondrichthyes; order Lamniformes; family Lamnidae; genus Carcharodon; species Carcharodon carcharias. The sequence goes on from NC_054470.1 coordinate 182,178,759, forward strand.
ATAGACTGTCCACCAATATCCATTACAAGCCTACTGACTCCCACAGCTACCTCGACTACAGCTCCTCACACCCCGCTTCCTGTAAGGACTCCATCCCATTCTCTCAGTTCCTTCGCCTCCGTCGCATCTGTTCTGATGATGCTACATTCAAAAACAGTTCCTCTGACATGTCCTCCTTCTTCCTTAACCGAGGTTTTCCACCCACGGTCGTTGACAGGGCCCTCAACCGTGTCTGGTCCATCTTCCGCGCATCCGCCCTCACACCTTCTCCTCCCTCCCAGAAACATGATAGGGTCCCCCTTGTCCTCACTTATCACCCCACCAGCCTCCGCATTCAAAGGATCATCCTCCGCCATTTCCGCCAACTCCAGCATGATGCCAGCTCCAAACACATCTTCCCTTCACCCCCCCTGTTGGCATTCCGTAGGGATCGTTCCCTCCGGGACACCCTGGTCCACTCCTCCATCACCCACTACTCCTCAACCCCCACCTATGGCACCTCCCCATGCCAACGCAAAAGATGTAACACCTGCCCCTTCACTTCCTCTCTCCTCACCGTCCAAGGGCCCAAACACTCCTTTCAAATGAAGCAACATTTCACTTGCATTTCCCCCAACTTAAGTCTACTGCATTCGTTGCTCCCAATGCGGTCTCCTCTACATTGGAGAGACCAAACATAAGCTGGGCGACTGCTTTGCAGAACACCTGCGGTCTGTCCGCAAGAATGACCCAAACCTCCATGTCGCTTGCCATTTTAACACTCCACCCTGCTCTCTTGCCCATATGTTTGTCCTTGGCTTGCTGCATTGTTCCAGTGAAGCCCAATGCAAACTGGAGGAACAGTACCTCATCTTCCGACTAGGCACTTTACAGCCTTCCGGACTGAATATTGAATTCAACAACTTTAGGTCTTGAACTCCCTCCTCCATCCCCACCCCCTTTCTGTTTCTTCCCTCTTCCTTTTGTTTTTTCCAATAAATTATATAGATTTTTCTTTTCCCACCTATTTCCATTATTTTTAAATATTTTTAAATCTTTTATGCTCCACCCAACCCCACTAGAGCTATACCTTGAGTGCCCTACCATCCATTCTTAATTAGCACATTCGTTTAGATAATATCACCAACTTCAACACCAATGTGTTCTTTTGTTCTTTTGTCTGTGACATCTTTTGATGATCTGCTTCTATCACTGCTTGCTTGTCCCTACAACCACACCACCCCCCTCCACTTCTCTCCCCCCACACACACCTTAAACCAGCTTATATTTCATCCCTTTCCTTGGATTCACCTAGTTCTGTTGAAGGGTCATGAGGACTCGAAATGTCAACACTTTTCTTCTCCGCCGATGCTGCCAGACCTGCTGAGTTTTTCCAGATAATTCTGTTTTTGTTTCACAATTTTGTACACCTCAATTAGGTCACTCCTTAGCCTCCTCTTTTCCAAGGAAAACAACCCCAGACTATCCAAAACAAAAACAGAATTACCTGGAAAAACTCAGCAGGTCTGGCAGCTTCAGGGGAGAAGAAAAGAGTTGATGTTTCGAGTCCTCATGACCCTTCCATGAAGACTCGAAACATCAACTCTTTTCTTCTCTGCCGATGCTGTCAGACCTGCTGAGTTTTTCCAGGTAATTCTGTTTTTGTTTTGGATTTCCAGCATCCGCAGTTTTTTGTTTTTATCCCAGACTATCCAATCTCTACTCATAGCTGCAAATTCCAAGCCCTGGCAACATTCTTGTAAATCACACACACAACTCTCGCATATTATCTCACACACACACACACACACACACACACACACCCAAGTTAGATGCAGTTGAAGGTAAACAGTAATCATAAACATGTAATTTAATTCAGTCTCCATTTCAGAGCAGGCCTGATGTTTCATAGTTGTATTATTACTTTAGCCGAAGTGAAGGACTCAAAAATGCAGGGGTTTCTCCGCAGGTGTGATGATTCCAAGAATTAATTGGCCTGGAGGTTGCTTTTCATAGATAGACTTGAAGATGGAGCAGGTAAGAGAAGAGACATTGTAGGTAGTTACTTTGCTGTTTAACTGGCTGCAGCAGTCGATGGTTTTGCCTGTTGGACCCTCTCTCATGCACTCTGATTGAATTCTGTCTGTATCTCCGAAGATATCTTTGAAGAGCAGTTTGAATTTTTTGCTATACTTTAGAAGGTAGCCAAGATGGCTGTTGTATCATGTGACCTCACCTTGCACTGTTTATCACGCAAACTCATGAACGGGCCCAAAGCCATCACTTTTGGCCCTGAAAAGCACCCAGTCTATCTCAGATTACCCTGGAAGGGCAAGGTATCTCAAAAATTTGAGCAGCAAGTGAAGCTAGCTGTTTCATGCTGCTACTACAGGTGTCGATTCAAGGTCCCAAATAAGGGATTGTGGTAATTCATCTAACAATCTGAAATCTTCTCCCACCTGTGATTTTTTGTGTTTGTATGTGAGACCAAAGCCTTTAGATTTGACAGCTCATACTTGCATTTTTACAATGAAGGTGTCGATGGAGTTTTGTTTTTCTCTTGGCTGAAACCACTGTAAATCAATATCTGAAAAGGTGTCTTTGTCCTCTTGAGAGACAAGATGGTTTAATCCACAAAACTGCCTGGCAACTCTGCGACACCATCGTAAGGTCGAATTTTATAGTCTGTAAAGCTGTTCTTAAAGATTTATAATACCATCATGCAGGTCTCCATAATAGCTATCACATCATACTCATTTATTTCCATTTGTGCTAACAATTCATCCATCTTGTTATGGATGCTGCGTACATTCAGATAAAGAGCCTTTAATTTTGTCTTTTCCCCATTTTCCCTGCTCTGACCTAATTTTTTGGTGTAGTTAAATTCAATGCAAAATGCAAACCTGGCCAGGTTTTAGAAAGAGATCAACCCTGAAAATTCCCTCGCTTACAAAATTAAGTTAAACGCTCGACCTCGTAGCACAGACCAAGTTATATTTTTGTGCTCCCTTTTCCTGACGTACTAGTTGAGAAATCTGCCAGGGGGTTCTCTACCAGGGTCTACTGCAAGCCTACCTTCACTGGCCAATACTACAAGATTGACCTTATCATCAACCTCATAAATAGGGCCCGAGCCATTTGCTCACCGTGCAAGCTTGATGCTGAAATAGGGTGCATCAAAGACATCCTGTGAGATAATGGCTACCCTAATCAGATCATTTTGCCCTGCATATCACACAAACTCATGAACGGGCCCAAAGCCATCACTTTCGGCCCAGAAAAGCACCCAGTCTACCTCAGATTACCCTGGAAGGGCAAGGTATCTCAAAAATTTGAGCAACAGGTGAAGCTAGCTGTTTCATGCTGCTACTACACAGTAACAACATCAGTGGTATTCACCACTAACAGGATGCTGCCGTCAAGTCAAAAAGATGTTTTGCCTGTCACATAAATGAATTAAATGGTGTTTGAATTTCAGCGCCAGAGTGATGCTAGGTATGTAGGACCAAAGACTGGCAGATCATATCAAACAGCATGGGCCCAGCTGCTATTCGCTATGGGCAAGGTACAGACTGTACCCAACCAGCCCATGCTTGCAAAACTCAAAACAATGTTCAACGTTAGATGTGATTCTGCGATGGGACAGCATTTGCTAAACAATCCTCAGTGTGCTAAGAATTATGCTGACATCCAATTTAAGACTGTCAGTCAGGCTCTCAATGTGACACATTTGCATGTACTGGAAGCTACATATATTAATACACAGGGCCCTGTTTGCAGACAGAAAGAACATGTACACACATTGCGCCTGTTTCACTTAAACAAAATAAGTGACAGCTCTTCGCCGGTTCATTTCCCAGGGCAATGTCTAGACCAATCACAGTCAAGCTACCTTGTTTAAATTTCAAACAATGCTTGGCAGTTAACTGTCGGTCACTGTTAACTGGTGCACTCTCCATGGCAACACCTCTACAAAGGTCCACTTGTCAACCAATCAGCACTCTCTTCTCATACAGTATAAATATGTTGTTTCCCCGACATCAGTATCTTCTTGTGAAGTGTCCTGATAAGTGCAAGACAAAAAGTTTCGACAAAAATGTCACTTATTTCAGAAATCCAATCCTGCAAAAAGCTGAGAGAAATATAGAAAGTGCAGGGGTGAAATTAAAATGTATTAGGGAAAGCAAAAAGAGGGATTGAAAAATATTGTCAAGTGAAATCAAGAAACACCCAAATATGTTCTGTCCATAGCCAGCAAGACCTGGGCAACATTCATTCTTGGGCTGATAAGTGGCAAGTTACAGGCAATGACTATCTCCAAAAAGAGAGAATCTAACCATCCCCACTTGACATTACCATCATTGAATCCCCACTATTAACATCCTGGGGGGTTACCATTGACCAGAAACTGAACTGGACTAACCATATAAATACTGTGGCTAGAAAGCAGGTCAGAAGCTAGGAATCCTGTGATGAGTAACCTCACCTTGTGGCTCCCCAAAGCCTGCCCACCATCTACAAGGCACAAGTCAGGGGTGTGATGGAATACTCCCCACTTGCCTGGGTGAGTGCAGCTCCAACAACACTTAAGAAACTTGACACCATCCAGGACAAAGCAGCCCGCTTGATTTACACCTCACGCACCAACTTAAACATTCACTGCCTCCACCACTGACACACAGTGGCAACAGCAACTCATCAAACCTGTTACGACAGCACCTTGCAAACCCACGGCCTCTACCACCAAGGACAAGGGCAGCAGATGCACAGGAACATCACAACCTGCAAGTTCCCCTCCAAGCCATTCACCATCCTGATTTGGAACTATATGGCTGTCCCTTCCTAACAGCACTGTGGGTGCACTTACACCACAAGGACCTCAGCAGTTCAAGAAGGCAGCTCACCACCACCTTCTCGAGGGCAATTAATGATGGGCAACAAATGCTGGCCAAGCCAGCAATGCACACATTCCGTGAAAGAATAAAAAAAATGAGCAAAAGGATAACTAATGAAATAATAGGCCTAATTAGAAACCAAAAGGGGGACTTGTGTGTGGATGTGGAAGACGTGCGCATGGTTCTTAATAAATACTTTGCGTCTTTCTACACAAAGGGGGGGATGAGGCAACACAGACATTGTAGTTCAGGAGGTGCAGTGTGAAATATTAGATGATATAAATATAGTGAACAAGGAAAAGATAAGGTGTTTAGCATCTTTGAACGTAGATAAATCACCAGACCAAAATGAAATATATCCCAGACTGTTAAGGGATGCAAAGGAGGAAAGAGCAGCGATTCAGATCATTACTTTCCAATCCTCTCTGACTACAGGCATACGAACATACAAACATATGAAATGGGAGCAGAAGTAGTCTATTCTGCCCATGGAGCCTGCTCCGCCATTCAATGAGATCATAGTTGATCTGTTTGTGTTTTTAATTCCACATTCCCACCTACCCCTGATAACCTTTGATTCCCTTGCCTTACAAGAATCTATCTACCTCTGCCTTAAAAATATTCAATGACCCCCAACTCCACTGCCTTTGGAGGCAGAGTCGCACAACCCTCTGAGAGAAAAAATTTCTCCTCATCTCTGTCCTAAAAGGGCAATCCTTAATTTTAAAACGGTGCTTCTTAATTCTGGACTCAGCCACAAGAGGAAATATTTTGTACCGGGTCCACCTTGTCGATACTGTTCTGGATCTTGTATACTTCAATCAAGTCACCCCTCAATCTTCTAAACTCCAGTGGAAACATGCCCAGTCTGTCTAACCTTTCCGCATAACACAACCTGCTCATTCCAGGTTTCAATCTAGTAAAACTTCTCTGAACTAACATCCTTGCGGGTGGGTTTGCTAGTGCCATTGCGAGAAGTTTAAACTAATTCGGCAGGGGAGGGGACACAGAATGTTAGAAGAATAGGGGCACATCTTAATACAGTAAAACAATCAAGTCAGAGGGAATACAGCTGCAAAGAGTTTCAAGAGAGTAAGGCAAGGCTGGATGGCCTCTACTTTAATGCCAGGAGTATTACAGGTAAAAGTGATGAGTTAAGGGTGAGGATTAACACGTGGAATTGTGATATAGTAGCAATCACAGAGATGTGGTTGAGAGAGGGACAGGATTGGCAGCTCAACATTCTGGGATATAGAATCTTCAGGTGAGACAGGGGAGGGGGTATCAGAGGAGGAGGCATTGCATTATTAGTTAAGGAGTCAGTTACTGCAGTAAGGAGAGATGATATCTTGGAGGGGGCAACGAATGAAGCTTTGTGGATAGAGCTTAGGAGTAAAAAAGGGGCACTCACATTGTTAGATGTTTATTAGAGGTTCCCAGATAGTCAGCGGGAAATTGAGGAGCAAATATGTGTACAATTTGCGGAGGTGTGTAAAAACAATAACAATAGGGTAATTATATTAGGTGATTTCAACTTTCCCAACATTAATTGGGATAATGTTAGGGGCTTGGATGGAGTGGATTTCTTGAAATGTGTACAGGAGAACTTTTTAGGTCAATATGTAGAGGGTCCAACAAGGGACAGCGCAGTACTGGATCTAATTCTGGGGAATGAAGCCGGACAGGTGGCTGAAGTGGTGGTGGGGGAGCATTTTAGTGATAGCGACTACAACATGGTACAGTTTAAGCTTGTTATGGACAAAGAAATAGACAAGTTACAAAAACAATGTTTTGGACTGGGGGAGAGTGGATTTTAGTAAACTAAGGTAGGATCTGGTAGACTGGGAACAGTTACTTGTGGGGAAATCTACAGAAGAGCAGTGGGGACCGTTCAAAAAGGAAATGGGGAGGGTACAGGCTCAACATGTTCCCTCAAGGGCGATAGGAAGGGGTAACAAGCCCAGAGAGTCATGGATGACCAGAGATATTCAGGTTGCAATGAGAAGGGAAAGAGAGGCTTTTAGCAGGTACAAGGGAAGCAAATCAGCAGAGGCATTAGTGGAGTACAGAAGGTGCAGGGTGAAGCTTAAGAAAGCAAATGGAAAGCAAAGAGGGGATATGAGAAAGCTCTGGCTGATAAAAGTAGGGAAAATCCCAAGATATTCTATAAGTATATCAATGGGAAGAGGATAACCAGGGAAAGAGTAGGGCCCATAAGGCACCAAGGGGGCAATCTAAGGGTGGAGCCAGAGGACATCGCTAGAGTCTTGAATGAATACTTCACATCTATCTTCAAGAGAATGAGGATGAAGGTATCAAACTCAGGGAGAGAGACTTGATAAGGTTGATTCAAAATTGGCTTAGTTGTAGGAGGCAGAGGGTGATGACAGAAGGATGCTTTAGTGACTGGAAGCCAGTGTCCAGTGGCGTAGCACAGGGATCTGTGCTGGGTCCCCTATTGTTCATCATTTATATAAACGACATAGATGACTATGTGGGGTGGGGGGGTGGGGGGGATTAGTACGTTTGGATGACACAAAGATTGACCAGGAGGTTAACAGTGAGTTTGAGTGTCTTGGGTTACAGGAAGATATAGACGGGATGATCAAATGGGCAGATAAGTGGCAGATGGAATTTCACCCTGAAAAGTGTGAGGTGATACACTTTGGAAGGAGTAATTTGACAAGGAAGTATTCAATGAACGGCATGACACTGGGAAGCTCTGAGGAACAAAGGGACCTTAGTGTGTGTGTCCATAGATCTCTGAGGACGGAGAGGCATGTTAGTGGGGTGGTGAAAAAGGCAAATGGGACATTTTCCTTAATCAATCGAGGCATAGATTACAAAAGTAGGGAGGTTATGTTGGAGTTGTATAGAACCTTGGTGAGGCCACAGCTGGAGTAGTTTGTGCAGTTCTGGTCGTCACATTATAGGAAGGATGTGATTGCACTGGAGGGGGTGCAGAGGAGATTCACCAGGATGTTGCCTGGGATGAAAAATTTAAGCTAACAAGAGAGGTTCGATAGACTTGGGTTGTTTTCATTGGAGCAGAGAAGACCAAGAGGCAACCTGATCGAGATGTATAAGATTATGAGGGGCATGGACAGGGTGGATAGGGAGCAGCTGTTCCCCTTAGTTGAAGGGTCAGACATGAGGGGACATAAGTTCAAGGTGAGGGGCAGGAGGTTTAGGGGGATGTGAGGAAAAACATTTTTACCCAGAGGGTGGTGATGGTCTGGAATGCATTATGTGGGAGGGTGGTGGAGATGGGTTGCCTCACATCCTTTAAAAAGTACCTGGATGAGCACTTGGCATGTCATAACATTCAAGGCTATGGGCCAAGTGCTGGTAAATGGGATTAGGTAGGTAGGTCAGGTGTTTCTCATGTGTTGGTGCAGACTCGATGGGCCGAAGGGCCTCTTCTGCACTGTGTGATTCTGCGAACTGCCTCCAACGCATTTACATCCTTCCTTAAATAAGGAGACCAAAACTGCACACAATATTCAAGATGCAGTCTCACCAATGCCGTGTATAGCTGAAGTATAACATCCTTACTTTTATGTTCAATTCCTCTCCTAATAAAGGATAGCATTCCATTAGCCTTCTTAGTTACTTGCTGTACCACAAACCAACCTTTTGTGACTCAGCTGTTCTCCAATTAAGTAATACTCTGCTTTTTCATTCTTCCTGCCAAAGCGAACAACTTTGCATCTTTCACATTATACTCCATCTGCCAGATTTTTGTCCACTCACTCAACCTATCTACATTTGTCTGCAACAAACTTACGTCCTCTTCGCAACATACTTTACTACCTATCTTTTTGTCATCTGCAAATTTAGCTATCATGCCTTCACTATCCTCATTTAAGTCATTGATATAAATTGTAAAAAGTTGAGGCCCCAGCACAGGCCCCCATGGGACTCCATTCGTCACATCCTGCCAATAAGAAAAAGACCCATTTATGCACACACTGTTTTCTGCCAGCCAGCCAATCTTCTATCCATGCTAACATGTTACTCCCTACACTATTAGTTTTTATTTTCCACAATATCCTTTGATGTGGCACCTAATCAAATGCAGTCTGGAAATCCAAGTACAGTACATCTAAAGGCTCCCCTTTATCCACAGTGCTTGTTACTCCTTCAAAGAACTACGATAAATTGGTTAAACATGATTTCCCTTTCAGAAAACTATGCTGACTCATCTCGATTACCTTGAGTTTCTCTAAGTTCCCAGCTACAGCCTCCTTAATGATTGACTCTAACACCTTCCCCACAACAGACGTCAAGCTAACTGGCCTATAGTTTCCTGTTTTCTGCCTCCCTCCCTTCTTGAATAGAGGGGTTATATTTGCTACTTTCCAGTCTGATGAAACCTTTCCAGAATCTAGTGAATTTTGGAAAATTAACACCAACGCATCTATTACCTCATTAACCACCTCTTTTAAGAAAGACCCTAGGCTGAAGTCCATCTGGACCCAAAGACTTGTCAGCCCACGGCTCCATCAGTTTGCTCAGTACTGCTTCCCTTTGTGATTGTAATTTCACCAAGTTCCCCTATCCCTTCTGTCTCTTAATTTACAGCTGTTACTGAAATGTTTTTTGTATCCCCTAATAGTGAAGGCAGAAGCAAAATACTTGTTCATTTCATCTGCCATTTCCTTTTTGTCTACTATTAACTCGCCATTCACACTTTCTAGAGGACCAACACTCACTTTATTTACTCTTTTCTTTTTTAAATACCTGTAGAAACTCCTATCTGTTTTTACATTTCTAGCTAGCTTTCTCTCGTACTCTAATTTCTTTCTCCTGATTAACCTTTTAGTCATTCTCTGCTGTTCTTGATATTCTGACCAATCATCTGACCTGCCACTCATCATTGCGCAATTATAAGCTTTTTCCTTAAGCATGGTGAAGGTGGACTGATAATATCGTCCCCATCTTTAAAAAGGGAGAAAGCGATAAACTGAATAGACTGGCTATTTAGCCTAACCTTGGCGATGGGCAAATTATTGGAAAACATTCTGAGCAACAGAAGTAATCGTCATTTAGAAGGGCATAGATTCATCAAGAACAATCATCGAGGTCTTGTTGGACTAACTTGATTGAATTTTTTGAGGAGGTAACAAAGGTCAATGCGGCTAGCGCATTTGATGCAGTCTACATGGATTTCAGCAAGACTTTTGACAATGTCCCAGACGGCAGACTGATCAGAAAAGTAAAATCCCTTGGGATCCAAGGGCAAGTGGCTAGTTAGGGCCAAAATTGACTCTGTAGCAGGAAGCAAAAGGTTATGGTCAATGGTGTTTTTGTGACTGGAAGGCTGTTTCCAATGGGGTTCCACAGGGCTCAATACTAGAGCCTTTGTTTTCATGGTAATAGTCAATGATTTAGACTTAACTGTAGGGGCATGATTAAGAAGTTTGCAGATGAAACAAAAATTGGCCTTGTTGTTGACATTGAATAAGAAAACTATTGACTGTCAGAAGGTCTCAATGGATTGTTCAGGTGGTCAGAAAAATGGTAAACAGAACTCAAGCCAGGGATGTGTGAGGTAATGCATTTGGCGAGAGCAGACAAGGAGAGGGAATATAGAATAAACTGTAGGAAAGTAGGGGAACAGACAGGCCTTGAAATGCATGTCCCCAGATCCCTGAAGGTAACAGGAGAGACAGATCAAGTGGTTAATAAGGCTTATGGGATACTTTCCTTCATTAACTAAGGCACAGAGTATAAAAGCAGGGAAGTTATGCTAGAACTGTATAACACACGAGTTAGGCCAGAGATAGAGCACTGCGTACAGTTCTGGCCACAATATTTTAATGGGATGGATGTACTAGAGAGGATACAGAGGAGATTTACAAGGGTGTTGCCAGGACTAGGGAATTTTAGCTACAACGAAAGAGTAGATAGGCCGGGCTGGTTTTCTTTGGAGCAGAGGAGGCTGTGGTGAAATTTAATTCAGGTATATAAAATTATGTGGGGGGAGGGGGGTGGGGCCTAGATAGGAAGAATCTATTTCCCTTAGCAGAGAAGTCAATAAACCAGAGGGCATAGATTCAAAGTAATTGGCAGGAAGATTAGAAGGAAAATGAGGGAAATTTTTAGAAGTCATTGCTTGGAAGGATAGTAGAGGCACTGACCCTCAAAACATTCAAAAAGTACTTGAATATGCATCTGAAGTGCTGTAACCTAATAAGCTACCAATCTATCTGGGAATCAACCCAGATTTACACAAAGTGCAGTAGCGGGCAGGAAAATAGTCATTTTACCCGCCAGCCACAATGGCGGGTTTTCACACCGTATTGTCCCCTTCTCCCTCATTAATTATGCAGGCACAAGAAACACGCCATCTCACCAGCAGGCGGCCTCAAATTTGCCATTACCTCGCCACTTCACGTAGGATGCCATGTTTAAACTGCTGCAGCACGCACACTCCTCAATGCTTGCAGCCAGGGCTGTTCCAGTGAAGACATGGCCCCCAAAAGCCAAGAATAGTGCAGCACCCCCCCACCCCAATTCAATGATGCATCTTTGGGACACCTTCTGGGTGCCGTGGAGGCCCATCGCGGTGTCCTCTAACCCCACTCTGGATGCCCATCAGTCTCACCACTCCGGCTTGGGAGGCGCTGGCAGAGATGGTCAGTGCCAACGCTGCACACAAGAGGTCAGCCATCCAGTGCAGAAAATGGATGAATGATCTCATCCGTGCCACCAGGGTAAGTCAACCATCTCATCACTCTAAACTCACACACTCAAAAAGCCATCACAAATTCACTGGCATCTCACTCACTGCCAGCTCAAGGGACATCACCACTCACTCACTCACACACACCCTCACATCTCCCTCTGGCCTCATCCTCTCTGGAGACTTCCTCCTCAGCCCTCACTATCTTGAGGCCACTTGCACAGATCAACATGTGCCCCCACACACACCCTGGGATACCCTCCTTCCCCCAGTACAGCCCTCATCCTGCAGTCTCTTTCCTTTCCCGAGATCACTTCTCCCCTTCCCCAAGCAAGCCCTAGCCCGGCATTGTTGAAAAGCCTTATGGCTGGTCTGGTAGGTAGAGACCTGCCCGTGAGCACCCCCTCTAAAAATGACGTGGTGATGCCTGTGAAGCCTGGCACTGGTGACTGCGAGTGCTGCCCAAAGCAAGGTAAGCAAACAAACCTCAAGGTCCCGGGTGAAGTGCAGCCCGTCAGTTGCATGTCATTTATGTACAGTTGTGAAACGCATCGGCGGACAATCACGCCAATGTGCCCGGATGATCCAGCGTGAGGGGAGGATGATTCCGGCAAGCAGGGTTTATAATGAGATGCTAAAGTGTCAGAATTAGGATTGTGATATGCGGCGATGGGAAACACGGCCCACCATTGACGGGTGGGGTGGACTATCGCAAACTGGTTTCACAATGAAACCGATTTTGGCTTTCTCGCCATATTGTCCACCACCACCCCACCCACCGTGACGCCCAATGCCAACGGGCGGGAAAATTCCAGCCTATGGACCGAGAACTGGAAAGTGAGGTAAAGCTGGATGGCTTTTCTTCAGCTGGCACAGACACGATGGGCTGAATTGTCTCCATCAGTGCTGTAAATTTCTATAATGCAATGCCCATCCAAACTACATAATCTGTCTAATGAGTAATTTGAGACACGACATGTGTTCTGTGATTCAGCAAGATGGACATCTTACTTTTGTAAGATTTGTTCAACAGTTAGTGAGTTTCTACATATGGCCCTTATTACCAAGGTGTACCTTAATCTAACATTGAATAAGTTCGAACTCTTTTGGCGATTTCAATCTCTTTCTCTAGCTCAGCTCCTCTTTCCCTCTCTCAGCTGAATTCATTACCCTCTGGTCCTCTCTAAACCTCTCCCTCTATATAAACCCCCCCACCCGTACCTCTATGGTCATGTACCTGCACTCACCATCTCCTATGGTCTCTCTAATTCCAGTGTTTTCCACTGGAATTCTAATCACTTGCTCATCCCTGATGAACTACAGTCTACCAACCTTTTCCAAGTGCACTTCTTTCTGTTAAAAACAAAAAACTGTGGATGCTGGAAATCCAAAGCAAAAACAGAATTACCTGGAAAAACTTAGCAGGTCTGGCAGCATCGGCGGGGAAGAAAAGAGTTGACATTTCGAGTCCTCATGACCCTTCAACAGAACTAGGTGAATCCATTTCACCCCTTCCTTGGACTCACCTAGTTCTGTTGAAGGGTCATGAGGACTCGAAACGTCAACTCTTTTCTTCTCCGCCGATGCTGCCAGACCTGCATTTCTTTCTGTGTCCATCCCTGAAATACAATCCCACCCCCAAAGGCATTTTCAAGCACTGAACAGCTTTGCATTTGGTCCTCTATTCACTGCAATGTTGATTTGTGCAATCAATCTCTCACCTCCACCGCATTGACAGCTCTATATAAGAGCAAGCTGCATTGTTGAAACACCTCCTCTATCAACCTTGGTCCAAATTTGGGTAATTAGAAAAAGTAAAATAAAACACCATTACGAAGTAGGTGCAGAAAACATTAAAGAAAATAGCTATATGGCTTCTTCAGAACATATAAAGGTTATTCAGCTTTATATATTGGCACAATGTTCATCTTCCAACCCTATTACACTCAGTACACTGATAGGGTATTTGCTGCATGTTTTTGCTGCATGTTTAGTTAAGTGATAGTTAGAAAGAAATAACTTCCATTAATACAGCACCTTTTACGCATTCATGTCCCAAAGGGCTTCTCAACCAATGAAAGAATTTTGAAGCGTGGTCATTGGAATGGAGGTAAATATAACAGCTGATTGTGCACAGAAAGATCTTACAACGTTAGAGGTGTCACACCTTGCATAGCACATTATATCCATTGTGTGAGTGAGTGATTGTCCTTCAAGGTACTTATGCATTTAGGGAAAAGGTTTTGTCCACATGGAGTTCTGGACATTGCCCAGCAGGTGGCAGTAGAGGGCATTTTAATACAAAAATAAAGGCATATGTAAATAAATATGTTTCTTCCTTTCCTCTTTGTTAACCCAGATGCAGGTTATATTCTTACTCCAAATTGACATTTAACTGGAAAATGACCATCTGATTCATGGTCTCTGAGAATTGGGCTTTTCTAACTGGCCTAATTCCCTGACATGGAGGGAGGAGGTACAAGCACATTTACATCCAGAATTTCTCCAGCCACCATTCTGGACAAGGGAAAAAGAATAATTATCTGGGGTCCACAGTTGAAGAGGTGTTAGACGCCCTGTGGAAGCAATTTTTTTTAATTCATTCATGGAATGTGGGTATCACTGGCAAGGCCTGCAATTATTGCCCATCCCTAACTGCTCCTGTGAAGGTGGTTGTGAGCTGCCTTCTTGAATACAACTGAGTGGGTCGATAGGCCATTTCAGAGGGGAGCTGTAGGGGTCACCACCTTTGCTGTGGAGTTAAAGTCACAAATAGGGCCCTATAGCAGGTAAGGATAACAAATTTCCTTCACAAAAGGACATTAATGAACCAGATAGGCGTTTAAGAAGTCCAATAATATCACTTCTATCACAGATACTAGAGTCTTTGATTCCAACTTTATTTCATGAATCGAATTTAAATGTCCCAGCTGCTGTGGTGGGATTTGAACTCAAAATGCCAGAGCATTGGTCCAGGTTTCTGGATTACTATCCCAACAATATAACTATTGAGTCTTGCAGGAAAAAGAGATTTTTTTTTTGTCACAGCTTTTCATCTTGCGGTCATCAGGACGATTTGCAAGAAAATGCCAATGTCAGGGGAAACAACATATTCATATTGTATGTGATTGGTTGGAAAGTGGACTCTGATTAGTCGAGGCATTTCCATGGAGAATGCACCAGTTAATGATGACTGACAATTAACTGCCAAGCATTGTTTGAAATTTAAACCAGACAGCTCAACTCTGATCGGTCAAGACTTTGCCCTGGGGAATGACCCAGCGAATGGCTGTCACTTATTTTGTTTAGCTGCAACCAGTGCAACGTGTGTACATGTTCTTTCTGTCTGCAAAGAACAGGGCCCTGCGTATTAACATATGTAGCTTCCAGTACACACAAATGCACCACACTGCGTCCTGACTGACAATCTTAAATTAACATTCTGTACCTTGTCCATTGCGAACAGCTGAAGGGACAGGCTGTTTGATATGATCCACCAATATTTGGGATGTATGGTCTACGTTCTTAGCATCACAATGACACTGAAATTAATATACCCTGAAATTACTCATTTGTGTGACAGGCAGAACATCTTTTTGACTTGATGCAGCATCCTGTTAGTGGCGAATACCATTCATGTTGCTCCTGCATAGTAGCTGCGTGAAACAGCTAGCTTCACCTGTTGCTCACATTTTTGAGATACCTTGCCCTTCCAGGGTAATCTGAGGTAGACAGGGCACTTTTCAGGGCCGAAAGTCTTAGGCCCGTTCATGAGTTTGCATGATATACAACGCAAAATGTTCTGATCAGGGTAACCAGGATGGTAAAGCATCAAGGTACAGACCGTACCCAACCAGCCCATGCTTGCAAAGCTCAAAAACTCAAAGTACAGAGTCCAACCAAAGATGTGATTCCATGAGTCTCTTTTTTCTGCAATTCTCAAGTGCTGTACTACGAAATGACTATTAATATAACCATTAATGCTACCCTCAATAAGGGGAACAGCATCTGTTTGAGGCACCCAGTTTAAGACTGGTTTTCCCTGTTGCACTGGCTGTACTTGGTAACACCAGACCTTGTGGTCTACAAGGTAAGATCTGATTATCTGAATGTGGAGGCTGGAGGAACAAGCTCCAACTCACTCATATTTAATAATAGCTCACTATGCCTCCCCCAGCGTCCCAGCCCACTCTTCCGCCTCCACCATCTTAGCAGAAGATGATGAACCTGCATTTATAACCCACTTGGATTTTAGCTGTTGGTCACCCTTTCGGTGAAGAGGAACTTTTAGACAATGGATCTAAGTTCATTGGTGGCCAGTTCCAGTCCATGTCCTATAGCTCATCCTGACTGAAATAATATATCCGAGTCAAACTTCCACAAATTTTCAAGAATTATGAGCTGCTTTGGAGAAAACCCACTACGAGATACAAAGTCTTCCCTATTACTTAGGATACTTTAGCTGGTTGGGGGGGTGGGGGTTGTGTACGCAGTAATGGTCTGGTGACAGGCATTAGGTGTAGCACATTGTTGTATTAACTTCTTTACTCCACCATTGCCTGTTGTGCCAATATGACACATTCTGTTATTCATTCTCACTGACAACTCAATAGAATTGATGTGCAGCACTCTGGGTGTACTGACACCAGATGGAGTGCAGCAGTTCAAGAAGGCACCACACCACCACCTTCTCAAGGGCACCTAGGGATGGGCAATAAATGCTGGACTTGCCATCAATGCTCACAACCCATGAAAGAAAGCTTTCAAATCAGTCCATTTTACTAAATCTCACATCATCAAGCACATTTTTTAAATTAAGCAAATCAAGAGTGGTCAAGAAGGGAGGAAGGGATAAACCAGGGAACTACAGGCCAGTTGGTCTAACCTCAGTGGTGGGGAAACTACTGGAAGCAATTCTGAGGGACAGAATTAATCTACACTTGGAGAGGCAGGGATTAATCAAGGACAGTCAGCATGGTTTTGTTAAGGGGAGGTCATGTCTGACCAATTTGATTGAATTTTT
This sequence comes from Carcharodon carcharias, assembly GCF_017639515.1. Taxonomy (NCBI): domain Eukaryota; kingdom Metazoa; phylum Chordata; class Chondrichthyes; order Lamniformes; family Lamnidae; genus Carcharodon; species Carcharodon carcharias. Next base: position 182,195,344 of record NC_054470.1, read on the forward strand.
CGAAGAGGTGACCAGGTGTGTAGATGAGGGCAATGCATTTGACGTGGTCTACTTGGACTTCAGCAAGGCTTTTGATAAGGTCCCACATGGGAGACTGATAACGAGGTAAGAGCCCCTGGGATCCAAGGCAATTTGGCAAATTGGATCCAGAATTGGCTGAGTGGCAGGAAGCAGAGGGTGATGGTCGAGGGGTGTTTTTGTGACTGGATGCCTGTGTCCAGTGGGGTTCCACAGGGATCAGTGTTGGGTCCCTTGCTGTTTGTGGTGTATATAAACGATTTAGACTTGAATGTAGGAGGGTTAATCAGCAAGTTCACGGATGACACTAAAATTGATGGGGTGGTAAGTAGTGAGGAAAATAGCCTTAGATTACAGGAAGATATAGACGGGCTGGTCAGATGGGCTGATCAGTGGCAAATGGAATTTAATCCGGATAAGTGTGAGGTGATGCACTTGGGCAGGACAAACATGGCATGGGAAGTACTGAGGATCAGAGAGACCTTGGCGTGCATGTCCACTGGTCCCTTAAGGTAGCGGGACAGGTAGATAAGGTGGTTAAGAAGGCATATGGTTCACTTGCCTTTATTAGCCAAGGCATAGAATATAAGAGCAGGGAGATTATGCTGGAACTGTATAAAATGCTGGTTAGGCCACAGCTAGAGTATTGTGTGCAGTTCTGGAATCCGCATTATAGGAAGGATGTGATTGTACTGGAAAGAGTGCAGAAGAGATTAACCAGGATGTTGCCAGAGCTGGAGAGTTTTAGTTATGAGGAGAGATTGGATAGACTGGGGTTATTTTCCCTGGAGCAGAGGAGATTGAGGGGGGTCATGATTGAGGTGTATAAAATTATGAGGTGCATAAACAGGGTAGACAGGAAGGAACTTTTCCCCTTGGTGGAGGGATCAATAACCAGGGGGCATAGATTTAAGGTAAGGGGCAGGAGGTTTAGAGGGGATGTGAGGAAGAATTTTTTTCACCCAGAGGGTGGTGGGAATCTGGAACTCACTGCCTGAAAGGGTGGTAGAGGCAGAAACCTACATTTATGAAGTATTTGGATGTGCACTTGCGATGCCATGGTATACAAGGCTATGAGCCTAGTGCTGGAAAATGGGATTAGAACAGTTAGGTACTTGTTTGACCGGTGCAGACTCGATGGGCCGAAGGGCCTTTTTCTGTGCTGTAGACCTCTATGACTCGATGACTTCACCTTCTGCCTTCATGACCTAGGGAGATGCACGCACAAATAAAAACATCAACCAGCACTAATAACCTAAAACTACCTTTCGAACCACAGAACAATAAGCATAGCAGGAGGCCATTAGACCCATTACACCTGTGCCAGCCCCTTGACCGGGCTGTCCAATTGGACTCACTCTTCTGGACTTCCGCTTTCTTGTGGGATGTACGTGTGGCAGTGAATCAGATACCAGCCTTTTACCTCTGGGACTTTCAGGCCAGACCGATGGCATGAAAGGTATCCTCCGCTGTTGGGATGTGAAATGGGTTTGAGCAGCCTCAATCCAGGTCCGCATGGACAAAGGTTTACTGCAGGAAACCACCCTTGCCAGGCCGAATCCTCAGAGAATTTTCTCAGCCTAAGTAAAAGGAGCTACATTCAGCCTCCGATTGTGTAATACCCAACCAGACAGTGGCACAGTGCTAATGTGACTGGACTAGTAATCCAGAGACCCTGGCTAATGCTCTAGATTACTAGTCCAGTTACATTATTACTCTGGGTTCAAATCCCACCATGGCAGCTGGTGGAATTTAAATCCAACTAGTTTAAATAAAAGGTGGAATATAAAGCTAGTCTCAGTAATGGGTGACAATGAATCGATTGTCATTAAAAAAAAACCCATCTGGTTCATTGATGCCCTTGACAGAAGGAGATCTGCTGTTCTTACATGGTCTGGCCTAAATGTGAGTCCAGACTGGGTAAGTAATCTTAACTGCCCTCTGAAATGGTCCAGCCAGCCACTCAGTTCAAAGGAATGGGCAACAAATGCTGGCCTTGCCAGTGATGCCCATGTCCCATGAAAGAAACAGGAACACTGCCCAATTCAGACAATAAATGCCCAAAAAGGAGAGTGCTCTCAACTCTAGCACTGATGTATCTCACTTTGATGAGCATTCAAAACAAAAATCTTCTATAATTTTTTTTCCAAAAACGAACTTGTATATATTTGTAGAAGTACATGACAAAACATTTCAACATCAAAATTACGAAAAAGTGCAATAAAATTTAATTTGTCTCTGTACAGGATGTTCCATTCCTAGGTGCCTCCACACAAGTGTAATTCTCTTGATATTTACAATATATATTCCATGCCTGACAGCAAAAACATTTCAAATTGAATTAAAAAAATCACAGAAAATGCAATAGAATTCAACTTTCCTTCATGTAGCATGTTCCTCACTGAGGTGCCTCAAGGTCACACTGACTCACTATCAGGCTCAGCACATTTTACCTCGCAGGGTTCACTCGAGTGGAGAAGGCCCAAAAGCGAGCATCAACGGCGTCAGGTCAAGGAGTGTATATCGGGCGAGCGCGGCAAGACGCAGGTAGGTGAAGTGGGGGCCCAGAAACGAGAGGAGGGGGGTTTATATGAAGGTTAAGGGAGGGAGGCTGGCAGGAATGCTCCCCAGAAAGGTAGGATCAGTGGGCACCTGGAAATCGGAGGAGGTGGAGGTGGTTTCCCAGGCAACTTTGGGAAGGTTGAGCCAGGGGAAGCCCAGGGATTCCTTGATGGTCACCAATACAGTGGTATTACACAGTTCCAGATCATTAAATTCTGTATTACTGTATTACAGTTAGAATACAGTATTTATTACAGTGACAGTCCAATATGATTGCAGCTGCAGTTCCAAATCATTACCCTCATACCCCCATGGAGATTTTTCCCTTTACGCCCATCAATTTATTTGCATTAAAAATAAAAAATGCTGAAAATATTCAGCAAGTCAAGCAACATCTGTGGAGAAATACAAGAGTTAACAGGCTGGATTTCTGGCCAGCGCCAGGGCCCAGCCAGCTTGCCAGTTCCCTCTCAGCCATTTTTGCAGAGTCGGGATTGAGGGAGGGGTGCAGAAGGACTACTTGCCTGCACATGGTGGAGAACCAGTGAGGCTCATTAAGAGCCACTTAAGGCAAATTAAAAGGGGCCAAATGGGATCTTCCAGTCAGCCCCCAGGTTCCTGCAGGCGGTGGGGGCCAGTTCAGGTGCTTGGAGCTGGCCACCCCAGCAGCAGGCCTGGGGGTGGGGTGCAGCATTCCAGGCAGGCCTAAAGGCCTTCCCCACTTGCCTGGGGCAGGATCCCCCTCATGCCCCCCATCACAGTGGTGGACTGGTAGCAAAAGCAACATTTTCATTTAGATTTGAGAAAGCTGGAGAGGGGGGGCACCTCCATCTTTCAACTCGGCACTTTACAACCTTTAGGGCTCAACACTTGAGTTCAACAATTTTAGATCATAACGTCTGCCTTCATTTTGTTTTGTGTTTTGTTCTTTCTTCTCTCATTTCTTAGTTCTTTTCTTCTTTGTGTTCGGACAGAAGCTTTCCTGCCATTCACACCTCCTCTAGACACCTTTAGTTTCTTTAATTGACCCATTACTACTCCATTGACCCATTGCTACTCCATTTGGCTTTTGTACAATGAAAGATTTTGTCCTCTCTCCTACTTAGCTTTCATAATCTACTGCTCCGATCAAACTGACAGACCTCTGTTTGACCCTCCAGCTTCAAGAGCCCATCCATCATCCTTAAATAGATGGTGAACCTGTCCACAGGCCAACTAACAGGCTGGCCCCACGAAAATCACAATGAGTGACTTTTCTGCCTTGTGGGTTGGGGGATGGGGGAACGGGCTTGGCGCCCAGGAACAATCCTGACCTCCGTTTCCTGCCCCAAATATAAACCCCAGCCCAATGTTTCAGGTCTTTGACCTTTCATCGGAACTGGGAAAAATTAGAAACGTTTGAGCAAATGAAAGTCGGGAGTGGGGGGGGGGACGCGGGTGGGTGCGAGGAGGGGGTGATTGTGGGGGATAGTAGAAAAATGAGGAGGAAAGGTCTTTCATAGGATAGAGGGGATGTTGGGGATAACTGAATGAACCAGGGTGCTGTGAGGAAATAGTCCCTTTGGAACACTGAAAGGGAAGGAAAGGGGATAGGAAGATGTGTTTAGTGATGGCATCATGCTTGAGGGGGCCAAAAATGGCGGAGGATGATCCATTGAATACTGAGGATGGTGAGTATGGAAGGTGAGGACAAAGGGTGGTTCAGGGAGGGGAAGGGATGAGAGCAGAAACAAGAGAAATAGAACAGATATGGTCAAGGGCCCTGTCAACATTGATGCATTGGTGCCATCTTCTGTTCTCACCACGAACAGGAAAGTTTCATTGACTTTGCTTCCAATTTCCACCCTTTTCTCATCTTCACATGGTCCATCTCTGATTCTTCCGTTCCCCTCCTTGACTTCTCTGTCTCCATTTCAGGGACAGGCTATCAACCAATATTCACTATTAGCCCACTGATTCCCACAGATGTCCTGATTACATTTTCTTACTTTCTGCCTCCTGTAAGGACTTCATTCCATTCTCCCAGTTTCTCTATCTCCGTCACATCCGCTTGGATGATGTTGGTTCCATAGCAGTGCTTCCGATATGTCGTCCTTTTTCCTCACTCAATGATTCCCTGCTACAGTGGTTCGGATCTCATCCCTTCCCCACCTCTCTGAACCACTACTTGTCCTCGCTTTTCAACTCACCAGCCTACGTAGTCAACAAGTCATCCTCCGGCATTTCCACCATATCCAGCGAGACACCAGAAAACACATCTTCCCCTGTCCTCCCCTTTCAACATTCTGAAGTTCACTCCACAGCACCCTGGGCCCACTCCTCAGTCACTCTAAACACGGCTTTCCTTTCCTATGGCACCTTTCTATTCAAGCACAGGAGGATCAACACCCCTGTTACCTCCTCCCTTCTCACTATCCAGGGCCCCAAATACTCCTTCCAGGTACTTCTTTCACTTTAGTATACTATATTCGCTGCTCACAATGTGGACTCCTCTACACTGGGGAGACCAACTGCAGGCTGGGTGACCACTTGAGAACACCTCTGCAAGTGTGATCTCAAGCCCCCGGCCGTCCGTCATTTTAATTCTCCACCTTGCTCCCACTCTGACCTTTCTGTCCTTGACCTGCTACAGTGTTCCACTGTAGCTCAACACAAGCTCAAGGAACAGCGCCTCTTCTCTCGATTTTGCACTTAACAGCCTTTTGGGCTCAACATTGGATCCAGCACGTTTAGATCCTAACCTCTGTCCTCATTTTGTTTCGTAGATCATTGCCGGTTGGTTTCTTTTCCTTGTTTCCTTTGTCTTCAGACGGCAGCTACCCTGCCATTCACACCTTCTCTGGTCATATCTTTTTCTTTACTTGTCCCATTACCATTCCTTTAGGTCTTGCACCAGGAAACATTTTGCCATTTAACCTCCCCTGCCCTCCACCCTATCTCAGAACCTCCCTTTTGTTCTTCTTACCATCCTCCGTGCTGCCCCGTAGCCCCAAACTGACCTGACCCACCCACCCCACCACCTCCCCCCCGTTCCCCCCCCCAACCACCTCCCCGCCCCCGATCCACATTCTTAAAACCTATCACATTTCTAACTTTTCCAGTCCTGACCAAAGATCTCAAAAGCTAACTCTGTTTTTCTCTCTCTCTACAGATGCTGCCTGGCCTGCTGAGTATTTCCAGCATTTTCTAATTTTATGTCAGATTTCCAGCATCCCAAGTATTTTCTTTTCATTAAAGGTTTTCATTTCTACCCTAAACATTCAGATACATAATTAACCCTGGATATCACTGCTACTGTTAGCGATGAGATTATTATTATGATTATTATTTAGTCCAGGAAAATGAATTGTGGTCACCATCCATTGATTCGGAACCCAGGGTGAGAGCTAATGTCAGAATCGAACACATGATGGCGCCAAATTCTAACCATCTAAATAGTTAAACTCCTCAGCCCCCATTTGGTTCACCATAATTGTCAGAATCTCATTTCTATGTCCCTCCGTACTTTGACCTCCTCTGCATCTCAATGTTTAACCAGAATTGTCTGCACAGTTCCTGCTCTCCTCACTGTGCTGATGATCAGCTGTCCCATTTACCATTTCTTATCTGCCCCCTCAGGTGGACATAAAAGATCCCGTAGCACTATTTTGAAGAAGACCAGGGGAGTTCTCCCCGGTGTCCTGGTTGATCTGCAACTCTCAACCAACAGCATTGTCTAGTCATTATCACATGGCTGCTTGTGGGATCCTGCTGTGTGCTAACTGGCTGCCACATTTCCTGTATTAAAACAGTGACTGCACTTCAAAAAGTACTTCGTTGGCTGTTAAGCGCATTGGGACATCCTGAGGACATTAATGACGCTGTGTTAATGTAAGTTCTTTACGTCTTTCATGAATGTTCATCCCAGCTCGAGAAAGATCATGACACCTTCTCTCAGACAATATTTCTTTTCTAATAGGGCCTCCCAGAGCTTCTAGGCCTGTTTCAGTTCCATCGTCTCATATCGAGGTTTTTTGAATCCCCCTTTCAATATTTACATTCCACCTTCTCAAGAGGAAAGATATTTCAGTCATCATGGACTTGTTAATAAACTAGAGATCAGTTAGTTCATGTAGCACAAGACTTTTTATATTCTCAATTCACTAATAAGGAACATCTTTAACATACAACGTGACGAAAGAAAATCTAACCATGTCCCCTTGACATTCAATGGCATTACCGTCGCTGAATCCCCATTATCAACATCCTGGGAGTTACCATTGACCAGAAATTGAACTGGACTAGCCATGTAAATACTGTGGCTACAAAAGCAGGTCAGAGACTGAAAATTCTGCCATGAGTAACTCACCTCCTGACTCCCCAAAGCCTGTCCAGGCACAAGTCAGGAGTGTGATGGAATACTCTCCACTTGCCTGGATGAGTGCAGCTCCAACAACACTCAAGGAGCTTGACATCATCCAGAACAAAGCAATCTGCTTGATTGGCACCACATCCACCACCTTCAACATTCATTCACTCCTTCGCCGACGCACAGTAGCATCAGTGTGTACCATCCATAAGATACACTGCAGCAACTCACCAAGGCTCCTTAGACAGCACTTTCCAAACCCACAACTGCTACCATCTAGAAAAACAAGGGCAGCAGACACATGGGAACACAACCACCTGGAAGTTCCCATCCAAGTCACACACCATCCTGACTTGGAAATATATCGCTGTTCCTTCACTGTTGCTGGGTCAAAATCCTGGAACTCCCTCCCAACAGCACTGTGGGTGTACCTGCACCACATGGACTGCAGCGGTTCAAGAAGGCAGCTCACCAACACCTTCTCAAGGGCAATTAGGGAAGGCCAATAAATACTGGCCTAGCCAGTGAAGCCCATGTCCCATGAACGAATAAATAAATGAAAAACAAAATGCAACTAAATCAGGTATGAGAAAAGAAAAATTCATTGTGATCATTCTGGCCTCCTATATATTCCCGATTTCCATCCCACTATTATTATCCTGCTGCCTAATTTATTACTTTTGACTGGCACAGGCAGGATGATCCAAATGGCCTCCTTCTGTGTCGTAAATTTACTAGGATTATAGGCACCTCCAGCTGCCTTGGCTTTAAGCTCTGGAATTCCCTTCATAAATCTGTCTGCTGCTCTACCTCTCGCTCCTCCTTAAGACGCTCCTTAAAATCCACCTCTTTGACCAAGTTTTTGATCATCTGACTTAATATCTCGTTACGTGGCTCTATGCAATATTTTGTTTTATAACGGTCCTGTATAGTGCCTTGGGGAGGTTTTACCACTTTAAAGGTGCTATACAAATGCAAAACTGCTGTAGTTATTTTTCCTAGAACCCAAGCAAAAGATCCAATTACATATAATTTTTTATTGATTTGATCACAGGATGTGGGCATCGCTGGCTGGGCCAGCATTTATTGCCCATTCCTAATTGCCATCGCAGCTTGGAGGGAAATTTCCAGGTGGTGGTGTTCCCATGTGTCCGCTGCTCTTGTCCTTCTAGATTGCAGCAGTCATGAATTTGGAAGGTGTTGCCTAAGAAGCCTTGGTGAATTCCTGCAGTGCATCTGTGTGTCAGTGGTGGAGGGAGTGAATGTTTGTGGATGGGGTGCCAATCAAGCTGGCTGCTTTGTCCTGGATGGTGTCCAGCTTCTTGCACTCATCTGGGCAAGTGGAGAGTATTCCATCACACTCCTGACTTGTGCCTTGTAGGTGGTGGACAGGATTTTGGGGAGTCAGGAGATGAGTTACTCGCTCCAGGATTCCTAACCTCTGACCTGCTCTTGTAGCCAAAGTACTTACATTGCAAGTCCAGTTCAGTTTCTAGTCGATGGTAACTCCCAGGATGTTGGTAGTGGGGAATTCAACAATGGCAATGCCATTGAATGTCAAGAGGTAATGATTAGATTCTCTCTTGTTGGAGATGGTCATTGCCTGGCACTTGTGTGGAGCAAATGTTACTTGCCACTTGTCAGCCCAAGCCTGGATATTGTCCAGGAGCTGAGCGGCACTGTCAGAACCCAAACTGAGTGTCAGGGAGCAGGTTATTGCTAAGCAAGTACCACTTGATAGCACCATTGATTACCCCTTCCATCACTTTACTGATGATCGAGTGTTGATTGATGGGGTGGTAATTGGCTGGCTTGGTTTTGTCCTGCTTTTTGTGTACAGGACATACCTGAGCAATTTTCCACATAGCCAGGTAAATGCCAGTGTTTTGGCTGTACTGGAACAGCTTGGCTAGGGGTATGGCAAGTTCAGGAGCACAATCTTCAGTACTATTGCCGAAATATTGTCAGGGCCCATAGCCTTTGCAGTATCCAGTGCCTCAGCCATTTTTTGATATCACATGGAGTGAATCGAATTGGCTGAAGACTGGCATCTGTGATGCTGGAGACCTCCGGAGGAGGCTGAGATGGATCAGCCACTTGGCTGAAGGTTGTTGTAAATGCTTAAGCAACTCTCTGGAGAAGGAGGCTCCACAAATATCACCATTCCTAAAACCGACTTCTTTGACCAAACTTTTAGTCACCTGTCCTAATATCTCCTAATGTTTCATTTTGTTTCATAATGCTCCTGCGAAGCATATGAGAACATTTGCTTACTGTCAAGGCACCAAACAAATACAAGTTGTTATTGTAGATATTCTGCACACTCCCTTACACTCTACCTCATTCCTTAAAGTTGAGCAATTGGAAAGAGGGATTAGATAAGACCAGTGAATTAGTCATTGAGCATTGTTTCATGGCCGAGTTGAAATTTAAGATTTTAAACCTTATTCCCAGAATGTTACTACTCTCCCGGGCAACAGTTACACTTTAATAGAGCGTAGCATTTTAATAAACATTTCAATTAACTGTGATTTCTTTTGGCAAAAATAAGAACAGCTGTTCCAAAGAGGAGGACGGAGGGGGTTCCGAATCTACAGATTGTATTTGAACAGCTTAACATGTTACAATGTAGAAAGTACTAATTCATTAATTAAGGAAACAAACTTCAATTTTTGAATCCCCAACTCTTTAAAAAAAGATGCATTTAGACAACGATTCTATGGTTCATGGTTTTTCATGTAAAATGAATCATATTGAAGTTGAGCGACTGTTGTGATGTAGGCATGGTTCTCTGCCTTGATATTTTAACCAACTGTTTGCTTTGCTATTTTAGGTATGTCCTCAGAAAGTCATTGTTGAGTTAATTATGGAATCCAGGCTTGGGCTGATAAGTGACAAGCAAGGCTCATGCCACAAAAATGTCAGGCATTTAACTCCAAGAGAGCGCATAACCATCTACCTTTGACATTCACTGCCCAAATCTCATCACTTTCTAACGGTCACCACTAATCAGAACTTGAACTAGACCAGCCAAGGCAACTAGGCAAGGTCAGAGGCTGATCATTCTGCAGCAAGTAACTCACCCCCAGCCTTTCTAAAGCCTCTCTACTATCTACAAGACTCAAGTCAGAAATGTGATGGAATAGGCTCCGCTTACCTGAATGAATGCAGATCCAATTAAACTTAAGTGCTTAACACCATCCAGAATAACGTAGATGGCTTGATTGTCAGCCCATCCAGCACCTCAAGCATCCAGTCCCTCAACCATTGGCGCACCATGACTTCCGTGTGCACTATCCACAGGGTACATTGCAGCAACTCACGAAGGCTTCCAGACCCTCAACCTCCACTCCCTGGAAGGACAAGGGCAGCAGTTGCATGGTAATATTGTCACCCCCAAGTTCCCCTCAAAGACATAAGGGGAACCATCCTAATTTGGATATATATCACCATTCCTTCATTGTCAATGGGTCAAAATCCTGAAGTTCCTTTTCTAACATCTTCACCATATGGACTGCAGCAATTTAAAGGGTTGGCTTTCCACAATCCCTTGGATGGGCAATAAATGCTGGTCATAATGGCAATGCCCCCATCCCATGAATGAATTTTCAAAATGTACATCTTAACTTGTTTTTAATCTTCTTACCAGGAAATAGTTAAAACAATTGACATCATCACCTCCAGTGTTCCCCAAGGATCTATCCTTTATCCCCTCCTATTTCTCAACCACCTGCAGCCTCTCGGCACACATCATCCAAAACACATATACATTAATGACACACACCTCTACCTCAGTACCACTCTCTGGACCATTGCCTCTAAATTGACAGACTGCTTGTCCAACATCCAGTATAGGATGAGCAGAAACTTCCTCCAATTAAATATTAGGAAGACTGATGCCATTGGCTTTAGTCTCCACCACAAACTCCTATACTTAACTATTGGCTCCATACCTCTTCCTAAGTCTGAACCAAACTGTTTGCAACCTTGACCTTAAGATGCCCTTCTGACAACATATCCACACCATTGCCAAGATCACCTATTTCCATCTCCGTAAAATCACCTGACTCCACCCCTGCCTCAGCTCATCTGCTGCTGAACCACATCCATCCATGCCTTTGCTACCTCTAGACTTGTTAATTCCAACACAACTTGGCTGGCCTCCCATCTTTCACCCTCCATAAATTTAAGTTTAGCTGAAACTCTGCTCTCCATATTCTATCTCACACCAAGTCCTGTTCAACCATCACTGCTGTGCTCACTGACCTACATTGGATCCTGGTCTGGCACACTTCAATTTCAAAATTTTCATCCATTTTTTAAATTCCTCCATAATGTTTCCCCTCCCTAACTCTGTAACCTGTTCCAGCCCCACAAGCCTCCAAGATATCTGCACTCCTCCATTCTGGTCTCTTGAGCATCCTCAATTTTAATGGCTCCACCATTGGTAGCCATACCTTCAGCTGCCTAGGCCCCAAGCTCCCTAAACTTCTCTAATTCTCTTCCCTCCCAATTTAAGATGCTCCTGAAACTTATTTGAACAAAGCTATTGGTCATCTGTCCAAACATCTCCTTATGTGGCTCAGTGTCAAATGTTGTGTGATAAAGCTGCTGTGAAGGAGCTGGGGGAATTTACCTATGTTGCAGAAAGGGAAAGTGCTGTTTTTTTGTTGAGACTGGAATGGGACATGTAGGCCTGCAGGACCAGTACGTGTATGCAAGAGAGTAAGCTAAGGTGTTTACAAGAGTCCTCAGCAAAACATGCCAACTGAATGATCCTAACTAGGCTTCTTCCAAGGTTCCCAGCATAGATGTCAGTACCCAGCCAATTTGGCTCATTCCTTGTGGCATTAAGATGTGCTTGGCTGCACTAAACAAAGCAAAGGCTATTGGCCTTAACAACATCCTGAAGACCTGCGCTCCAAAGCCAGCAGCTGCATAGCCAACATGAAGCTAAAACAACAGGCTACATACATCATGAACAGTGGAAGTATCATGCTATATTCAGAACCAAGTGATCCCACAACCACCAGGTCAAGTCATTCACAGTCCTGCCAGATAAAGTCGTAAATGGGTGGTGGACAATTAAACAGGAGGAGGAGGCTCCAGAAATATCCATATCCTCAACTGTGGAGGAGCCAAGCATGTCAGCGTAAAAGACAAGGCTGAAGCATCTTCAGCCAGAAGTACCAAGTGGATGATCCATCTCGCACTCCCCAACCCGAGATCCCCAGCATCACAGGTGCCAGTATTCGGCAAATTAAATTCACTCCATGTGATACCGAGAAACAGCTGAAGGCACTAGATACAAGTTCTGACAACATTCCAGCAACAGTACTGAGGACATGTGCTCCAGAACGAGCCGTGCCATTAGCCAAGCTGCGTCTGCACATCTACAACACTGGCATGTACCCAACAATGTGGAAAATTGCCCAGGTATGCCCTGTCCACAAAAAGCAGGATAAATCCAACCCAGCCAATTACTGCCCCATCAGTCTACTCTCATTCAATGGCTGTGCTATCAAGTAACACTTACTCACCAATAACCTGCTCACTGATGCTCTGTTTGTGTTGTACCAGGGCCACTCGGCTCCTGACTACATTACAGCCTTAGTTCAAACATGAATAAAAGAGCTCAACTCCCGAGGTGAGGTGAGAATAACTGCTCTTGACATCAAGCATTTGACTGAGTGTGATATCAAGGAGCCCTAGCAAGTCTGGAGTCAAGGGAATCAGATGGAAAATTCTCCGTTGGTTGGAGTCATGCCTAGCACAAAGGAAGATGGTTGTGGTTGTTGGAGGTCAAACATCTCAGTCCCAGGACATCACTGCAGGAGTTCCTCAGGGCCGTTTCCTAGTTCCGACCATCTTAAGCTGCTTCAACAATGGCCTTCCCTCCAACATAATGTCAGAAGTGGGGAATGATTGTAGTGTTCAATTCCATTCACAACTCCTCAGATACTGAAGCAGTCCATGCCACATGCTGCAAGACCTGGACAACATTCAAGACTGGGCTAAATGGAAAATAAGATTAATGCCACACAAGTGCCAGACAATGATCATTTCCAACAAAAGAGAATTTAACCATATTTCCTTGACGTTCAACAGCATTACCCTAGCTCAATCCCCCTCCATTGACCAGTAACTCAACTGGACCAGCCCCATGAACACTGCAGCCAAAACATCAGCTCAGAGGCTGCAAATCCTGTGGTGAGTAACTCACTTCCTGACTCCCCAAAGCCTGCCCACCACCTACAAGGCACAAGTCAGGAGTATGATCGAATACTCTCCAATTGCCTGGATGAGTGCAGCTCCAACAATACTCAAGAAGCTCAACACCATCCAGGACAAAGCAGCCCGGTTGATTGGCACCTCTTCCACCATCTTAAACATTCACTCACTTCACCACTGATGCACAGTGGCAGCAGTGTGTACCATCTACAAGATATCCTGCAGCAATTCATGAAGGTTCCTTCGACAGCAACTTCCAAACCCAGAAAATCTATCACCTGGAAGGACAAGGGCAGCAGACACATGGGAACACCACCATTATGGAGGTTCCCCTCTAAGTCACCCACCAACCTGGCTTGGAACTATATCGCCATTCTTTCACCATCAAAATCCTGGAACTCCCTTCCTAAAAGCGCTATGAGTGTACCTACACCACATGGACTGCAGTGGTTCAGGAAGGCAGTTCACCACCACCTTCTCAAGAGCAACTATGGTTGGGTAATAAATGCTGGCCCAGCCAGCAATGCCCATATCCTATGAATACATTTTTTAAAAGCCAGCAGCTAGCCTAATGCAGCTGTTACACTTGCATCCACCTGACAATGTAGAAAATTGCCCTACTGACAAAAAATAGGTTCAATCTTACCTAAGTAAGTAATATCTTGCATGACGAGTGCTTTACAGCTAATAAAGTATAGACACTGTTGTGAGGTTGGCAACATGGCAACGAACTTGAGGACAAAAAAACTCCCACAAACAGCAACTTAATAAGGATCAGTTAATCTGTTTTTCTGACATTTATTGAAAAATAAATATTGGCCAGGAGACTGAGACCAACTCCCCTGTCATTACTAAAAAAAATGAAAGTTGTTATTAATGATCAAGCAAGGCCCACAGTCTGCTCACCACCGTTCACTTTGGGTTCTGCTAAGACCACTCAGCTCCAGAACTCGTTATTGCATTCAGCTAGACATGGACGCAAGAGCTGTATGACAGAGGAGAGGTGTGAATAACTGCTCTCGACATTAAGACAGTACTTGACAGAAAGAGAAGAAAACCTTGCATTCATATAGCATCTTTCAAGACGCCAAAGTGCTTCGCAGCCAATGAAGTACTTCAAGTGTAGTCACTATTGTAAAGTAGGAAAAGTGGCAACCAATTTGCACACAGCAAGATCCCACAAACAGCAAAATTTTTGTAGTGCAGAAGGAGGCCTTTTGGCCCCCGTGACTGCACTAGCTCTCCGGGTGAGTTTGGGAGATTCAATTCAGATAACACAAGAGGTAACACAAAAACACTCGCACCTCTGCTCATTCCCCCAACCTCCAATAGATACAGTCATCTTTTATATGTTAAATACACAAATATCTTATTTTTCAATCACCATTTGAATAGATACTATTTTATAAATACACATACATACTCACACACACAACATACCATACAGCAATTAAGCTTCTTAAAACAAGAAGTTAATTCAGTCAAGATGTATTTAGCCCAATGTAACTTAGTGAAAGAACATAATGGACTCCCCACCCCAACACCTTAAACCAGCTCATATTTCAACTCTTTCTTGGACTCGAACTCAAGTTCTGTTGAAGGGTCATGAGGACTCGAAACGTCAACTCTTTTCTTCTCCGCCGATGCTGCCAGATCTGCTGAGTTTTTCCAGGTAATTCTGTTTTTATTATAACATACGCTATTTCAAATTGTGACCATCAAAAATCAAATATTCTGCATGTTTATCAATTTATTCCATTAATTTATTTGGAGATCCACTATCCCACAACAAGATCCTTGGTTTGTAAATGTACATGAATGTATTTACTATTATACAAGAAATTCATGGATTATTTTACTCTAGAACACATCATACCTTCGTATTTTCGTACAAAATGCTATGCAGAGGTTACATCTCCTTACTGCACGTTTCTCAGTTCTTTGCTGTCACATTTGAACATGATAAGGCCGCTTAGCCCATTCCACCACCAGATTAGATCATGTCTGATCTTTATCTCAGGTCCCCCATCCTGATTTGTCTACTCTTTCAGAACAAAGAGGGTTAACACTGCAATAAAACACTCCTTCACTTTGGCATCCCTAATCAGCAAATACGCCGAATGATTTCAAATATTGACATTAAAGATTTACAGTGTGGTAATGACTAGATAACCTGTTTTTGTGATGTTAATTGAGGAATAAATATTGCCCAGGGCACTGGAGATAGCTCCCCTGCTCTTCTTGAAAATAGTGCCATGGGATCTTTTAAGTCCACCTGAGCAGGCAATTTGCACACAGCAATGTGAATAATGACCTGGACATTTGTCAGCTTTGTCTCAGTGTGTAGCACTTGTGCCTCTGAGTCACACAGTTCCAGTTTCCAGGCCCACTCCAGGGCTTGTACACAGAAGTCATGGCTGACACTGCAGTGCATTACTGATGGAATGCTGCATTGTCTGAGGTGCCATCTGTCGGATGAGATGAGTAATCAAAGGTCTCCCTTCTTAGGCGGTAAAATACCCCCATAACACGTTTTCAAAGAAGAGCAGGCACATTCTCCCCCACCTGGTGACCTGGCCACTATTTATCCCTCAAACACCATAAGAACACATTATCTGGTCATTATCACATTACTGTGAGAGTTTGCTGCGCACATATTGGCTGCTGTGTTTTCTACATCACAACAGTGACTACACTTGCAAAGTACTTCCTTGGCTGTAAAGTATTTTCAGATGTCCACTGGTCATGAAAAGCACTGTACAAATGCAATTTTTCTTCCTTTTTAAAATTTTTAAAAATTCATTCAAGGGATGAGGGCTTCGCTGGCTAGGCCAGCATTTATTGCCCATCCCTAATTGCCCTTGTTGGTTGAGGAGTAAATATTGGCCAGGACAATGGGAAAAAACTCACCTGCTCTTTTTTGAAATAGTGCCATGATGGATCTCTGAAAGGGCTTCAGTTTAACATCTAAACTGAAAGTGTGGTTATGGTGCCATGTCGATTGTTGTAAAAACCCATCTGGTTCACTAATGTCCTTTAGGGAAGGAAATCTGTTGTCCTTACCTGGTCTGGCCTACATGTGACTCCAGAACCACAGCAAGGTGGTTGACTCTTAAATGGCTTCTGAACAAAGGCAATTAGGGATGGGCAATAAATGCAGGCCTAGCCAGCGATGCCCACATCCCATGAACGAATAAAAAAAACACTCAAGAAACTTGATGCACCTCTTTACCACAGGGCTCAGTACCCATCTCTTCAGCACTCACACACTGGCTGCAGTGTCCACTATTCGACTGGATGTATTGCAACAACTTAGCAAGCTTATTTCAACAGTGCTTCCCAACTCCTTGAACTCAGCCATCAAGAAGGACTAGCGACAATATCATGGGAACACCATAAGATCCCTCCTCAGTCATACATTTGGATAAACATAGTTTTTGTTTCAGCATTTCTTAGTTAATTCTGAGAGGAAAATAAGCACCACAGGAATGATAGGAAGCTAGTCAGCCGGTTTGAAAGTGAGCTTCAATTTCTATAAGAAAACAACAATATCCAGCCGCCCTGGTACGAAGTTGATTCACAAGGACGGTAGCACCCATAAATGCACCCTATGGTGAAATATCCCGAGGGTCTTTGATACAGTGAATCGGCTGGTATGCTCTCTGGGCTGTTGTGCATCGGTCAGTAGAGGGCAGAGCATCTCTCCCTTCATCTACCCAACTATGAAAGAAAAGAGCTCACTCAGCTTTCCTACGCCTTGCGAGATTCTTTCGCTTTGGATGATGTGAAATGCTGATTGCCAGACTGTGTGTGTCTTTTTTTCCATTTCTCTCTACGATCCACATGCGTGTAATTGGCTTCGACAATGATAGAAACAGCTCACCAGACATGTCGCCATATTGTGGAAAACATGAAACAGCTGTAGCAAAAAAAAATGTCCGGACAAAGCTCTTGGTTGGTGATTGACACCCTTGCAGAGAATGGCTTTCTGCTTCCACACTTGCACGAACTGAAGCTTGTCCAACTTCACCTATAATCCTACCAGCCGTCAGTGTTATTTCGAGGCTTCAGGGAAACAGTTCAAAGTGAGCCCCTTCTTTCAGGCTCAGAACCAACATTCTGCAAGTCACCCCAGAGTGTTTAAAAGCCTAATAAGGTGAAAACAATCACAAAATAACTTGCAACGGAGGAGAGAAAGCCGCATGCATTGAAAAGAAAAACAAAATAGCCAGCTCACTTAAAATAGAAACACGTGGGGCAAAAGGAAATGCCCTCTTGTCAAATTTGGCCTTTTCTATCTCACTCGATTCGTCAAATGCCAGGCGGGGTTGTTAAATCGTAGAACCGCGCGGCGCAGGAGGTCACTCGGCCCACCGGGCCTATACTGGCTCACCGCAAGGGAGCCCCACTCCTCTTTCCCTATAGCCCTTCAAGTGTTTCCTTTTTAAATAGATGGGCTTCCTTCATTTCAGCGGCTAGACTGGCCAAGAGGCAGGTCTGTAAAGGAGTGAGGAACAAAGGCAAGCTTTCAGCTGGATGGATCTTAATTCTACCTTCCAAACCTGAACTGCAAAGCGGGTTCATTAAGCAGAAGATAATGCAAAGTATTACACATAACTCAGACCCCTCACGAGGGAAGGGGGGGGGGAGTTCATCATCTCTCCTGCTTGTGTGCATTGGCTGTTTCTTCCCAAAATTAAGTGATTGTTTCTTTTCTCTCAACACGATGCCCCCCCACCCGATCTTGGCTGTTAAAGTGAGCTAGCTAGTTATTTATAATCCCTGGATAGCTGGGGGGCGGGGGGTGGGAGAGAGAGAGACTGTATACCTTGGCTATAACCCGACCAGCACAAAGCCCCGATTGTGGCTGTCTTTTCCAACCCACACTGAGAGGGAGAGTCTAGGCGTCCACGTCTGTCCTCTTCAGCTGTAGGCACACACCACTCCAGAAAGGTAAGTGATCTTTAAACCACATATCCAAACAGATGCTCTTAAATATAAACCAATGTGTATTCAAAATCCTGAGTTCAGTATATGAAAAAAAGAGCAAAGCAACAATTTCTTAGCGGCTCATCTTTAAAGTAATGCATCTCTGCTCCAGCCAATTCTCTTTGAAATCTGCACAATTTAAGACTCTCTAAATGTTAAAGGCTAATTTGAAAATGAAGGTTATGGCTAGGAATCTATTCAATTATGCTCTTTTGTTTTTTTTAAAAAAAGTCTTGATTCCATACATGGGTTGCTAGTGAATGTGCTTTCCCCCCTCTTTAATTTCTCACAATAGAATATTTTATAATATAATTTTGTTAAATTTTATTTTTGCTTGCTTTTCGAGAAATCTGGATTTCTATATGAATTGGTAACGTAGCAACCACCCTGTCTGGTTGAGAACGATTGACTATACAGTGATCGACCCACACTGGCTTCCTGGATTGTAAGACTATCCGTGTTTAATAGATTCGCTTCCAGTTAATATAAGAATTCAACGACTTGTTTCGTCCGCAGACTCGCGTTTGAGTCCGTAGATGTGGAAATTGAATTCATTGAAATTATTCTTAAATTGATTTTTAAAAAAATATTTTAAGTTGTTACAAAAAATACATTGAAATTATACTTAAATTGATTTTTTTTAAAAATATTTTAAGGAAAGTTGTTGCAAAAAATACATTGAAATTATTCTTAAATTGATTTTTTAAAAAATATTTTAAGGAAAGTTGTTGCAAAAAATACATTGAAATTATTCTTAAATTGATTTTTTTTAAACATTTTAAGGAAAGTTGTTACGAAAAATATTGGGAGAAAAAAATAAAATCAACATTTTTTTTCTCTGGTCCAAACATTGCGAAGTCCCGGGTTGTTATATATCGGTGTGTCTCCGCGATGCACATGTCGATAAAGGACCTTGCCATGCTCTGCCCCACAGCCAGAGTGAAAGATGAAAAAGCTCATTGTTCTTCTGCTTTTGAGCTCTTTGCTCGTCATCCAAGCCATGCCCGCCAATCGTCTGTCGTGTTACAAAAAGCTGCTGGGTGGTCGAAGCTGCCACAACATCCCCGATGGGACCGAGCACTTGCGACCCATCGACAAGGGGCTGGTGGATCACTTCTGGGCGGGGGACGAGTGCGAGATCGTCTGCTACTGCAATTTCCAAGAGTTGCTCTGCTGCCCCAAGTAAGTCATTCTTCTTAAGCACCCTCCCCCCACACACACACACACACACACACCTGCCCTCGCCGTTAGGGGGAGCAGCGTTTACACACTAAAAGCATATTTGCAAACAGTGCCAGGAGTGAATGAGTCACTTACCAAACTAGTACACACTTTTATTCGCGCCGTAATGTACTGCGATTCGCTAATAAATACCAAGTCTAGATGAGGAAAGATACTGAATATTTTTCAGCTCGCTCTTCGCTGCAACGCCAGCAACATGTTTACATATGGTACCTTTTAACTCAATAAAAGACACTTCACAGGAACAAAGTTTGGCACGGGGCCACGTCATCGCGAGAATCGTGTCCAAGAATTTCACATGCAATGAATTACTTGTAAACAAATAACTTGCATGTATAAAGTGCCCTTCACGACCGCCCCAAAACGCTTCCCAGCCAGTGAAATGCCCCTGAAGCACAGCCACTGTTGTAATGCGGGAAACGCAGCAGTCCTTTGGCACACAGCAAGATCCCACAAACAGCAGGGAGATGAATGGCCGGATAATCGCAGAAGCGTGTGGCACGGAAAGAGGCCATCGTGTCTGTGCCGGCCGAAAAACGAGCCCTGGCCCTAACCTCACTTTCCAGCACTGGTGTCCTCGGCCCTGCAGGGTACAGCACTTATGGTGCAACTCTTTCGAGTACAAACACGTTTCTATCTATTCCTATTCAGATGAAGTTACATTGTTCCATAGCTTGCCATTGTGAGATTTGAACTCTTGATCTTGGGTTTACAAGCCCAGTACCATAACCACTTGGCTATTTAGGCCAAGCCAGCACTTAAGGTGTATCTCCAGACAACTTTTAAATGAGCTGAGGGTTTCCGCCTCTGTTACCCTTTCAGGCAGTGAGTTCCAGACCCCCACCACCACCTGGGTGAAAAAATATTTCCTCATCCCCTCCCCCTCTAATCTTTCTCCCAAAGACTTTAAATCTATGCCCCCTAGTCACTGACCTCACTGCTGAAGTAAATAGGCCCTCCCCATCCATTCTATCCAGGCCCCCCCACAATTTTGAACCTCAATTAAACCACCCCCCTCAGCCACCTCTATTCCAGGGAGAACATCTCTAGCGTATCCAATCTTGCTGCATAGCTGAAATAATGTGTTTTTATCAGTGAAGTTGGTTGAAGGATAAATGTTGGCCAGGGAACTGGGCAGAATCCTCCTGCTCTTCAAAATAATTCACTGAAATCTTTTACATCCAGCTAGTGGACGGACAGGGCCTCGGTTTAACATTATTACTGTTCGAGGGATTTTGCTCGGCACAAATTGCTTCATTATGTTAATTGACATAAAGTCAACGGCCCAGGTTTTGCAGTCAGTGACGAAGAAATGGACCTTGCTCTTCATCATGCTTAGAGCTGGACTCGGACTTTTCATGGTCTTTTGAGCAGGGAATTACAGGCCCAGAACTTCCAAACTCTGGGGGAGTCGTACCCAGGAGGTACCCTGGATGATGCGCTCGGGGAATCCCTGGAAGTCCCCATGCAAGGACTGCATGGGAATTGCGCAGCAAGTTTAAGCTTCTGATGGGCAATTACCCCGCACTGGGAACCATCTGAAACTCTGATTTAAATCGGACACTTTGGATGGTTCAGGCTGTCCAGGAAAAGTTAAAAGAAGTAAAACCATTTCTAACTCCTGAGTAATTATAGTACCGACCCTTCACCACCCCCCCACCCTCCCCTGCACCTCCACTAAACCACCCCCCCCAACCCTGACTACCCCACTGACTCTGTGATTAATCCCCATGCCCCCACCCCCAACTACTCTCCCAACCTCCCCAACTATCCCCCAGGCTATCCTCCCAAATCCCCCAACTAACCCCCATCCCCCCAACTAACCCCCATCCCCCAACTACCCTCCTGACCCCTAACTACCCCCCGCCCCTCCAATTACCCTCTCGACAACCCCCCCCATCCCCCCGCCCCAACCACCCCACAACTACTCCCCACCACAACTTCTCAAAGTGGCTGTGACCTTTAAATTTATCTGCTTTAAGGCAGCTAGTGCTGTAAAAAAAGGGCTGTGGCTCTCCCCCCCCCCCCCCCCCCCCCCCCCCCCCACCCCCCCAAAACCGGCTCTGCTACATTGCACTGAAGGCCTCGGGCACCGGTTGCATTGAATTTTCCTGAGGAGGCCCGAGTCAGAGGGTCGGGCATGAAACGTGCAACTGCAGTCCAGTGTAAGTAAAAAGGAGCGGTATGGCAGTCCAACTGTGATTGACCCTCCTCAGAATTCCTGGTCCACAGTTACAAGAGAGCCTTTTTCAGTGTGGCATCTTGTACAGGGGACCTGTGGCTTGAGAAGCAGGGCAAGCAACCTGCTGTATCTTCGGCCTGCAAAATTGTCACTGACATGCATAGAATTTAAAATTAAAATTATGTTTTTTTAAAAAAAATCTTGATTCCGTACATGGGTTGCCATTGAATGCGCTATTTCCTCCTTTTTAATTCCTCACAGAAGCAGCTAACACATTTTTACAATTTTTATTTTTGTTTGCTTTTCAAGAAATCTGGATTTCTGTATGAATTGATCATGTAACAACCACCTGTCTAGCTGAGAATGACTGACTATATCAGAAATATAGTTAATTCATTGTAGAATTGTACAGAAAGCAAATAGAGGGAAGGAAAGATAGAAATAGAGATAGAAAGGCAAAGTCAAAATAGTTTAATTTTTAAAGATCTCAAACAATAATTGCATTCTGAAAGAATGAGACTCTGCTCTTGTAAAATTAAACTTTAATACCAAAGAGATTGTTTGACATTAATTAAGACCTATCATGCTGTTAAAACTTCACTTACACTTGAAAGCATTAGCCCTAAATTTTTCCAGTTGTGTTTAGTGGGTAACTGGTGAGTAAATACCACAATCTTATACTATTACATGAATTTCAAGCCGAGTCTATTGTTGAGCTACCAGTGGAGCAAAGCCTGTGGAGGAGGAGAGAAAACCACACCTAGAGTACTGTGCAATTTTGGTCTCCATATTTAAGGAAGGATGTACTATGGGAGGCAGTACACTAGATTGGGATAGGAGGGTTGTCCTATGACGAGAGACTGAGTAAATTTTCTCTGGAGTTTAGAAGGAAGAGAGGTGACCTCATTGAAACATTCACGATTCCGAAGGGTAGACCCTGATAGCTTGTTTCCCCTGACTGGGGAATCCAGAACAAGGGGAACAGTCTCAAATTAGGACTGAGATGAGGAGAAATTGCTTCACTCAAAGGGTTGTGAATCTTTCAAACTCTCCACCCCAGAGAGTAGTGGATGCACCATCATTGAATACTAAGACTAAGAGAGAGACAGATTTTGGGCCTCTGAGGGAATCGAGGAATAAGGGGAGTGGGCATAAAAGTTGAATTGAAGCCCAAGATCAGTCTTGATTCTGTTGGATGGTGGAGGAGTTTTGACGGGCCATATGGTCTTCTCTGCTCCTTTTTCTTATGTTCTTAAATCAGAAAATGATTTCCTAATTTCTGTGTTTAAATGCACATGTACGGACTCCAGAGTTTGCTGTCCAATTTACTCCATAAGAGGGGTGAGGGGTGAGGGCTGATAGTCTCATTGTTATTCTTCAAGCAAAGTGTGGCCCTTGCATTTCACAGCCATTATCCACAAGCATCTTCAGTTCTCTGATTCTGACCTTCAGTACACCCTCCCCTTCCTTTATTCCTTCAACCATTCTCTCTTGAGTATTGCTGAAAGAAAAAAGGCTTTTTTCATCGAAGCTTTTGGTCTTGCACTCATCAGGACAATTTGCAAGAAAATACCACTGTCGGGGAAACAACATATTTATACTGTATGAGGAAAAAAAACGCTTGCTAGACTTGTGTAAGAGCGATGAGCTGCCGCTTGATATATATGACAGGGTTCATCCTCACAGCTTGCTGCGTCTGCATATGTATGGACTGCCCAAGACACACAAAAGTGATGTCCCTTTACGCCCTATCTTATCCATGACTGATTCTGCAGAACATGAATTGGCCAAATGGTTGGGTGAATCGTTACAACCAGTTTTGAGCATGTTTTCTACATACAAGGTGAAGGATTCCATCACGTTTGCGAAGAGCATACAGGACTTGCATATCAATAGTTATGTGCTCATTTGACATTGCTAGGCTATTCACCAATGTTCCACTTAAGGAAGCCATAGATATTCATGCTGCAGCACTATATCATGGCGTTCTAGACCTGCCACCATTGCATAAATCAGTATTCATTGAGCTTATGAACTCAGCAACTCACACAGTTGAGTTCAGTTTTAATGGCACCATGTATGCCCAAATAGATGGTGTTATCATGGGATCCCCTCTCGGCCCAGCTCTCGCAAACATCTTTGTTGGGTTCCACGAGAAATGTTTTCAATGGAATGAGAGCCAACCTCCTACCCCTCGCATATTTCCAATATGTGGATGAAACGTTTGCTATATTTAAATCAGCAGCTGCATGTAACAATTTC
Source organism: Carcharodon carcharias (assembly GCF_017639515.1). Lineage (NCBI taxonomy): Eukaryota > Metazoa > Chordata > Chondrichthyes > Lamniformes > Lamnidae > Carcharodon > Carcharodon carcharias. The sequence continues at coordinate 182,219,178 of NC_054470.1, forward strand.
CTTACATGTTTTAATGGGCTCCATCCTGCGCTCAAATTCGCCTTTGAAATGGAGCAGTCAGATGAACTCTCTTTCCTTGATGTACTAGTTGAGAAGTCTGCCGGGGATTCTCTACTACTGCAAGCTTACCTTCACTGGTTAATACACGTGTTGGAACTCTTACAGTTCCATGCGCAATAAGATTGGTCTTATCAGCAACCTCATAAATAAGGCCCAAGCCATTTGTTCACCAGGCGAGCTTGACACTGAAACAGGGCACATCAATGGCATCCTGCTGGATAATGGCTACCTTGATCAGAGGTATTTCTCGCTGTATTTTGTGCAAGCTCATGAACAGGCCCAAGGCCATCACTTTCGGCCCTGAAAAGTGCCCAGTCTACCTCAGATTACCCTGGAAGGACAAGGTATCTCAAAAATGTGAGCAATAGGTGAAGCAAGCTGTTTCACGCTGCTGCTATGCAGTAGCAACACAAATGATATCCACCATTAACAGGATGCTGCCGTAAAGCCAAAAAGACATTCTGCCTATCACACAAATGAATAATGTGGTATATGAATTTCAGTGCCTGTGTGATGCTAGGTATGTAGGCCGTACATTCCAAAGACTGGCAGATCAAACCAAACAGCATGTCCCTTCATCTGTTCACAACAAGCAAGGTAGACTGTCCCCAACCAGCACGTGCTTGTAAATCTCAAAACACAGTGTCCAACATTAGATGTGATTCTGTGATTGGACAATATTTGCTAAATAATCCTCAGCATGGTAAGAAACAAACAATCACTCCCTCCACCACCGACGCAAAGTAACAGCAGTGTGTACCATCTACAAGATGCATTGCAGGAATACACCAAGCCCCCTTCAACAGCACCTTCCAAACCCACGACCACTAGCATCTAGAAGGACAAGGGCAGTAGATAGATGGGAACTTCACCACCTGGAAGTTCCCCACCAAGTCACTCACCATCCTGACTTAGAAATATATTGCCGTTCCTTCACTGTCGCTGGGTCAAAATCCTGTAACTCCCTTCCTAACAGCACTGTGGGTGTACCTACATCACATGGGGCAAGACTTTATGCATCAGCACGTAAAGTGACGCGCAGTGTCTTCGGGGGGAACTCCCGATGTCACCACGCCCCATTTAAATTTTCAGGAAGGCGGAAGCACAGCAAAATCAGCTGTGCACCCGCCGACCTGTCAATGGCCAATTAAGGCCATTGACAGGGTCAATTAAGTAATTAAAGGACCTGCCCGTCCAACCTTAAGGTTGTCGGGCAGGCCAGGAGCCCCGGCGGGAACTAGAAAAAAACATGAAACCTCATCCACGGGCGGGATGAGGTTTCATGTCGGCTTTAAAAAACTTAAATGAAGGTTTTGTAAAATTATGGACATTGTCATATGAGGGGACATGTTAGGGAAATTTTATTTTTCTATTTTTATTTTTTTTTACATTTACAGCCAATCTCCCTGAGGCAGCACTGAGCCTCAGGGAGATGAATGCGCTCTTTCGTGTGCATGTGCGAAAGAGCTCACTCTCGATTTTGGGACTTCCGCCGCCCACGCAAGGAGCACATAGCACTTCTGTGCAGATGTCACACTGGGTAGGCTTTAATTGCCCCGCCCACGTAAAATGGCAGCACGCCTCCAATCAGGGGCGCCGATTGGAAGCGCACTTGTATGTGCCCGCCTTTCAAGTTCCACCCCCCCCCCCCCCCACGATGGAGGGAAAATTCAGCCCATGAAATGCAACGGTTCAAGAAAGCAGCTCACCACCAGCTTCTCAAGGGCAGTTAGGGATGGACAATAAATGCTGGCCTAGCCAATGAAGTCCACATCCCAAGAACAATTTTTTTTTTTAAATTACTCTGACAACCAATTTAAGATAGTCAGTCAGGATGCAGTGTGGTGCATTTGTGTGTACTGGAAGCTACATATATTAATACACAGGGCCCTGTTCTTTGCAGACAGAAAGAACATGTACACACATTGTGCCTGTTTCAGCTAAACAAAATAAGTGATAGCCATTCACTGGTTCATTCCCCAGGGCAATGTCTTGGCCAATCAGATTCAAGCTGTCTGGTTTGAATTTCAAACAATGCTTGGCAGTGGGATAGAAATACAATACTGAGGATGCTGGAAATCTGAAATAAAGACAGAAAATGTTGGAAAAACTCAGCAGGTCTGACAGCATCTGTGGGGAGAGAAACTAAGTTCACATTTCGAGTCTGTATGACCCTTCTTCAGAGCTCTGGAGAAGGCTCATAAGGACTCACATTAACTCTGTTTCTCTCCTCACGGAAGCTGTCAGAGCTGCTGAATTTTTCCAGCATTCTCAGTTTTTATGTTAAATATGCTTGGCACTATCTGTCAGGCACTATCAACTGCAATCTCCATGGCAATGTCTCTACCAATTAGACCATTCACCAACCAATCAGCACTCTCTTCTCATACAGTATAAAGATGTTGTTTCCCCTGACATTGTTCTTTTTTTAAATTTGTTCATGGAATGTGAGCATCGCAAGCTAGGGCAGCATTTATTGCCCATCCCTAATTGCCCATGAGAAGGTGGTGGTGAGCTGCCTTCTTGACCTGCCACAGTCCATGTGGTGTAGGTACACCCACAGTGCTATTGGGAAGGAAGTTCCAGAATTTTGACCCAGCAGCAGTGAAGGAATGGTGATATATTTTCAAGTCAGACTGGTGACTGACTTGGACAGGAACTTCCAGGTGGTGATGTTCCCATGTATTTTCTGCCCTTGTCCTTCTAGATGGTAGTGGTCGTGGGTTTGGAAGGTGTTGTGTAACGAGACTTGATGAGTTCCTGCAGTGCATCTTGTAGATGGTACACACTGCTGCTACTGTGCGTCGGTGGTAGAGAGAGTGAATGTTTGTGGATGGGGTGCCAATCAAGCGGGCTGCTTTGTCCTGGATGTTCAAGCTTCTTGAGTGTTGCTGGAGCTGCACTCATCCAGGTAAGAGGGGAATATTCCATCACACTCCTGACTTGTGCCTTTGTAGATGGTGGACAGGTTTTGGCGAGTCAGGAGGTGCGTTTCTTGCCGCAGGATTCCAAGCCCCTGACCTGCCCTTGTAGCCACAGTATTTAAATGGCTAGTCCAGTTCGGTTTCTGGTCAATGTTAACCCCCAGGATGTTGATAGGATATTTTCTTGTAAATTGTCCTGATGAGTGCAAGACGAAGAGCTTCGTCAAAAAAAGTCTTTTTTTCAGCAATACTCAAGTTCTACACTATCAAATGACTATTCTCTCTTGGACCCTCTTTCCAAGTCTTTCCGCCTTTAAGAACCTTCTCCAAACCCATCGTTTCTGCCAAGCTTTCAGTCACTTCTTCATTTCTTCCCCAATGGCTAGCCAACTGCTCATTTACCTATTATGTTTTCTGTTCCCTTTGTAAGGTGCCCCAAGACTTTTTCCAGATTAATGTACTACATGTATGCAACAACCTGCGTTCAAGGCTTTTTGAAGCATTTTAAGGGTTTTTTTTTCTTTAATTAGGTAATTCAAATTGACAGACAATTAGTGACACAGAGATTACGGGAATACGAACAATGGACAACAATAACTTGTATTAATACAACACTCAACGTAGTAAAGGATCTCAAAGCCTGTCACAAGAGTATTATCGAACAAAAGTTGACACTGGACCATGTAAGGAGGTATTAGGGCATATGATCAAAAGCTTGACCAAAGAGGTAGGTTTTGAAGAATGACTTAAAGGAGGAAATAGAGGTAGAGAGAACGAGAGGTGTAGGGTGAGAATTTCAGAATATAGGGCCTTGAGAGCTTAAGGCACAGCCACAGTGGTGGAGCAATAAAAACCAGGATTGTGCAATGGGGAGGTGGTGGTGTAGTGGTGTAGTGACTAGACTAGTACTCTAGAGACCCAGGGGACTATATGTCATTCCAAACCCGGTGGAAATGTGGTTGACTCTTTTTTAAAAAAGCCTTATGACGGGTAATAAATGCCTGCCAGTGATGCCCACACCCCATGAGTGAATAAACAAAAAAGAAGCTAGAATTAGTGAAGCATGGAAATCTCATGGGTTGTGGGGCTGGAGGAGAATACAGAGACGGGGAGGCTGGGGGAGAATACAGAGACGGGGAGGCTGGAGGAGAACACAGAGACGGGGAGGCTGGGGGAGAATACAGAGACGGGGAGGCTGGGGGAGAACACAGAGACGGGGAGGCTGGGGGAGAACACAGAGACGGGGAGGCTGGGGGAGAATACCGAAACGGGGAGAGTAAGGGATTTGGAAAACTAAGATGAGAATTTAAAAATTGTGGTATTGCCAGACCATGTGCCTGAGCGGAGAGATGGTGGGTGAAAAGGGCTTGGTGTGAGTTATGGCAGCAGATTCTTGAATGAACTAAAATTTGCAGAGGGCGGGAGATAGGAGGTCATCCAGGGGTGTGTTGGAATAGTTAGGTCACGAGGTAACAAAGGCGTGGGTGAGGATTTCAGCACCAGGTGAGCTGAGGCCGGGTGGAGTTGAGAGTTGAAGATAGGGCGTCTCAGTGACAGTCTTTTTTAGCCTCAGAGAATTGCCAGGGAGAGCAATGGAGTTGGTGACAAGGGACTGAAGAAGACCAACAGGAAACCGGCCTGCATTCTACCCATTCTGTCGCACACAATTGCAATGCCTTGTGCATTGGAATATATGGCCCTCAAGCTGCATCGACGATCTGGGAGACAAAGAAAGATTAAAAATTCCACCTAATTTTAGAAAAGAAATCTGGGAAATTCCTCTCCGAACCCCTTAAACAATCAAAACCAGTCCAGGAGATCACTCTGGCCCAGATAATGCTCTGCAGCACCACTTTTTGTATCAGGTGACCTCAGCTCCAGCTGGAATCGGATCCAGCTCTTGCTTGAAGCAATTCAGCAAATAGACACCCACTGTATGAATTGGTAGCTTGTCCCAGGGGTTCACTATTCTCCAGGAGAGGACCAGTGGTCAGGAATCACAAAATTGCATTAGTGTCGGAAGAGCTGAGCAGTAAGTTTATGAAGATGAGAATGTCGGTAAAGTATACTGCCTTAACTAATCCTGTGATGAATAACCACTGTGTATTTATACCCTTAACCAACACATAAAGAAAATGGCATAGAGCTTGTTACAACATGCAAGGATTTGAGTGACACCTTGAGCTTCAAGAGTGAAATTCATGGAAATCCAAATGTCCTAAGTACATACACTTTACTGCAATTCGATCAAATGCTAAATGAGATCCCTAACACGGCAACTGTTCATACTTGAAATTAATTAGAAGCTGATTGAGTTTATTTAATAGCCTGTAAATACAATGCCTAACATGTTGCTGTGTGGTTTCTAACAGGTTGCAGCCATATCATGTATCTGTGTAGATCGTAAATAAGCAAATAGGAGATTGCAGATTTAATCTTGTTTCACTGAATTCTGTGAAATTGTATTTATTTAATGTTGAATTATTTTGTGGTCAGCAGAAAATGTAACTTGTATACTTTTAAATATCTAACTGAAGGTTTTTTTGGTCTCCAATTCCACAATGTCATCTTAAAGATACTTCCAGCACTTAACAACTCTGGCGGTGCTTGCCATTAACTTAACATTTTTAAATCATTTACTCAGATCCTACATTTTTAATAATGTTTATTCTTCCCATGGCGATGGTTTTCAGCAATTAAGGGATACTCTTAATTGATGTGTCAGTCTTGGGAGCCTCTGAGTGGGATGGTTGTGAGTTTAGGGTCCAATTCCAGGGGCTTTATCACACAACCGTAGAAGTATTGCACTGTTGGAGGTGCCAACTCTCTGATGAGACCTTAAACTGAGGCTCTATCCTAACACAAGAACATGGGACAGAAGCAGGAGAAGGCCATATAGCCTGTTCCACATTCATATGACCTTGAGCTTCAACTCCACTTTCCTGCCCACCCTAACCCTAACCCTAACCCATAACCCTTGTTTCAACTGAGAGACAAAAAATCTGTCTATCTTAGCCATGAATATATTCAACGATGGAGTATCCATAACACTATGAGGTAGAGAATTCCAAAGATTCAAAAGAATTCCATTGAGTGAAGTAATTTCCCCTCATCTCTGTCCTAAATGATCGACCCCTTATTCTGAGACTGTGTCCCCGTGTTCTAGGTTCCCCAGCCAGGGGAAACAATCTCCTTGGGTCTATCCTATCAACCCCCATCAGAATCTTGTATATTTCAATGAGATCACTTCTCTATCTTCTAAACTCCAGAGAATGTAGGCCCAGTTTATTCAGCCTCTCGTCATTGGACAGACAACACTCTCATTGCAGGGACCAACCTAGTGAACCTTTAGTATACTGCCTCCAATGCAAGTATATTGTCCCTTAAATATAGAGACCAAAACTGCACACAGTACACTAGAGCCATGTACAATTTTAGCAAGACATCTTTATCCCTGCGCTCCAATCCCCTTGCAAAAAAGGCCAACATGCCATTTGTCTTCCTAATTGCTTGCTGTGTATGCATGCTAACTTTGTGTTGTTTTGCATAAGTGCACCCAAGTATCTTTGAACATCAAAATTTACAAGTTTTGTGTCTTTTTCACAAAACTTCTGCTTTTCTATGAGAACCAAAGTGAATATTCTCAAACTTGTCCACATTATACTCCATCTGCCATCTTGTTGCCCACTCACTTAACTTGTCTGTATCTCTTGCAGCCTCTTTATGTTGTCACAACTTACATTTCTACCTAGTTTAGTATCGACAGCAAACCTGGAACTCCCTCCCTAACAGCAATGCCCTTATCCCATGAAAAATAATTTTTTAAAAACTTCGATACATTATTCTCTGTCTCTTTGTCAAAGACATTAATATAGGATGTAAATTGCAGAGACCCCAGTTCTGATCTTTGCCCTCTTGAGTAGACATAAAAGACCCTGTGGCACTATTTCAAAGAAGAGTGGATGATTAATGTCTGACGTCCTGGCTAATATTCATCCTTCAAGGCACTGCATAAATGCAAGTCTTTTTTTCTCTTTTGAATTACTTATCATTACTGAAGATGCAGATCTCTGTTTGTGTTACGTTTCACATTTTAATGGATCATATGGCCCTTAAAGTTGACATTTTCTTCAGCATCACTAAGCATTTTTTCACACCACTAAATAAATATATCGATCACATCATCCTCCTTCCAACAGTGCTCCATCATCCAACTGGGTGAGACCACCCTTGCCAGGTTTCATTCCTATCAATCAAGACGTAATCAAAGAATTACCTGCAATGGCTTCTCTTCCCACTCCTGCAGCATTATCCCTGGAGTTCCCCCAAAAGACCTATCCTTGGCTTCCTCCAATTTCTCGCCACCTCCCCCCGTGACAACATCTGAAAACATGTCAGGTTCCACATGTATGCTGATGAACCCAACTCACTTTCAACACTTTTGACCCCTTTGCTGCCTCTGATTTGTCACATTTCATCATTTTATATCCAATATTGATCGAGCAGGAATTTCGTCCAACTAAATAATGGGAAGATCTAAGGCATAGTCTTTGATCCTCATTACAAACTCAGCCATCAATTCCATCCCTCTCCCTGGCCACTGTCTGAAGCTGAACAACACCGTCCACAACCTTAAACCTGAGCTGAGCTTCCAATCTCATAGCCTTTCCATCTTCGAGACCACCAACTTCCCCTTCCATACCATCAGCTGTCTGTGCCCCTGCTTCAGCTGATCTCCTGCTGAACCCCTCATCCAAGCCTTTTTCACGTCTCGACTCAACTTTCCAATACTCTTCAAGCTAGCCTCCCACCTTGCACCTTCAGTAAACTTGACCTCATCCAAAACTCAGTTGCCTGTATATTAACTCGCACCAACTTGTGCTCGCTAATATACATTGGCTCTCAGTTCAGCAATGCCTCAATTTTAAAATTTTTGTTATCGTTTTAAAGCGGCTCAAAGGCCTTTCGCCACCCAATCTCTGTACCCTGGCCCAAACCCTTCCTACAAGCCTCCCAAGATTTCTGTTTCTTATGCATCCCCAACTTCAATAGCTCTACCAATGGTGGCCCTGCCTTTATCTGCATAGACCCTTAGCTCTAAAATTCCCTCCCTAAACCTCTCTACCTCTCTCCTCCTTTAAGATGCTCCTTGAAACCTACTTTTTTGACCAAGCTTTTGGTCACCTGTCCAAATGATTCCTTGAGAAGCTCTGTGTCAAATTTTATCTGATAATGCTCCTTGGAAGCATCTTGGCATGTTTTACTATGTTAAAAGAGCTGTGTAAATGCAAGTTGTAGAGCATAGTGTCAGTCTGTGGTTCGAAGAGGTTTCCCTCTTGCCTCAAACACAAATGTGCGATGCAGTTTAAGATTGGGTAAGTGATATGCTCACTCTCAGCACATTACATTCATTGAAATCTTCTTTGGCTTCTTGGATCCGGTGCAAACCTAGTTTTGTCAGTAATGTATTGCCCTCCAGCAAAAAAATCCATCAATAAAAAAATCCCTGGAGGTAAATAAATCAATGTGGCTATGTATACTGCTGCTTATTGCTGCTTATTGGTCAATATAACGGCAAAGAATTGGATGTGTTAGAAAAAAATGGTGCCATGCATTGAGAAAGAGGCATTTTTTCTTCCTTTCTGCTTTTTTCTCGCTTGACCTAAAGGTGCAATGTTTAAATTTCACTAACTTAATGCAACTGATACTACTCTCCCTCTCAGACTCTCCCTCCTGGTAAAATGACATGAATTATTGTTGTCAGTGTTATCATATGGCTTAATGCTGGTGGTTTAACAGAGGCATTAACCCCTTACAAAATTGCAAAGAAGAAGGAACTGTGTGACAAGTCAGAAGCATGTCATTGAAACTTAGACATTCACCAGAAACTTTATTTAAAAATGTTATTTGAATCTTTGGGCATATAGAATCATACATCATAGAAGGAGGCCACTTGTTCCGTAGTGCCGGTGGAGTTATCCAATTAGTCCCACCATCACAACCACTTCCCCAGCTCTTTGCTGATAGCTGTGAAAATGTTTTCTTTATCAAATATCTATCCAATTCTAAATTACCAAGCAGCACTGAAAAATTAAATCAAAGAAGCACTTCTACCCCACGTTTATACAATCAAGATCTGTCCTAAAAATGACTAAATTATATACTACAAGTTGGGAGTAAACCCAATGTCAAATTATTTCTGATGGTAAACAAAGATTTTTGGCTCTATGTGGGCATCAATCAGGTGCCAATAATGCAACCCGGGAACACTATAACACCACCACCACCACCATCAATGCCAACTATTATACACACACAGCCTTAGTGCTCTGACACCATCCAGTGTATTCCAGCTACAATATAAAATTTAAAGAACAGAGAGCAATGTTTTGATCATAGATAAGAATATATATTCCTTACAAGGATACATGAAGTAGTGCTCCCCCCAAGACCCTCGGGGAGTAGCTTAGAACACATACCGGAAGGCAGCAATATCAACCCTTGGTTTATCTCAGTTTGGATGGCAAATGGTGCTACACATCTTTTATAGAGCTTATACCCACCCGCCCTATATGAAAAAAGGACTTAGCAATGGTTAAGGGCATTGTAATGGTTATTCCCGGGGTCAGTAAAGGGGATGGTGATGCTTATGACAAGTTCACTTTTTATAAATCTGCTTCCAGCACTAAAGCAATTTGGAAAATACTAACAGATAGATTAGCCACATATGAAACGTCCTAAATCATAACATATCAATAATATATGCTCTCCACAAATAAAGATTTGCATGCCAAATGACTTCTTTCCATAGCAAATGTCTCCTGTCAACAGATTCAGCTTCAAAATGAGTTAAGCAGAATTTACCTGAATAATAATGAATACCGAGTAATGAGTTACCATGATCTAATACAATAGATTACATGATGCTACAAATTGAGTGAAGATGTATTAGTAGTTTATAATCTTACCAGTTAGTCATTTTTGAATGTACTACAAAATTATATTTCATTTGTTCTTATTTGAATGAGTAAATCAAAATCTAAGTTACTCTATTCTTACATAGGTATATGCTGTATCTCCTCCAATGCCTCAAAGATAATGTTATTGGGCTGGATTTTCCCTCTTGGCACACAAAACAGAATCCAGGACTGTTTCTGAATCCCAAAACTGCTTCCAGGCAGAAACAGTCTCTTATTGTGATATTCATAGAGGTGCTTCCTTGGTTGGCATGTGACCTTGAACGGAACTCTTGACATTTATCAGCTTTTCACATGACTGTATCAATCTTGTTCTGTTTCAGGGACATATTCTTTGGACCAAAGATTTCCTTTGTGATTCCTTGCAATTCTCAATAAAAGGAAATTTAACAGCAGCAGGAAAACCATTTACTATCTGCAATCAAATGGACGATGAAGTGCTTCCCTGTGTACAGAATGTTTCCCCTACAATTTTTCTAGAAATTTTTGTAGAATGTGACCCACAATACAAGAGGTGTTACTTTCTGTGAGTAATTGTAAAAATTATCTTCTATGTTTGTAGACCCAAAAAATGATATAGTGTAAGCATTAAAATACACTCAATCATTCACATGCTTCTTTAACCTAACCTTTCAATCAACAGCTTTTGTCGCCCATCTTACAAGATAGCTACACAATGTTATTTAACAGCAATTTTTTTTATTAAGAAATATGTTTAATTTCTGGATGCTAAAAGACCCCCCTCAGATGCACTTAAAATACTGATATTTATCCAAACTAATTATATAATTCTGCATTGATCCTGCACAGCTTGTTTTCCCAGCAACTGCTAATTCAAATTTATATTCAAGTACCACTTTCAAGAACTGATATTGTTTAAGTGGGGTATTAAAACTTAACATAAGACCCATTTAACACCCCATTTTATAGATTCTTGTACTTTATATTAAACAATCCTTTGTAATATGTTAACTGTTTTACATGATTTATTAAAAATACTTAAACAGCTCCAACTGGTCAAAGTTTATTTTATTGCACAAACATTCCAATTGGGGAGTTGAGGGCTATGAGGAGCTGGCACGAAAGAGGAGATGAGGCCTGGGGCAGATCAGCCATGATCTTATAGAATGGCGAGGCAGGCTTGAGGGGGCTGAATGGCCTACTCCTGCTCCTATTTCTTATGTTCTTATTAATTCTAGTTATAGTTTTTTTTCTCTCTCTATACACTTGCCTGAGTCCTAAGTGGAGGCAAACTCTTTTCCTAAGGCCACTACTTTTGGGATAAGGATGAGTTTGAGAAAACTGTACTAAATGTGGAGACAAGACATTTAGTGGAACAGTAGGACTGAGGCCTATCAGTGTTTTGGAGAGCAGCAGGGTAAACAATTTGACAATCCTAAACTGGACCACAATTAACATTAGTTTCTCTGGGAAAGTTTGTCCAGGCTTCCTGCTCTGGATTGCTATTGTGTGACCTCTACTGGAAATAAAGAGGACTGTTTCATGTTCATAAGAAGTTGGTTAAACAATGGAAAACCGCGTAGTGGTTCACAACTGACTTGGGATTGAAAGGATCATAAGAACATCAGAAATAGGAGCCACAGTAGGCCATTCGGCCCCTCGAGCCAGCTCTTCCATTCAATAAGATCATGTTTGATCTGATTGTGGCCCTAAGTTCACTTTCATCACCACCTCCTCCATCGCCACCATAATGCTTACCTCAGCTCTCTGTAAAAGTAGGCAGGTTTTGCTATTGCACAGCTTGTGCTGAGGCTTGAGTGCCATGAGGCAAGTGTACTAACTTTGGAATTTTGCGCAGGTGGGAATTCAGTGCAGAAAACAAAGGTAGTGCTGCTTTTATATCTTTTTTTCAGCCTCCAGAAGCTGGTCAGTGCTCAAGGCTTTAATTAGGTGAAAAGGTAGGTGATTGTTTCGCGAGGTTTTTTAAGATTTTATCCTTCTAAACATAGGCAGTAATTTAAACCAGTACTGGGGAGATCTAAGTATTGCATTAAATTTATAGCTTAATGAATTAAACTACTTCGTATAACTGCAGACAACAGTTGAGTGAAATTTCTACACTTGAAACCAAATTAGGTAAATTAAGCTCAATAAATGTGGTAAGGCAGGTGATGTGCTGCAGCTGCAGCATGTGGGAGCTGGTGGACACCTGTGTGATCCACGGCAACTAGACCTGCAGTAAGTGTCTGCAGCTCGAGGAGCTTCAGCTCCAAGTCCAAGCTTCGGACATGTCGATGCATGGGCGGGGGGTGGGGGGGCGGGGGGCGGGGGGGGCGGTGAAAGTTCGAGGAGGCAGCCACACCTCTTGGGCTAGGTACTTCAGATTTAGTCCATGGTCAGGGAGGTTGTGACTGTGAGAGAGGCAGGTATGGGGATCCAGAAGGTAGCAATGAAGGACCCTTAGCCCTTGCAATTGTCCAACAGGTTGCAACTCACGAGCATGAGAGCAGAGACTGCAGGGAGGATGAGCAACCTGGGCCATGGCACCATGGTGCGGGGAACCATTCAAATGAAGTAAAATGGAATGTAGCTGTAGCAGAAGAGAGTATAGTTAGGGGGATATACACTGTTCCCTGCAGCCAAGAGTGTGAGACCTGAAGGCTGTGTTGTCTGCCCGATGCCAGAGTTAAGGACATCTCCTCAGGGGAGAGGAGCTTGGGAGTGGGAAGGGAATGATCCAGCTGTTGTGGTACACATGGATACCAACAACATTGGTAGCACTAAGAAAAGAGATTCTGCTGAGGGAATATGAGCAGCTAGAGACTAAATTTAAAAAGTAGAACCAGAAAGGTAATAATCTCTGCCTTTACTACAAAAGCACCAAGCAAATTGGCACAGAAACTAGGAGCAAGAGTAGGCATTCGGCCCTTCGAGCCTGTTCCACCATTCAATATGATCGTGGCTGACCCTCAAACTCAACACCATATTCCCGCTTCCTCTCCGTACCCCTTGATGCTCTTAATATCCAAAAAATTCTCAATTTCTTTCATGAATATACTCAGTGACCCTACCTCCACAGCCTTCTGTGGTAGAGAATTCTGCAGATGGACCACCCTCTGAGTGAAGAAGTTTTTACTCATCTCAGTCCTAAATGGCCTGCCCTATATCCTGAGACTGTGGCCCCTGGTTCTAAACTCCCCTGCCAGGGGAGTCATCCTCGCTGCATCTTGTCCATCTATCCCTGTTAGAATTTTATACTTTTCAATCAGATCCCCTCTCATTCTTCTAAACTCTAGTGAATACAGGCCCAGTCGAACCAACCTCTCCTCATAAGACAGTCCTGCCATCAGCCCAGCGAACCTTCGCTGCACTCCCTCTATGGCAAGTATATCCTTTCTTAGGTAGGGAGACCAAAACTGCACGCAATACTCCAGCTGTGGTCTCACAAAGGCCTTGTATAACTGCAGTAAGACATCCCTACTTCTGAACTCAAATCCTCTTGCCATGAAGGCCAACATACCATTTACCTTCCTAATTGCTTGCTGCACCTGCCTATTTACTTTCATTGACTGGTGTACAAGGACACCCAGATCCCTTTGTACATCCACATTTCCCAATATATCACCATTTAAATAATACTCTGCCTTTCTGTTTTTCACACCAAAGCGTATAACTTCACATTTATCCACATTATACTGCATCTGCCATGTCTTTGCCCACACAAACAACTTATCTAAATCGCCATGAAACCTCCTTGCATCCTCCTCACAACTCACAACCCTGCCTAGTTTTGTGTCGTTAGCAAATATTGGAAGTGTTGCATTTGGTTTCCTCATCCAAGTCATTTATATATATTGGGAATAGTTGGGTACCGAGCACTGATCCCTGTGGTACACCACTAGACTGCCTGCCATCTGGAAAAAGACCCATTTATTCCCACTCTCTGTTTCCGGTCTGTCAACCAATTCTCAATCCAAGCCAGTATATTATCCCCAATCCCATTTGCTTTAATTTTGCCACCACAGGGACCTGAATATTCAAGGGCATTTAACACTTTAGAAGGACAGGAAGAAAGTAAAAGCATATGGGGTGACTCAGTTAGTAAAGAATAAGATCAGTATAGGAGTGAGAAATGATCTTGGTTTGGAGGATCAAAATGTAGAATCAGTTTGAATGGAGGTAAGAAATATCAAAGGAAAGAAGTCAAGGGTGGGAGTGGTTTGTAGGCCTCCTGACAGTAGCTACACTGTAGGACAGAGTATAAATCAAAAATAATGGGTGCTTAAAGGAAAGGTCCTGCAATAATTGTGGAAGATTTTAATCTTCATATAAATTGAACAAATTAAATGGGCAAAGGTAGCCTAGGGGATGAATTCATAAACCATATTTGAGACAGTTCCTTCGAATAATATATTCTAGGAAACTTGCTATTTTTGACCTGGTAATGTGTAATAAAACAGGATTAATTCATGACCTCTTAGCAAAGGATCCCCTTGGTAAGAGTGATCATAACATGATAGAGTTTCACAGATTGAGGAAAGAAATTTGGTTCTGAAACTAGTGTCTTAAATTTAAATAAAGGAAACTACAAGGCTATGAAGACAGACTGGACTAAAGTGGAATAAAAAAATAGGTTAAAAGATAAGATGGTAGAGAAGCAGTGGTAGGCATTTAAGGAGACATTTCATAACTCTCAACAATGATATATTCCATTAAGAAAGAACAATGCTATGAGAAGGATGCACCATCCATGGCTAACTCAGGAAGTTAAGGAAGGTATCAAATTGAAAGAAAAAATATCCAGTGCTGCAAAGTTTGGTGGTGGGCTAGAGGATTGGGGAAACGAGAAAGTGGTAACTTTTAAAAAAAATGATAAAGAGGGAGAAATTAGATCATGATAGAAATACAAAAATAGACAGTAAAAGTTTCTACAGGTAAATAAAATGGAAGAGAATAGCTAAAATAAGCATTGGTCCCTTAGAGGGTGTGACTAGGGAACTAATAATAATGGGAAATAAGGAAATGGCAAAGAAGCATTTTATATTTGTGTTCACAGTAAAAGACACAAAAGCAACCCAAAAATAGCAGAAACTCGAGAGGCAAAAAGGAGGGAGGAATTTAAAATAATCATGATTACTAGAGAAAAAGTTCTGGAAAAACTAATGGGACTAAAGACTGACAAGTCCTCTTGACCTGATGCCTGCAACATAGGGTCTTAAAGGAAAAGGCCGCAGAGATAGTGGTTGCTTTGTTGTAATCTTCCAAAATTGCCTAGGTTCTGGAAAGGTCCCAGCAGATTGGAAAGCCACAAATGTAACACTACAATTCAAGAAAGGGTGGAGACAGAGAACAGGAAACTATAAGCCTAACATCTGACATTGGGAAAATGCTGGAATCTGTTATTAAGGAAGTAGCAGGAGGGCATTTAGAAAATCATAACACAATCAAGCAGAGTCAACATGGTTTCATGAAAGGGAAATCATGTTTGACAAAGTTAGTAGGGTTTTTCGAGGATGTAACAAGCAGGTGGATAAAAGGGAACCAGTAGCTGTAGTGTATTTGGATTTTCAAAAGACATTTGATAAGATGCCACAAAAAAGATTCAAGAGTTCAAGGTGTTGAGGGTGATATATTAACATGGATAAAGGATTGACTAATGAACTGGAAACAGTCGGGACAAATGGGTAATTTTCAGGTTGGCAAGTTGTAACTAGTGCAGTGCTGCAGGGATTAGTGTTGGGGCCTCAACTATTTATGATCTATATTAATGACTTGGATCAAGAAGCAGGCTGTATTGTAGTAAATTTGCTGATGACACAAAGATAGTTAAGGAAAGCAAGTTGTGAATAGGACATATTTTGCAAAGGGATAGAGATAGGTCAAGTGAATGGGCAAAAATTTGGCAGATAGAGTGTATTGTGGGAAAATGCGTGATTGTCCACTTTGGCAGGAAGACTAGAAAAGCAAAATATTACCTAAATGGAGAGAGGCTGTAGAATGCTGCAGTACAGAGGAATCTGGGTGTCATTGTACATGAACCCACAAGAAGCAAGCAGGTACAGCAAGGAATGAGGAAGACAAGTGGAAAGTTGTCCTTATTGCAAGGGGGATGGACTATAAAAGTAGGGAAGTCTTGCTACAATTGTACAAGGCTTTGATGAGACTGTACTTGGAGTACTGTGTAGTTTTGGTTTCCTTACTTAAGGAGGGATATACTTGCATTGCAAGCAGTTCAGTGAATGTTCACTGGGCTGATTTCTGTGATGAAGGTTTGTGATATGAGGAAAGGTTGAGCAGGTTGGTGCCATACTCATTGGAGTTTAGAAGAATGAGATGAGATCTCCTTGAAACATATAAGATTGAGGGGGTTTGACAGGATAGATGCTGGGAGGATGGTTCCTCTTGTGGAGGAATCTAGAACTGAGGGCCACAATTTCAAAATGAGAGGTGTCCCATTTAAGATAGAAATGAAGAGGAATTTCTCCTTAGAAGGTCTTTAGTCTTTGGAATTCTGTACCACAGAGAGAGGCTGGGTTGTTGAATATTTTCAAGGATGAGTTAGACAGATTTTTCATCCTCAAAGGGAGCCAAGGACTATGGGGAAATGCAGGAAAGTGGAGTTAAGGCCACATTGAGATCAACCATGAACTTAACGAATGGCAGAGCATGCTCAATGGCCTACTTCTCTTACTTGTTAAAATTATTTATTCGTTCACGGGATGTAGGTGTTGCTTACAAGTTTCAGCTACACCATGAAGCCAAATAAAGAAATATCATGGCTTGGACCTTTGTCCAGCTGTTTTAACAGCTGAATTTAAGTTTAGGTTAACCTAAAGAATGGATTTTTTTTACAGCCAAAGCCTGAATTCTCCACTCCTACACCTTCCAATTTAACTGTAGGAGTATTTCTGCAATACACAGGCTCAGGTAAGTACTGGTTTAGTTTGGAGTACTGGCCTATTAATGAAGAGGGGTGGACATGGACATGTTTTTTTTAATATACGTTAATGGGATGTGGGCATCGCTGGCTAGGCCAGGATTTTTTGCCCATCCCTAATTGTCAACCACATGGCTGTGGGTCTGGAGTCACATGTAGGCCAGATCAGGTAAGGAAAGCAGATTTCTTTCCCAAAAGGACATTAGTGCACCAGATGGGTTTTTACCACAAATCGGCAATGGTTTTGTTGTCATCATCAGACACTTAATTCCAGATTTATTTTTGGATTCAAATTTCACCATCTGCCAAGGCGGGAATCGAACCCAGAGCACTACCCTGGGTCTCTGCAATACTAGTCCAATGAAAATAGCACTATGCCATGGCCTTCTGCAAGGGAGCCAAATTTTTTGTTTTCCTGCTTTAAGTAAGATTTTCATTTAATCTCAAGGTATCTCCTATTTCTTCCTCTCTCATGCTATTCTAGCATTGTCTTAAATGCATCTATGCTACTTACCTCAATTACTTTGTTTGGGAGTGATTTACACATTCTGCCCACTCTCTAGGTAAAGAGCTTTACCTTGAATTTATTAGTGAATAAATTATTTTTGGCCTCGAACACAAGAGAAATCAATTTCTTTAAGCTTGTGAAACAATTTGATACAGTGTATGTCAGGTCAACCTTCAGTTTTCTCTAGTAAAAGATTCCCAGTCTGTTCAGTCTTGTAGGTATAACCTTTCAGTCGTGATATCATTCCTGGTAAATCAACGCCTCTATATTCTTTCACACGGAGAACAGAACTCTTCCCACGTGGGAATGACAGGCCAGTTATCTGTCACAGGGAAATTGCTGGAATCTATTGTTAAGAAGGTAATAAAGGGGTACTTAGAAAATCTCAAAGCAATCAAGCCGAGTCAACATGGTTTTGTGAAAGGGAATATCATGTTTCACTAATTTATTGGAGTTCTTTTGAATAAGGAGCAAGCGTCGTGAATGTGCTGTGCTTAGGTTTCGAGAAGGCATTTGACAAGATGCCGTGTCAAAGGTTTCTATTCCAAGTTAGAGCTCATGGTGTAGGGGGTAAAAATTAACATAGACAGAGGATTGGTTAGCCAACAGGAAGCAGAGAGTAGGGATAAATGGATCTTTTTTGGGTTGGCAAGATGTGATGAGCAGATTGCCACAGGGATCAGTGCTGGGGCCTCAACTATTTACAATTTATATTGATGAGTTGGATAAAAGGACTGAATGAATGGTTGCTAAATTTGCTGATGACACAAAGGTAGGTAGGAAAGTAAGTTGTGAAGAGGGCATAAGGAACCTGCAAAGGGACGTAGATAGGTTAAGTGGCAGATGGAGTATAATATGGGAAAATATGAACTGGTCCACTTTGGCAGGAAGGATAAAAAAGCAGCATATTATTTAAATGGAGCAGGATTGCAGAACTCCAAGGTACAGAGGGATCTGTGTGAACTGGTATGTGAATTACAAAAGTTAGTGTGCAGGTACAGCAAGTGATTAGGAAGGCAGATGGAATGCTGTCATTTATTGCAAAGGGAATAGAATATAAAAGTGAAATGCTTTGCTACAGTTGTACTGGGTGTTGGTGAGACAACATCTCTGGGCACAGTTTTGGTCTCCTTATTTAAAAAAGGATATAAATACATTGGAAGCAGTTCAGAGAAGGTTCACTCGGCTGATACCTGGGGTGGGAGAGGGGGTGGTTATATTATGAGAAAAGTTTGGACAGACTGGGCCTGTACCCCTTGGAACTTTAGAAGATTGTGAGATGATCTTATTCACATATATATGATCCTGAGAGGACTTGACAGGTTGGTTGCTGAAAGGATGTTTCCTCCTGTTAGAGATAGAACTCAGGGACACTGTTTAAAAATAAAGGATTTCTCATTTAAGACAGAGAAGATACAAATTTCTCTTTCCTCAGAAGGTTGTGAATCTTTGGGACTCTCTTCCCCACAGACTGGTGGAGGCAGGGTCATTGAATATTTTCAAGACAGAGGTGGATAAATTCTTGACTAACAAGGGAGACAAAGGTTATCGGATATAGGCAGAATGTGAAGTTGAGGCCACAATCAGATCAACCACGATCTTATTGAATGGCAGAGTAGGCTCGAGGGGCAGAATGGCCTACTCCTGCTCTTAATTCATAAGTTTGTACATAAGTGGTGCCTAACCAAGATTCTATACAAGTTCAATATAGCTTCTCTGCTTTTAAATTCTACCACACTAGAAATGAACCCCAGCTGATTGGATCTTTTATGGCATTAACTTTTGATGCTATTTTTTAATGATTTGTGTTTCTATCCTTTTCAGGTCTCATCTGGGACATTATTCTACAATCAATGGTCACCCTCCATTGTAAAATAGGGGTGAAAGGATAATGGTTAAGCTATTGTACTAATGAGCCTCAGGGTTGTGTCCTAGGCCCAGCCACCTTCAACTGCTTCATCAATGACTTTCCTTCCACCATAAGGTCAGAAGTGGGAATGTTCACTGATGATTGCTCAATGTTCAGCATCATTTGTGACTCCTCAGATATTGAAGCAATCCATGTCCAAATGCAGCAAGACCTGGACAATATCCAGGCTTGGGCTGACAAGTGGCAAGTAACATTTGTGCCACGCAAGTGCCAGGCAATGACCATTTCCAATAAGAGAGAATCCAATCATCGCCCCCTGACATTCATTAGCATTACCATCACCGAATTCCCCCACCATCAACATCCTGGGGGTTACCATCAACAAAATAAACTGCACTCCACTATTTTCAGTTTGCCAGCCTTAAAATTACCAATCTTTCTTGACTGTTTCCTGTTTGTTAGCCAACGCTCTATCCATGTTAACAAATCGCTTCTAACGCCATGAGCTTTCATCTTGTGCAGTAACCCTTTACATGGCCCCGTATTGAGTCCCTTTTGGAAATCCAAATACACTAAATTGACTACTTTCCCTATATCCAGCCTGTTTGTTACATCCTCAAAAAACTTGTTAAACATGATTTCCCTTGCATATGTCGACTCTTCCTGATTGTATTATGATTTTCTAAATGTTCTGTTACTACCTCCTTAATAATGGTTTCTCACCAATGACAGATGTTAGACGAACTGGTCTATAGTTTCCTGCTTTCTGTCTCACTCAATTCTTGAATAGTCTTGTTATATTTACGGTTTTCCAAGATGCTGGGGCCTTTCCAGAAACTCTTTAATTTTGGAAGTTTACAAGCAGTGCATCCATTATCTCTGCTAGCAGTTCTTTTCAGACCCCAGGATGCAGGCCATCAGGCAATAGGGCTGAAGATTTGTGCTTCAGAGCTTGCTGCGCCCCTAGCCAAGCTGTTCCAATACAGCTACAACACTGGCATCTACTCGGCCGTGTGGAAAATTGTCCATGTGTGTCCTGTACACAAAAGTAGGACAAATCCAACCCGGTCAATTACCACCCCATCAGTCTACTCTCGATCATCAGTAAAGTGATGGAAGGGGTCATCAACAGTGCTATCAAGTGGCCCTTGCTTAGAACAAGTTACTCACTGACGCTCAGTTTGGGGGTTCTGCTAGGATTGCACAACTCCTGACCTCATTACAGCCTTGGTTCAAACATGGACAAAAGAGCTAAACTCGAGAGGTGAGGTGAGGGTGATTGCCCTCGACATCAAGGAACCCTAGCAAAATTGGGGTCAATGGGAATCGGGGGAAAACTATCCACTGGTTGGAGTCATACCTAGCACAAAGGAAGGTGGTTGTGGTTATTGGAGGTCAGTCATCTCAGCTCCAGGCATCACTGCAGGAATTCTTCAGGGTAGTGTCCTCAGCCCAACCAAGTTCAGCTGCTTCATCAATGACCTTCCTCCCATCATAAGGTCAGAAGTGGGGATGTTCACTGATGATTGCACAATACTCAACACCATTTGCATGAGCCAGTCCATGTCCAAATGCAGCAAGACCTGGACAATATCCAGGCTTGGGCTGACAAGAGGCAAGAAACATTTGCACCACACAAGGGGCATGTAATGATAATCTCCAACAAGAGAACACCTAACCATCATCCCTTGATGTTCACTGGCATTACCATCACTGAATCCCCATTATCAACATCCTGGGGGTTACCCTTGACCAGAACCTGAACTGGATTAGCCACATAAATACTATGGCTACGAGAGCCAGTCAGAGGCAAATAACTCAACTTCTGAATCCCCAAAGCCTGTCCACAATCTACAAGGTACAAGTCATGAATGTGATAGAAGACAATCCACTTGCCTGGATGAGTGCAGCTCCCACAACACAAGAAGCTCAACACCATCCAGAACAAAACAGCCCACTTGACTGGCACCCCATCCACAAACATTTACTCCCTCCACCACCGATGCACAGTAGCAGCATTGTGTACCATCTACAAGATGTACTGCAGAAACTCACCAAGGCTCCTCAGATAGTACCTTCCAAACCCATGACCACTACCACCTAGAAGGACAAGGGCAGCAGATAGATAGATGGGAATATCACCACCTGGAAGTTCCCCTCCAAGCCACTCACTATCCTGTTTTGGAAATATATCGCCGTTCCTTCACTGTCGCTGGGTCAAAATCCCAGAACTCCCTTCCTAACAGCATGTGGGAGTACCTACACACAATGGACTGCAGCAGTTCAAGAGGGCAGCAATTAGGGATTGGCAATAAGATGCCTAGGTCCCATGAATGAATTAAAAAAAATCCAGAGACATGTTCAAACCCCAGCATGGCAGTTAAACTCAATTAACTTTGTCACTTATTTATTAATTCTCAGTAATGTGACAATCTGGTTGTCAGAAAAACTCACCTGGTTCATAATTGTCCTTTAGGGAAGGAAATTGGCTGTCCTTACCTGGTCTGGCCTTTACGTCTCTCTAGACCCACAGAAACAGGGTTGACTTTTAATTGCTGTCTGAAGTGGCCTTGCAAACCACTCAACAGTCAAGGCAGCTCACTACTCCCCTCTTCTCACCAGGTAGTAGGGATGGGCTAAATGCCAGTGTTGCCAGCGACACCCATCAGTAAACTTTAAAAACCTTACAGGTATCTTGCAAAAGTTGACCTATGTGTTAGTAAAGCTTTTTGTCAGTTAGAGGATGGGTAACACATGAAAGTCTACATTTCCAATAAATGTCACACCATTTGCACTCGAGAGCAGGAAACCAGAATTCCATCCCCACAAGGTCGAAGGTTAATTATAGCACCCCTGTTTCAAATCAGCAAACTGAGCACAAGCTAGAAGCCACACTTGAGCAGTCTTGATCTCTAAGACTCAGTCATTCACTGCTTAAACCTATTTTACTTCTTGAGGCGCAGTCTGCAACCTTGAAGTAAAGGCAGCGTAAATTTTTGCAGCAGTCAAACAAAAAATAATTCACAAATTGCATCTCAATTTGGCTTGGACGAGACACTCAGAGCCAATTCAACTCGATACCACTCTTCGTCCACGATTGCAGCATGATGTAACCCAATAAACTGAGTGGGATTTAGGGCAATGAAAGTCTCAATACATTTGTTGACTCTCCAATGTTCCCCTTTTCTATGCTCAAGTAAGTAACTTTCTGCAATATTAGCTTGTGTTCTCAGATACTTTCTTCAAGCTTCATACTTTGGCTCAACATGAAAGTTATGATCAACAGCAATCATGGGAGTGGATGAATTGATCCCAATCCTCCTCTTAATGTCCATGCATGTGCACTTTTAACTAAGAATCACCAAACACCAGGAATAACACTCAGGATGGATATTTCCCTTCTTTAGCCAAGACATTATAAACCATTATGGTTCCCTCATTTCAATCCCAAGCAAGATCACTTAACAACACTGAGAATGAAAGCTGAGATCTTTTCACTCAACACGAAGGTGTACTGAGCCATGCAAAGGGATATTATAAGAACGTAAGAATACTATCGTTCTCACAAGGCAAGTTTCTAGAGTGTGCCCTACAACGGAGTGGGAAGAAAGCCAGCTTTGATCTTCAGACAGTCTCAAGCTACACAAGGGCCATCTCCCAGGGCAGCAGTAGGACTACAATTGTCCTATCAACAGTCATTAGCTTGGCTCACAACAAAAGGACAGCCAATGGTAAACTAAAGGGAGCTTGCAGCTCCTGTGAAACTATATCCTGAACCTGTCACCCTCTTGATTAGGGACAATTTTCCTAACTTTTCCAGACCCTAAGAGCATTGTGGGGGCATGTGGTCAAATGGGCTGCAGAGGTTCAAGAAGGTGGCTCACCAACACCTTCAAGGGCAATTAGCAATGGGCAATAAATGCTGACCTTGCCAGCAAAGCCCAAGTCCCATGAAGTTATTTTTTTAAAATCCTTGTAAAAGGTTACCATCAAGGTCTCCTGTTAAAATTGTCCGCAGAGTTAAGCTTTCTTGGGCTTGTAAAGAGTTGTCCGTTTGTGTCCTATAAAAGCCACTTGCCCAACCTGACCACAGCTACATTACTGAAGAGCAAGTGTTGGCTGAACTTTCCCTTTTGGTGACTGCTGTCCACTTCCAACAATCCCAATTATTTTAAACCCTCTAACTGAGCCCGTGTTTCCTTTGGAAGGGTAGGGAAGAAAAAGACTAAATACTTTGAATTCAACTTTTTGACAATCGGCTACATTCCCTGAGCTTGACAAATAACAAAAAAGCAATTAATTTGTGCACATCTGTTTAATGCAAAATTGACAATCAGGTCTTAAGTAGCCCGCAAGGTACAGCAGTAAACAAACCGATACCTCTGTAACCACACCCCCAACCCCACTGAAGCCGACAAGTGTAAATATTACAAAAAAATTCTGACAGTGTCATTGTACAGTACATTGTATATTTGTGCACACGGGGAAAATTAACACTGTAATCAATCTTATGATCCCGCTGCACAAGAAAGTTCAAACTTTACAATCGATCACTGTATTGCAGACAGGGCAAAAGTTCACTTCCAACTAGAATAAATGTTTTACAGCACAAAATAAAAGGATTAATAAGCGGTACGACATTCTTGATTGCGTGCTTTCTTTTTCCCCCCAGTTGAATTTTCTTGCTACGAATTCCCATGACAGCCAAGTTTAAAAAAAATAAAAACCGCGCTATGTGCGGTTGCCATGACATTACTGTGGCACAGAGCTGAAATTCCTGCACCTTGCAACTTTGCCCATCTCCTAAATGTGCAGGGTTGCACAGAATTGGAACCAGGTGGCTTCCAATAGGAAGGGGCAAAAAAAATAAAATCAAAACAGTAAAGAGGTCTCCAGTTCCTGCAGCACCTCCTCAAAGCACTTTTTTAAAGTGTCATTTTCTCTCAAAATGTGACCTCATTCAAGAGCAAAAAATAAAATACACAAAAAGAGAACCTGCTTTGTTTTTGTGGCTCTATTTAACTAACATATCCTAGATATTAAAATTCTGAGACTGCCAAATCATAATTGCAAATTGAAATCTTTTTATGTAAAAAAAACAAAAAAAATAATCACAGGCCAATTTCAGCTGCTGCTTTTAAAGAATAAAATGCTTAAGTACGACTGACTTCAGAAGCGGAACTCCTGTCCCTGCATGATCACGTGATCAATAAAAGCAGAGTTAATGTCTGTTTCAGTGAATGCTGCTGTCAGGTTTCTGATCATGCCTGATTTTGTCATTCTTCACCATGTAGATAAAATAGGCTAGAGTTTCCTTTTCATTGACTGGAATGGTCCTAAAATGACGACTGATCGTCTAGAAAAAGAAATTTTTAAAAATTAGAATATATCTGGCCATTTTCATTCGAAATGCATTACATTTCAAGCCTATTTCAGATACTTTCCTCCTGTGCGTAACCCACCGCTGCTTTCATAGACAAACCTACGCGACCCGTGAACTTAACCGTGACCCGCAGCATGAGATAATGGCTGCAGCACAAACAATTAATACTCTTTTTAAATCATTAATGAATGCATTGAAAATAGTACTTGGTCTCACCATCCCCTCAAGTCTCTCCGACTGCGGATAACATACCAACAGATCATAAAACTTAGCTGAAAAAGTATGAATCAAATTTATTAAGCAAGGTCAAAGATTAAAACCCACACTTCAGTAGGAACATAGGAATAGGAGGAGGCCATTTAGCCCCTGGAGCCTGCCCCGCCATTTATTGCTATGTGGCTGATCGGTGGCCAAATTCCAGGCTTCATTTAACTCTGCACCTCTTAAAACAGCTGAAGTCTTGAGGAACTGTCATCAAATGGATCATATAACCGTGAGGAAAAGTTTTATGCGAGACTGATCTCCCAGCAGCCTGATGAGGTTGTGAAACACACACAGTGAATGAGACGATCAGCCTAGATTATGTACGTTTTGGAGTATCAAAAGTTGCGCTCAAAAGGAGTCACCCGGAAAACAGACAAGTGGTTCACACTTTCGGGGCACGTCCAAACACAGGAAAGCCTCATTTACAGGACTGAGCAATCGTGAAAGCTCGTGTATAGAGAGCCCTAATACATAATGGGATTGTCACCAAAAGGAAACGTAGAAAGAAGAAACACTGTCTCACTCCTTAGGATTAAAGAAGATATTCACAAAATTGTACAAATTGCACGTGGTTAATTAATCACTCAATTACGAAGTAAACAGGCATTGTAAAGCTTAAGAAATAATGACAAGTTCATCATTTGGGGCAGTGCTGAACCACACAAACTGTGACACTCACATTTGAACCTTGGAGCATGTTAGGCTAGCTCAAGGATGATTACATAGAAACATAGAAACTAAGAGGAGTAGGCCATTCAGCCCTTCGAGCCTGCTCCGCCATTCATTATGATCATGGCTGATCATTCAACTCAATAGCCTGCTCCCACTTTCCGCCCATGTCCTTTGATCCCTTTCGCCCCAAGCGCTATATCTAACTCCTTGAAAATATACAAGTTTTGACCTCAACTACTTTCTGTGGTAGCGAATTCCACAGGCTCACCATTCTCTAGGTGAAGAAATTTCTCCTCATCTCAGTCCTAAATGGTCTACCCCATATCCTCAGACTGTGACCCCTGGTTCTGGACTCCTCCACCGTTGGGAACATCCTTACTGCATCTACCCTGTCTAGCCCTGTTAGAATTTTATGGTTTCTATGAAGATTCCCACTCATTCTTCTGAACTCCAGCGAATATAATCCTAACCGACTCAACCTCTCCTCATATGTCGGTCCCACCATCCCAGGAATCAGCCTGGTAAACCTTTGCCGCACTCCCTCTATAGCAAATACATCCTTCCTCAGATAAGGAGACCAAAACTGCACACAATATTCCAGATGTAGTCTCACCAAGGCCCTGTATAATTGCAGCAATACATCCCTATTCCTGTACTCGAATCCTCTCTCTATGAAGGCCAACATACCATTTGCCTTCTTTACCGCCTGCTGCACCTGCATGCTTACCTTCAGCGGCTGGTGTGTGAGGACACCCAAGCCTCCTTGCACATTCTCCTCTCTCAATTTATAGCCAGTTATTAATCTGCTTTCCTGTTTTTGCTACCAAAGTGGATAACCTCACATTTATCCACATTATACTGCATCTACCATGCATTTGCCCACTCACTCAGCTTGTCCAAATCACACTGAAGCATCTCTGCATCCTCCTCACAGTTCACCCTCCCACCCAGCTTTGTGTCATCTGCAAATTACATTTATTTCCCTCATCTAAATCATTAATATACATTGTGAACAGCTGGGGTCCCAGCACCGATCCCTGCGGTACCCTACTAGTCATTGCCTGCCTTTCGGAAAAAGACCCGTTTATTCCTACTCTTTGTTTCCTGTCTGCTGACCAGTTTTCTATCCATCTCAATACACTACCCCCAATCCCATGTGCTTTAATCTTACACGCTAATCTCTTATGTGGGACTTTGTCAAAAGCCTTCTGAAAGTCCAAATAAACCACATCCTCTGGCTCCCCCTCATCAACTCTACTAATAACATCCTTAAAAAATTCCAGTAGGTTTGTCAAGCACGATTTCCCTTTTGTAAATCCATGCTGACTCTGTCCAATTCTGCCACTGTTTTCCAAGTGCTCAGCTATTAAATCTTTAATAACGGACTCTAGAATTTTCCCCACTGCCGATGTCAGGCTGACTGGTCTATAATTCCCTGTTTTCTCTCTACCTCCCTTTTTAAATAGTGGGATTACATTAGCTATCCTCCAATCTGTAGGAACTGTTCCCGAGTCTACAGAATCTAGGAACATGACCACCAATGCATCCACTATTTCTAGGGCCACTTCCTTAAGTACACTGGGATGTAGGTTATCCTATGTGGGGATTTATCGACCTTCAATCCCAACAATTTCCCCAAGACTATTTCCCCACTAATACAGATTTCTTTCAGTTCCTCCCTCTCACTAAACCATGTGTTCCCCAACGTTTCTGGTATGTTATTAGTGTCCTCCTTTGTGAAGACCGAACCAAAGTATGTATTTAGTTGGTCAGCCATTTACTTGTTGCCCATTATAAATTTCCCTGTTTCTGACTGTAAGGGACCTACATTTGCCTTCACCCATCTTTTTCTCTTCACATAATGTATAGAAACTTTTACGGTCAGTTTTTACGTTCCCTGCAAGCTTGCTCTTGTACTCTATTTTCCCTTTCTTAATCAATCCCTTGGTCCTCCTTTGCTGAATTCTAAACTGTTCCCAATCCTCAGGTCTGTTGTTTTTTCCAGCCAATTTGTATGCCTCTTCCTTGGATTTAATACTACCTCTAATTTCCCTTGTAAGCCATGGTTTGGCCACCTTTCCTGTTTTACTTTTGCACCAGACAGGAATAAACAATTGTTGCAGTTCACCCATGTGCTCTTTGAATGTCTGCCATTGCTTATCCACCATCATCCCTTTAAGTAACGTTTCCCAATCCGTCATAGCCAACTTGCGCCTCATACCATCGTAGTTTCCTTTATTAAGGTTCAGGACCCTGCTCTCAGAATCAACTACATCACTCTCCATCTTGATGAAGAATTCCATCATATTATGGCTGCTCATCCCCAAGGGGCCTTGCACAAGTAGATTGCCAATTATTCCTTTCTCATTACACATTATGAGGACACTTGAGCTGGTCTCAACAGCTCGATGCTAGGGACGGGAAAATAATCAGTGTACTGTCAATCTAATTGTCAGCTCAGGGTCCTAGGATAGTGATGTGTGTGGACATCCAATGAGGGCAGGAGCATTCACAACTCTGAATCCCAAAACTGGCAGTATAGTGGTTATAGTTTTTTTTCTTTCATGGGATGTGGGTGACACTGGCAAGGCCAGTATTCATTGCCCAACACTAATTTCCTTTGAATTAAGTGGCTCACTAGGCCATTTCGTTGCTGTGGATCTGGAGTCCCATGGAGGCCAGACCAGGTAAGGGCAGCATATTTACTTCTCGAAAGGACATCAGTGAATCAGATGGGCTGTTATGACAAATGAAGATAGTTTCATGGTCACCATTACTGAGGCAAGCTTTCAATTTTATATTTTTAATTAATTTATTGATTAATTGAATCTAAATTCTACCAGCTGCCTTGGTGCGATTTGAACCTGTATCCCCAGAGAATAAGCCTGGGCCTCTGGATTACTGGTCCAGTGACATCTCCACTATCTCCCTTTGGATGGATCAGAGATCAAGAGTCTAAATCACACCATGACAGTTTAAAAACAAAATCTGGTACCATGTCCTAAAAACCCAACTGGTTCATTAATTAACATCCATTGGGGAAGGGAAATGGTCATCCTCACCTTGTCTGTCCCCACACGATTCAAGTCCCAACCAGTGACTGAGACTTAACTGGACTTGGAAGTGGCCTGCTGAGTCACTCAGTTGCAAAGCACCACCAAATAAGAGTTCAAGATGGTTCACCACCACTTTCTCAAGCAACTGAGGATTAGAGAATAAATACCATCCTTGTCAGTTACACCCACATCCCCAAAAATGAATCAAAATAAGTCCACTGATACTCAGTGCCTATGTTTATAAAGAAAGAATGGGCACTCCCTAGGCTGTTGGTATTTGAGTCACAAGGAAATGGCAGAAAGTGAACGTCATGGGGTGGGTGAACAAAAAAAGGGAGCAATTTAAAGTATGACTTGCATTTTACATGATGCCTTTTACAACCTCAGGACGTCCCAAAGCCCTTTAGAACCAATGAAG
This sequence comes from Carcharodon carcharias, assembly GCF_017639515.1. Lineage (NCBI taxonomy): Eukaryota > Metazoa > Chordata > Chondrichthyes > Lamniformes > Lamnidae > Carcharodon > Carcharodon carcharias. The sequence continues at coordinate 182,248,208 of NC_054470.1, forward strand.
TATTTCTGAAGTGTAGTCAGTCACTCTGATAATATCAGAAGCACAGCAGCTAATTTGTGCACAGCAAGGTCCCGCAATCAAAAATGTGATCATGATCAGATAATTTGTTTTAGTGATGCTAGTAGAGGGACAAATGTTAGTCAGGGCACTGGGGATAACTCTCCTGCTCGTCTTCAAAATAAAAAAGCGTGGGACTGAGATGAAGGGAATTTTTTTTACTCAGAGGGGTGCGAATGTTTGGAATTCTCTATTCCAGAGGGTTGTGGAAGCTCAGAGATTGACAGATTTCTAGAATACCAATGACGTAAAGGGGTATGGGGATAGTGTGGGGGAAAAAGGCATTGAAATGGATGATCAGCCATAATTGTATTGAATGGCCAAGCAGGCACAATGGGCTGAATGGCCCACACTTGCTCTTATGTTCTACATCCGCCTGAAAGGGGCCGCTGTTTATCACCTCATCTGGAAGATGGAACCTCAAACAGTGCTGCACTCCCTCAGTATGACAGAATGTCAACCTAGATTTTTGTGTTCAAGTCTTTGAAGTGGGACTTGAGCCCACAACTCCTGACTCAGTCTACATTAGTAATTTAGCTTGGACATATTTCACAACATTAATATTGTATTTTCAATGACCAAGACAACACTTGTAACGATTTGAACTGGTAAATGATAAGATAAAAGCAAAATACTGCAGATGCTGGAAATCTGAAACACAAACAGAAAATGCTGGATAACCTCAGCAGCTCTAACAGCATCTGTGGAGAGAAAAACAGAATTAATGTTTCGAGTCCATATGAATCTTCTTGAGAGCTCTGAAGAATAGCTCCACTATTTACCTTCAGCCACCTAGGGTACTGAGAAAACTATTAGAACTAAAGGCTGACAAGTCCCCAGGACCTAATAGACTTCATCCTAGCATCTTAAAAGTAGCAGCTGTGGAGAAAATAGACGCACTGGCTGTAATTTTCCAAAATTCCCTAGATTCTGGAAAAATCCCATCAGGTTGGAAAATAGCAAATGTATCCAACTGCAGGCCAAGTAGCCTAATATGTCATAGGGAAAATGCGAGAATCTATTAAGGAGGTCAAAGCAGGGCACTTAGAAAATTTTAAGGCAATCAGGCAGAGTCAACACAATTTTGTGAAATCATGTTCAACTAATTTATTGGAGTTCTTTGAAGTAGTAATGAGCAGCACAAATAATGAGGAACCTGCAGATGTGGTTTACTTGGATTTCCAAAAAGCATTTTGATAAGGTGCCACATCAAAGGTTATGACACAAATAAGATCTCCTGGTGTAGGCAGCAACATATGAGTATGAATAGAAGATTAATTCGCTAACAGGAAGCAGAGAGTAGGGATAAGTGATCATTTTTAGGTTGGCAAGATGTGACAAGTGGAGCGCCACATGGATCGGTGTTGGAGCCTCAACAATTTACAATTTATATCAATAAATTGGATGAAGGGGCTGAGTATATGGTTGTTAAATTTGCTGATGACACAAAGATAGATAGAAAATAAGTTGGGAGCAGGACATGAGGAGTCAACAAAGGGATATAGAAAGGTTAAATGAGTGGACAAAAATTGGGTAGATGGAGCATAATGTGGGAAAATGTGAACTTGGCCACTTGGCAGGAAGAATAGAAAAGCAGTATATTATTTAAACGGAGAGATTGCAAAACTCTGAGGTGCAGAGGGATCTGGGTGCCCTGGTACATGAATCACAAGAAGTTAGCTTGCAGGTATAGAAAGTGATTTGGAAGGCAAATGGAATGTCATTCATTGCAAGTGGAATGAAATTTAAAAGGAAAGAAATTTTGCTACATTTGTGCAGGGTGCTGGTGATACCACATCTGGAGTACTATATACAGTTTTGGTCTCCTTATTTAAGAAATTGCATTTGAAGCAGCTCAAAGAATGTTCACTCGACTGATTCCTGGGAACAAAGGTTAGATAGGTTGAGCATGTAACCGTTGGAGTTTAAAGGAATGAGAGGTGATCTTATTGAAACATACAAGATCCTGCGGGGAATTGACAGAGTGGAGGCTGAGAGAATGTTTCCCCTTCAGAGAGAGACTAAAACAGAACTGTGGGGGTGGATGCAGGCACAGGGGTCTCCCATTTAACACCGAGACAAGGAGAGGTCTTTTCTCTCAGAGGGCTGTTAATCGATGGAATTCTCTTCCACAGAGAGGAGTGGTCATTGAATATTTTTAAACCTGAGTTAGATCGATCCTTGATTGACAACACAGTCAAAAGTGTATAGAGGGTGGAGAGGAAAGTAGCATTGAGGCCACAATCAGATTAGCCACATTCTTATCAAATGGTGGAGCAGGCTCAAGGGGCTGAATGGCCTACTCCCTCTCCTAATGCATATGTTTGTGTGCCCAAGTCCTAGCTTCGGAACTTTTCTCTCTATCTCTCTCTCTTTAAAATCCATCTCTTTGACCAATCTTTTTGTAACCTGTCCTAACCTCTCAGGTGTCAAATTTTGTTTGATTATTGCTACTGTCAAGTACCTTGGGATGCGTTGCTATGTTAAAGGCACTATATAAATGTAAGCTGTTGTGGGAACCTTTCCAGTGACAGGAATTACACAGGGAGAATCTTAATTATTTGAGGTGAAGTAATGCAGGGTTTCTCAGGGGCAGCACCCTTGGCCCAACATTCATTAGCTACTTCATCAATGTTCCTCCTTCTGTCACAAGGGGTCTTCACAATGTTTAGTCAGAGGAAATTGCTGCTCATCCAGTATTGGATGTCAGACTTGCAGCCTGACCATTCAGAAAGCGGGAAAATCAAAAAAGGTGATGGGAAGGCGCAGCTGGATGTCATGAGCGTACTACTGTGAAAACTAATGCTATTTTCGGGCAAATTAGAAGAAATCAAGAGCACAGCGCTCAGAAAGTTTATAACAAGGATACTAAACCCAGAGAGATTCAGCACAGATTCATCAGGGTGATACCAGGGATGGGAAATTATTAGTTACAAGGGACTTGGGATTATGAATGTTGAGGAGATGAATGTTAACAGGAGATTGAAGAGTGACCAATTTAAAATGGCCACATAGGTAATAAGAAATAATTTCTTTATAGAGAGCTCTGTTGAAGCAGGGAATGCTTTGCTGCAGGAGTGGTCTCGGAGACACCACTGCACCTTTCAAGGGAAAAATGGTTAAGTTTGTGAACAGATAAGGAATTCTCTCTCTAGATTGCTGTTGCACAGCCACAAAGGACCAATTGGCCGTCTCCTGTTAGTAAACTTCTCCAGTTCGAAGACTGGCCAAATGCCTATATCCCACTTCATTGGTCACATGCAGCCCATACTTTCATATTGTATCCTGCCATCTCAATGGCATTACTGTCGCTGATTTCCCCCACCATCAACATCTTGGCGGTTGCCATTGACCAGAAGCCAGACTGGACCAGCTATATAATTACTGTTGCTACAAGAGCAGGGAATTCTGCAGCCGGAAACACACAAGAACACAAGAATTCGGAGGAGGCGGCCATGCTCTGCCCCCCGAACCTGCTCCACCATTCGATAAGATCATGGTTAATCCAACTGTGGCCTCAACTGCAATTTCTTTTGGCCTTCTGTAGCCCTCAAGTAACTCACCAACTGTCTCCCCAAAAGTCAAGAGTGCATTGGAATACTCTCCACTTGCCTGGATAGCGTGGGTCCAACACACAGGAAGCTCAACACCATCCAGGACAAAGCAGCCTGCTTGATTGGCACCCCACCCACCAACAGTGTGCACCATCTACAAGATGCAATGCAGCAACACACCAAGATGCTACTCTTGACAGCAGCTTCCAAACCCACGACCTCTAACATCTCGAAGGACAAGGGCAGCAGATATATGGGAACACCGCCACCTACAAACACACCTCCAAGCCACTCGTGATCCTTCACTGCTGCTGGGTCAAAATCCTGAAACTCTCTCCCTAACAGCACTGTGGGTGTACCTACACCACATGGGCTGCAGCGGTTCAAGAAGGCAGCTCACCACCACCTTCTCAAGGGCAATTAGGGATGGGCAACAAATGCTGGCCTTGCCAGTAAGGTCAACACGCATGAAAGAATAAAATAAATCACTACCATTGCTGTCCACACAAGGCTTGAGTTGCAATACCCAAGAAAAGTTGATGTCAGTAGAGAATTTCCATCCAATCCATTCATTTTTGTCACCTCTCATCCAGTGATTAAACAGCCTCGGTAAAGATTATTCCTCCCCCCCCCAGAGTAAGTATTGAAACAAATGGATTGAAGGGTGATGGAACAGACAGCACACAGCCTACTTTCCCAGTCTATTTAAACAGCACCTCTGTGAGCTACGTCAAACAGGGTCTATTTAAAACAGAGTAACAACGAACTACGGCAAACAGAACGTACAATTGAAACTACAACAAAATATCACGATAAAAGCAGGGTCATTCTCCTGGAAAATGCAGTCAGTGGAGGATTGCTACACGATATAAATTACAAGCATAAAATCAAACCTAGTCACTTAACTTCAGGGATGATGACGAGGCAGTTACCCAATTACATCTAATCTGTTGGCACCATGTGCAGTCTTATATTTTACCTGCTGAGTGAGCCATACTAAAAATTCATATTTTAAAACCCATATTTGTAAAGGGTCAACTCTAATGATTGCTACTGAGCATGTGCATAGGGAGCTACACAGTGATGACACTCACTGAGGGGAATTGAATGTAAAGCAGCTCAGAGTAGCTCCACCTATGTCTTGATCTTATCCAACCCATGTAAATAGTTAGCATGTAAATAAATGGTTTTGAATAAAAGGCCATTGCCACCAGCAATGAGTAAGGTGTCAATGAATCCCAAGGTAAACCTACAATAACAGAATATTGGGGATTTGAACAAAGGGAAAATTTACGAACATTGTGTAATTTTGCAGCACTATTCACAATTCAGCATATGGACTTGGCAAAGCAATTTTAATATAAGCATCACCCATTCTGCCATCCGCTTATTTTGCTAGCACCAGCTAACAACAGGCAAACAAATACTTTGGAACAAAATGAGGATGCATAATACCTCAGCTAGCTGAGCTTTATTTAGTCCAGGTCTGGTCTGTAGTTTGAAGTGTCTCTTGTAACGCCTCAGTGTGTTTACTTGCAATTGAAACAAATCAACCTAAAATTAAAGAAATAAAAAAAAAGGTTGAACATCTTCCAGGCAAATCAAGTTGGCAATCAAAACATAAATTGAGAAATCATCTCGAAATACAGAATGTTGATTGACAGTGTGTGTGGGAGGTTATTTCAGAAGGTAAGAATTGAAAAACAGTAAAAGCTTATGGATGTGAACAAGACTTTCCACCCCAATTCTCCCATCCACAAACATCAGTTGCAGGCTGTGACATCTCCCATTGCAAGCTCTCAACTATAACTACCTAAAGTAATATGTCTAAAGAGAACAACCTAGAACTGACAACATAGGAAAAACTACTGATCAAAGTGCATTAAATTCATGTTCCAGTAAATCTACATTGGTTAGAGGAATGGTTGCAGGAAATCCTATTCATTGGGACTGCAGCGGTTCAAGGCGGCAGCTCACCACCATCTTCTCAAGGGCAACTAGGGATGGGCAATAAGTGCTGGCCCAGCCAGTGATGTCCACATTCCATAAACGAATAAAACAAAACATGACTATAGGGAAAGTCTGAGGTTGAGGGTCTAATTGGACTGCTCTATCAAAGAGCACGATAGCCCAAATCTCTGTCTCTGCTGTAAGTTTTTACGATTCTGCATATGTTGATAAAATACTCTATCAGATCCCCCCTGCCCCACTTCATTTATCTCCCTCTGAAGAGGCTGAGGTTAGCTCCTTGGCTGCAGCTGCCTTTTGCATTGCATAAGTGGCCATTTTCTCTTCCAAGCCTGGACAGGACAGTGATCACCCTCGGACTATCTACACATGATAAGGAAGAGCAGGACGGACAGCATGCATGCAGTTCCGACACATCTTCACCAAGGTTCCCACGCCAATGCACATCTAGCCAGTCACAAGGAGAGGCAAAGTTTTTGACTTTCAGGAACACAAGTACAGGTCAAAGGTGAAACTCAAATGCCATGCTCAGGTCAGTTAAAAGGAACAATTCCGTTCCTAGTATTAAACCACAAATCCTTCTGGCCAGGGTACCTCTGGTGACATAAAATAGGTTTAGCTATCAAGTAGGTCTAGAGTGTTACTGAATTATTGCAAAAAAGAGAAAGGCTTGGCATTTATATCATAGCTTCCACTGCCTCAGAGCATCCCAAAGCACTTTTTTTTTTGTTCGTTCATGGGGTGTGGACATCACTGACTGGGCCCTTGAGAACTGATTAAATGTCATTTCAGGGGGCATTTGAGAATCAACCTCATTGCTGTGGATCTGGAGTCACATGTAGGCCAGACAGCATATTTCCTTTCCTAAAGGACATTAGTGAAGCTAGATGGGCTTTTCCGACAATCGATAATGGTTCCATGGCCGATGTTAGATTTCTAATTCCAGATTTTTTAAGATGTAATTCAAATTTCACCGTGGTGGGGTTTGAACCCGGAAATTACCCAGGGAATTTGGAGTACTAGTCCAGTGACAATACCAATATACCACCACTTCCCCTGTGATACTTAATTGGATACTTCTAAAGTACATTTACTGTTGTAAAATATGGAAACATAGCTGCCAATTTGTGCATAGCAAGGTCCCACAAATAGCAAAGACCAGATACATTTTATTTCAAAGTGAAGTTGGTTGTAGGATAAATATTAGCCAGGACACAGAGGAGAATTCCACTGTTCCCTTTAAAATAGCGCCATAGAGTCTTTTATGCCTATCAGAAGGGGCAGACGAGGCTTGGGTTTAGTGTCTCATCTGAAAAAACAGAGCACATCGGAGAGTGCAACACTCAGTGCTGGACTGGAATATTGAGCTAGATTTTGTACTCTATTCTAGGGTCTGCGATTTGAACCAATAGCCTCCTGATACAGACAAAGTGATTCTATCACAGCTGATATGCCCTTAACTAAACCAAACCGTATAAATCTACCGCTTTTGGGAAGAGTTATTCAAAAGGTTAATTTACAAATGTTTAATTTTACTCAAACTATGGACTGTTACAACATTAATGAGTCAACAGTAATGATCCCTCTGGAAACAACTTGGAAAGAAATTGGTCTGTGATCAGCATCCACAAAATATATTAGCATGAGCCAGTGCCTCTTTGGAATAGTCACCGTGGCTAAGACTCCAGGGACCTGAACACAACCTACACTGACTGAAAGAATGCTACACTGTCAGAGATGCTGTCTTTTGGACGATATATTTATTACAAATCCAAATTTTATAAGGTTGTTATGATTTGGGACTCTCTCTTCAGTTTAGCTTAAAACAGAGGAATGGGGTCATGATACCTGCTCTAAATCATGCCTGACATAGAAACTAGGAGGTGCAGGCCATTCAGCCCTTGGAACCTGCTCCGCCATTCAACATGATCATGGCTGATTCTCTATCTCAATGCCATATTCCCACTTTCTCTCCATACCCCTTGATGCCCCTAATATCCAAGAAATTATCAATTTCTTTCTTGAATATACTCAGTGACCCGGCCTCCACAGCCTTCTGTGGTAGAGAATTCCACAGGTTGACCACCCTCTGAGTAAAGAAATTTTAACAAGTTTGGGCAGCTTGGTTGGTAAAGATTAAAGGTAGGTTTAGGTTGTTTTTACTGGGAAGGTAGTGCAAGATGTTCACACTTGTGAACAATGGCAAGGGCTTCTGTGGTAACTGTGTGTAGGTGGTTAGTCTCCAAGTCTCAGAGAGGTGATAGGAATGTCAGGTTTTATGAACGGTTATACTTTAAAACTCTCTATTTAATTTCAAGATAGATGGGCTTGGGGGTTTAGAAGATAGTTGATCAGCAAATTTACCTGGATACAAGGCCAATGTGATTCACATTGCCATGGAGATCAGCTTTGAGGGGGAAAACTAGCCATTAGAAAGCTATCATAGTAGCGGCGTACAAGGTTTTCTTAAGATATCCCTGACAGGCCAGTTTGCAAGAACCTGAGAAAGCAGAGGACTAGAAGTAGCCAATCAGAATGTGGTTGGAAGCTTGAGGTTGGATTGAGGAGATCAAGTTCATGAGGATTTAAACAAGAGTGGAAGGTTTGCCTAGGTTTGGCAGCAGGAAGGAATCTCCAGGATAGCCCTCACTGTGAAAATCAATTCAGGGATTATAAATTATCTGGCTGGAAAAGGGAAATGGAAACAAGGCATTGGAAGCTGAGAATAGCTTTGGACCAGGTCCTACAGATTGCAGAGTCTACTTAAAGGACAGAGTAAAGTGTAAACTTGACAGGAGATTTTCTGCCATCTTAAACGTTAAATGGAAAAACTTTTGTCGTTCAGGGTATAAATTAATGTCACACTACTTCAGTTGGCACTGTTGCTTTTAGTTTGTTTATTACAGTAAAAGTCTTAAAATTGAAATCTTGACTCCAGGGCCACAATTTCAAAATAAGGGGAAACCTACATAGGACCGAGATAAGGAGAATTTTTTTAAACTCGGGGATTGCAAAATCTTTGGAATTCTCCACCCCTAAGGGCTGTGTATGTTTAAAGTAAAGATTGATAGATTTCTAAATATTGATGACATAAAGTGATATGAGGATATGTGGGGAAAAAGGCATTGAAGTGGATGATCAGCCATGATCGTAATGAATGGAGGACCAGGCCCATTTGGGCTGAATAGCCTACTCCTGCTTCTATGTTCCCAACTTACTGCCTGATCCTTTCAGTCAGGGGAAATTTGAATAACGTTTTAAAAAGTTATCAATCTCTTCGGGTATTGTAAAACATTAAACTAAGGCCCCGTCTCCTCCCTCAGTGGATGCAAAAGATCCTGTGACACTATTTCAAAGGAGGAGCAGGAGGAAGTTCCTCCTGGTGTACTAGGACAAGATTTATCTAGCAACCATCATTAAAACCGAAATACCTGGAAAAACTCAGCAGGTCTGGCAGCATCGGTGGTGAAGAATAAAGTTGACGTTTCGAGTCCTCATGACCCTTCAACAGAACTAAGTTAAAATAGGAGTGGGGTGAAATATAAGCTGGTTTAAGGTGGGGGGTGGGTGTGGTTGTAGGGACAAGCAAGCAGTGATAGGAGCAGATAACCGAAAGATGTCACAGACAAAAGAACAAAGAGGTGTTGAAGGTGGTGATATTATCTAAAAGAATGTGCTAATTAAGAATGGATAGCAAGACAGGCAAGGTACAGATAGCTCTAGTGGGGGGTGGGGTGAAATAAGATTAAAAGGGCATAAAATGTATAGATTTAAAAATAATGGAAACAGGTGGGAAAAGAAAAATCTATATAAATTATTGGAAAAAACAAAAGGGAGGGGGAAGAAACAGAAAGGGGTGGGGATGGAGGAGGGAGTTCAAAGTCTAAAGTTGTTGAACTCAATATTCAGTCCGGAAGGCTGTAAAGTGCCTAGTCGGAAGATGAGGTGCTGTTCCTCCAGTTTGCGTTGAGCTTCACTGGAACAATGCAGCAAGCCAAGGACAGACATGTGGGCAAGAGAGCAGGGTGGAGTGTTAAAATGGCAAGCGACGGGGAGGTCTGGGTCATTCTTGTGGACAGACCGAAGGTGTTCTGCAAAGCGGTCGCCCAGTCTGCGTTTGGTCTCTCCAATGTAGAGGAAACCACATTGGGAGCAACGAATGCAGTAGACTAAGTTGGGGGAAATGCTGCTTCACTAGAAAGGAGTGTTTGGGTCCTTGGACAGTGAGGAGAGAGGAAGTGAAGGGGCAGGTGTTGCATATTTTGCGTATGCATGGGGAGGTGCCATAGGTGGGGGTTGAGGAGTAGGGGGTAATGGAGAAGTGGACCACGGTGTCACAGAGGGAACGGAATGCCGCGGAGGGGGGGGGTGGGGGGTGGTGTTTGTGTGTGTGAAGGGAAGATGTGTTTGGTGGTGGCACTAGGGCTATCTATACCTTGCTTGTCCTGCTTTTTACCCTTAATGTCACCTATTAGCACATTTCTTAGCTAATATCACCACTGTCAACACCTCTTTGTCCTGTTGTCTATGACATCTTTTGGCGATCTCCACCTATCACGGGCCCTCTATCCAGCTCTGCCTGTCCCAACCCCACTTAAAACAGCTTATATTTCACCTCTCTTCTATTTTTTTCTTAGTTCTGTTGAAGAAACGTTAACTGTGTTCCTCTCCGCAGATGCTGTCAGACCTGCTGAATTTTCCAGGTATTTTTATTCTGGATTTCCAGCATCCGCAGTTTTTTGCTTTTACATAAGAAAAAGCTCATTCTATTTGTGATAACAAGCATTATTTTTAAACTAGAGGGGTAAAGTGAAAGAAAGTGACAAATACATAATAAATCTTAAATATCACATCCCCGCAAGCATTGGAAAAAGAGGGGCTTTGGAAGGTAGCACTAATGCATAAATAGACATATCTCGTACAATCACCACCTTTCTCTTCTTCTCAGGGTCAAATCAGATCATATGCTGAGGCATTGTTCCCATGCATGAAATCAAATATGACTAAAGGAAGTTTACCAATAAATTATGCAGGAAAGCCCTTGGGCAGGAAATCTGGAGGGAGTAAGTTGTGGAAATTTATATAAATAAGGCCTTTCAAGTGGCTTATCCAGCGAGTAACCGAATCAGAGGTCAGCAAAAGCCTAGCTTCAATCCACACCTGTGCATTGTTTGCCACTTTTCATATGGGCAGTGGTTGGGTTACAATTGGCCTTGGAAGTCCAAGATGCATAATCAAAGCAGGGCACTACAATTGGCCTTGATGTCCTTGGTTCAGTGCACATGTTCCTAATCACTCATCCAGTGATCTCAGTTGGGCGTGTACGCATCCAGCACATTGAACGCAGACCTGATTGTACTTGGTCATGATGCCTACCCCACACTGGGCAGACAGATGCTGTTCACCACTGGCGTGAACGATATCCACCTGGGTAAGGTACCAGAGGGCAACTTCCATTTGTGAATCTTGGCAAGGGATCAGCATATTGAACAGCTGGAAATTTAGGTATAGAAATTCAATGTAAAAAGCAAGTAAAATTTTAAAACTTGATTATGAAAAGTCCCTAAAAAAACCACTCTAACTCCCAGCATTGGACACATTTACCTCTGGGGATTCCGCATCGTGATCTGGTGAATCACCCCCATCATCATCACTACCTTTCCTCTTCCTCTTATTTCGCACACTTTGTATGAAACTTTTGTGAAAGTCACATATGTACAGATGTCGAACCTGAGAAATAAGTGTAAAAAGAAAGCAGCACAAGTTACAACACACTGTAGTCATAAGTTCATAAGAAATAGCAAACTCATTACAGAATGCTGGTGAGGCAGATATAGCAAGAGAGCAGTGATGGCTGAACTTGAGTTAAGATCAGTTTTCCCCAAGTTTACAATGAAGCAGTTCCCGATACCTACAGTTCACCTAGTTGGACTCAAAACTCTTTCATGGCCAACTACAAACTGTCCTGATTGGTTTGGGAGGTTATGGGGAAGGAAGGGCAAGGAGAGTCTCTTTGGGATTAAGTTGACTACAAAAGACACATGCCTGATATTTCTCCACAGCAGTCTAAGTTATCATATATCTCGGCCATTGAGGCTTGCAACATTCCAGAACACTGCTGGCTGACTAAACAAGCTGGCTCATTGATGGGACATGAAGGGTAGAATTACCATTAGGGACTGGGCTCTTTCCACTCCAATAGCCCTGCAAGTTAATGAATGAATAAATGACTTGCATTTATATGGTGCTGCCCATGGCCCAAGGGTGTCCGTAAATGTTTTACAGCCAATTAAGTACTTTTGAAGTGTAGTCACTGATGCAATGTAGGAAACGCAACAACCAGTTTGCACACAGCACAATCCCAACAACAGCGATGACCAGGTAATCCATGCTTGTGATGTCAATGGAAGGATAAATGTTGACCAGGGCACCAGGGATAAGTGCCCTGCTCATCTTCAAAATGGCACCATGGAATCTTTTATGTCCAGCTGTGGACAGACAGGTCTAATGCCGCATCTGAAAGATGGCATCTCTGACAATACAGCACTCCCTCAGTGCTGAAAAGGGTGATCAGCCTATATTTTGGTGCTCACGTCTCTGGAGTGGGACTTGATCCCACAACCATCTGGCTCAGAGGTGAGTGATGCCCACTGAGCCAAGGCTGACCTTGTCCTAACCTGCTTACTTATATACTTTGTCAGAAAGCAGTTTGGATGCATTTGAGTGGCACTTGCCAACCTACTTAGGTAAACGGGTTGCGCCCCTGCAGCAGGAGTGTGAACTGCACATTTGGGAAAACATAAATGCTTGTGCCTAAAGCAAACGGAGAAAGACACACAACTAGTGATGATGGGTTATCTCACAGAGCACACAGATTTAAATTAATTAGCAGAGGAGTGGGAAGCAAGGCGACAAAAGAATTTCATTTTTACGAAGCAAGTTCTGATCTGGAGTGGAAGCTGATTCAATAGTAACTTTGAAAGGGGAACTGGATACATACTTAAAAAGAAAAAAATTGCAGTGCTATAGGGAAAGAAAAGGGGAGCAGGGCGAATGGTAGATATTTCAGAGCTAACACAGAGCAAGACCATTCGACCCAATGTATGTTTTATGATTCTATGTCAACTCCTCAGTGGTAAAAGTATAGGATTTCTAATAACAGAAATTAAACAACATTGGTTAAGTGTTTTCAAAAACTTTTCAACTGTTTTTGAAAACTTTGAAGCTGGGTAACAAACCTCAAGTCAAGTTTAAGGTTTTACTCCAGTCATCGTTCAAAATTTAAAACAAATAATAAAATTTCTAGGTCATGAATCAGATGGTACTTATTTCAAGAATGACCTAGTAAATGACACTGTAGCAATAAAAACAAGTACAGTGTGCCACATAACACAAAGCCAAGATTCCTCATACACAGAGGTGTCAGCATTGACTCAGTGGCAACACTCATATCTGAGTCAGTAGGTTGTGGGTTCAAGGCCCACTCCAAGTGACTAGAACACAAATCTTATTCTAGTCATCGTCATCTCCAGTGCTTGGCAATCCTACTCACTGTGTTGACAACTATACTGGCCTTTGCAACTATAGCTGCAGCATTGTTGCTGCAATTATTGTGCACTTGGTCACATAGTTGCAACAACCACCTATATTTATATATGTAGTACCTTTAAATGCAGTAAAACAATGCTTAACAGGGAGCGTCATCAGGCAAAAATTGACACCAAACCACATAAGGGGTAATTAGGACAGGGGGGTGAAAAGTTTAGGCAAAAGAGGTGGGCTTGAAAGAACATCTTAAAGAGTCAATGCTGGAGAGGTTTCGAGTGGACATTTCAGAGCCTAGGACCTAGACAGTTGAAGTCACAGCCACCAATAATCAGACGAGAGAAACCAGGTATCATCAAGAGGTTGAAATTGAGGAACGGAGAAGGTAATAGGCTGAAGATTACAGAAACAGGAGGGGCAAAAGCTGGTTAGGAATTTCAGCAATCAGGAGCAAAAACTTTGTGACGGGAGCCAGGCACACAGAAAATTGAGCAACATCACAGATAGAGGTGGTCCCTGCCAGTGCTGCTTTGCAACTAGTCACTGAAATGTTTACAAGTGATGTCCCATTTTCCTTATTGCTTGCATAGGTAAAGAACTCTTGTTCACTGGCAATTGTTCCTTCCAATATTACTCAGTACTATAAACACCTCACTGCAACAAAAAAATATTATGCTCTCTCACCCTGGACAGACCTGCTGCCAAATCTAGCCCCTGTGAAGTAGCGGTTGGCCTCAAAGTGCTTCACAATCAAGAAGTTAACACCAATAGTAATTAAGCTGGAGTTCCAATTGCCGATGCCAAATCTATATGTGATAATACTGTCTGCTCTGAATATGAAAAACTCTCAGCACACAGTTCTACGAAGGAAACTGCCCCCGTGACTGCTTAGCTCCCACGTTCAGACCAGTCCTTTCCGAGCCACTACACAATAGAGCAGGAAGTTGCCAGGATTGATCCGTGGTCTAAGAGTTATTTGATCTCCAGTAGGGAAACTTGTGGTGATAAAATTGATTACAACAAAATTTGCACTGCAGTTGGAGGTGGATGGAGGGAGAGCAGAGGAATGAGACTAACTGGACAGTTCTACCTAAAAGCTTCCCTCCATTTGCATAGGCTGAAAGAGCCTTGCAGCACACCGAGACCGGTTCACCCCAATATGCTAGATAGAAATGAGAAATAAGTGGGCATTCTTGATTGCTATACAATGCTGGAAAGTGCACAACTCAAATAGATTCATGTGTGATTGTGATGCCCTCATGAACAAAAAGCTTGCCCCCACTGACTATCCCTACTCATAACAGAAACTGCTAGCATAGGGGAAGCTTCCAAAAGAGTCTCGCTGCCCAAGGAAGCTGGTGTCAGGTCAAATCAAATGAAATCAAGAAAAGCAAATTTCCCCTTTCTCACCCTGCTCCAAAACACAGCTCATCACATCGCACAAAAATCATCTCTCATCTAATACACTCTCCAACCCAGCAATTCAGCAAGGTGGCAACCATGACTCAGTGAGCATCACGCCCGCATCTGGGGCGGGAGGGTTGTGGGTTCATGGCCCACTCCAGAGACAGGAGTATATATCCCAGACGGGCACTCCAGTACAGAACTGAGGGAATGCTTCACAGCCACCATTGAGCCAAGGTCTATCTGGCCCCTCGGGTGGTCATTCAAGATTCCATAGCACTCCTCAAAGGTCAACGGCATTGTCACCAGTGCCCTGGTCAATGTTCGTACCTCAAATCAAAATTGCTTTCTATGGGACCTTGCCACATGCAAATCAGCTGCAGTGACTACACTTCAAAAGTACTTCAGCGGCTGTGAAGTACTTTAGGGCAGCCAGAGGTCAAGAAAGGAACTGTATAAATGCAAGTTCTATTGTTTTTTTTCCATTGTCTCTGGTGCCCTACATTGGCTCTTTCTTTGATTCCCCATATAGCATCAACTCACCCAGCCTCACTACAGTTCCATAGCCCACATTCAGTTCAAACAGGTGGTAATTCCTCCTGTGAGAACCTAGGCTGTGCTTCAGCGGGCTGTTTGACCAGGAGAGCAGCACAAGCCAAAATATATTTTTGCTTGATGCTTGTATAGACACTCCAGCTCATTCGGGCAGGGAGTTTGGGGGTGGGGAGGGGAAATGGGGGTCTCAGATGAGGAGGCATAGTCAAAAAATTAGAACCAGATCTTTCAAGGGCTAAGTTAGGAAACACTTCTACACAAAAACAGTGGTAGAAGTTTGCAACTCCTCTGACGTAAGAACTCAAGAGTAGACTGCACAGCCCTTCGAGCCTGCCTCACCATCATGACTGATCATCTGCCTTAATTCCACTTTCCCACTCTCTCAGCATATCCCTCAATCCCGAGGCATCAAAAAGCTTTCAAAATCTTCCCCAGCCACTTGTAATTTTAAATTTGAGAATGATAGATTGTTATCCAAAAGCATTAAGGGATGTGAGGAAAAGAAACATTTATGAAGTTTGGTCTCAGTTCAGACATGAACCCAGTGAATGGTGAAACAAGCTAAATGGCCTCCTCCTATTCCTATGTTCCATTAGGGTCAATGGGCATCCATCCAGGAGCCAGCCCCTGGTTGATATCCCTTTCTCTTAAGCCAGTCGCTCAGTGCAATGGTTAAGACCCCACCACCTCCCTCGGTGACACGAGTTAAAAGTAGAAGCAATCGAGAATTAAAGCCGGTGCTTTCTTGACCTGTTACGATGTCCTTCCAAAACTGGGCTGCTCCAATTTTACCAACTCTGCAAATGCAAATGTAACGTTCTTGCCTGGGCAACGACTTGACTCAAGTCAGGCCGGCGTTCACTCTGTCGCCACAGATTCCCCAATGTTAAACTGTAGGTCACAGCAGACGTACAATTGACGCGAGTTTGAACACACCATGTGGAAAAGCTGCTCTTTTACAACCAGGATATCAGATAAACAGAGTTAACATATCCCGACCGGACGTTTTAATTTTTAACTGAAAGATTCTCTCGTTGGCAGGTTAAGTCGTAACAGCGTGTTGAAATATACTATGTTTCAGGCCTTTGATGGACCTCATGACAGTCTTGTTTCACATCAGCTTATAACTGCTGACCGCAGATACTGGAAATTGTTCGCCCTCTCTCCTTTCCCACCCCGCTCCCCAATCATCCTTTATTGACAATGCTACTTTGGTCACTTTGCGGAATATAAAAGGCGGGGGGGGGGGGGGGGGGTGGTGGAGAGAGGGAGAGAAGAGAAATAATTAAGAATCAACAGACTTACGTTCTTGTCGGTTTCCAGTTTGAGTTTCTTCTGTGAAATACTTTTCTGGATCCTCTTGCTGAAGCTGGCGTTGCCGGCAGGGCGGTTGCACCTCTCTCCATCATCAACCAAACAACAAATGTGGCCAAATCCTGGAGCCCCGGCGCCGCCATCCCGGCTGTCTTCCTCGGTAC
This sequence comes from Carcharodon carcharias, assembly GCF_017639515.1. Taxonomy (NCBI): domain Eukaryota; kingdom Metazoa; phylum Chordata; class Chondrichthyes; order Lamniformes; family Lamnidae; genus Carcharodon; species Carcharodon carcharias. The sequence goes on from NC_054470.1 coordinate 182,264,769, forward strand.
TAAAACCGTTCATTTTTTTTCTCTCCCTCTCTCCTTATGAAAACCCTTTTCTTGTTTCCCTCAAACACCCCCCTCCCCCTTTCAGAGAACGGGTCTATCAACTCAACGCAAGTGTGTGGGTTCGAGACCGGCGGCAGCACTTAGTTCCACAACGAACAACGAAAAAAGAACTCTTTCTAAAATATATACATATATATATAGAATTCAATATGGCAGAAAGTCTCTCTTTAACGCCGGGTTAAAGAACTCACATTGCAACTTTCGCAGTGGGAGGGAGGGGGTTTAATTCTTGTTTTTAAACAAAAATTACAACTCTCCAAGAAGCTCACAATGGCCGAGCTGCTCCATGCAAAGCCCTTTACAACAATTATTCGCTTTCTTGCGCCGATAATGCGCGTCTTTGTAGAAGAGAAATAAAAAAAAGGGGGGGAGCGGGGAGGCTGGAAGAGAAAAAGAAAATTATCCACCAGGATTAAAGTATGGTGTTTTCATTCAGCCTTGGACACGTACAATACAAACCTCGAGCTTAAATGGATAATAAAGCAGCGCACCATACGTATTACACACGCTTTTTTCCCCCTTTTTAAAAAAATGGTAAGGGGAGGAGAATGGAAACAAAAACACACACGACAACAGCAAAATATAATAAATTACATTGACGTCCGCCCGCTGCAGGAAGACTTTGCCTGCAGTACTTGGGCTGCTTCTGGCGAACAGCTGTTGCCATGTACCAACGTTCCAAATGGAATCAGGAAATAATGCCCCTGCATTGATACATTACCAGCGTTCCAAACCCGGGGAGGGGAGGGGCTGACCGCCTTCGCCGCCGTGCACCACGGGAATTGTAGTTCCTTGCCGTGCGACGCCGCGCACATCACGTGCCCCTACCGGCCGGTGACGAGAACTACACGTCCCAGAATGCCGCGCTCCGCAGCTTGCGCAGGCGGGTAGTCTCAACGCGGAAGAAGTGCCTGTGTGTGTGTGTAAAAGGGGGAAAAAAAACAAATGAGCGCAGCATTTTTTTTTCAAATTTTTTTTTGCTCAGCAGCTGACGTCTCGCATTTCACTCGGGCGAGTGTCGTGGCCGTAGTAAGAAGCAAATTAACATTTTAAAAAGTGTGCAATTCAAATTGTAAAAGGTTGCAGCAGTGCACTAATTTGTGATAAAGCAAACTGAACCTAATAACAGTGCCAACAAGCGCCTTTCTTAAAAATAAAAATTATCGGGAGTTCCTTTTTCGATCGAATGTTGTACCGGTGGAGTTGAAATCGCTGCTACGTTATTTAAGCCTGTGTGCATGTTCCAGTCCACTTTCTAACCATTCTACAGTCTCTTTACTTTGTTCCGCACCAGACAATATTTTAAATCCTAAACCTTGGTACTTTAACAGGTTACATGATTCAAGACTTTCTGAAGCTGGTCGCATAAATCTTGTGCCTATCCCGAATACTTGGCAACTATAGAGAGGAACGAGGTTGTACAATTTACACGTATATTTCTCCGAGATCACGTGTGAACCCAGTAAGTACAGTTTAGAGGCTGGCAACGCAAAAGTTAAGTTTAAAAACAAAGATCCTGCCCCAGAGACGTAGTAAATTACGATTGGATTTAAAAAAATACTATTGTAAAATAGAGTGGTGAAAGTCAAGGCGACTGAGTGACAAAAAGCACAATGGCTGATCCTGCAGTAGGAAGAGGTCTGGGCCTGCAATACCATACATAATGGATTACAGTTCTTGGTGTGACGTTAACAGGAAGCGTTGAGCACAGGGGAAGAAAAACTCGCTGCGAGACATTCACAGTGCGTTCTAGTACTGGGGCAGCCGCCTCTAATTTATTTCTGGCTGTCGTTTAAGAGAGAACTCAAAATGTACAGAACAAAAGTTGAATAGAAAAAAAAAACACGTGTATGATAGACCCCTTCGTTTGCGCCAGTGAAACAGAAACGATTGGGACTTAGGACCCTATTTGGCGGAGAGTACAGTACCAGGAGGGGAGAATAGATTCCTTATCCGGCAAAAACTCGCCAGGCTCCTTCAGCAGCACCTCCCGAACACACGACCTCCAGCACCGAGAAGGACAAGGTCATTTAGGTGCATGTGAACACCATTACTGTCAGGTTCCCCTCCAAGTTAATCAACAAAAATAAAATTTATATGGCGCCTTTAGCGTAAAACATCCCAAGGTGCTTCACATGAGCATCATAAAACGGTGTGTGACACCAAGACACATAAAGATATATAAGGTCAAGTGACCTAAAGTTTGGTCAAAAGGTTTTAAGCAGTGTCTTAAAGGAGGAAAGCAAGGTTTAGGGAGGGTATTCCCGAGCTTGCAGCCAGGGCAATTAGACGCACAGCCTCCAATTAAAATCAGGAGTGCACAAGAATGAGAAGAGCACAGAGATCTCAGAGGGTTGTGGAGCTGGAAGAGATTACAAAGATAAGGAGGGCCAAGCTACAGAGAGTTTTGAACACGATGAGAATTTTAACATCAAGATATTGTTTAATCTGGGGCCAACGTGGTCAGCGAGCATGGGGGTGATAAGAGGCTTGCTGCTCATTAAGACGGGCAGTACAATTTTGGATGTCCTCATTTACAGAGGGTAGAATGTGGGACATGAGCCAGGAGGTTGGAATAGTCCAGTCTAGAAGTAACAATGGCAGGAATGAGGGCTTCAGCTGCAGTTGAGCTGGGGCAGGGTGAGGTCTAGTGATATGGAGATGGAAATTGGTGGTCTTAGTGATGGCAGAAATATGAAGTTGGAAGCTCTTGGGATCAAAAGTGACCCCAAGATTGCAAACAAACTGGCTTAATCTTAGATTGTCGCCAGGGCGAAGGATGGAGTCAATAATTAAGGAACGGAGAGGCTGTAAACAATCTCCCAGTCTTCATAATATTTATTTGGAGGAAACTTCAGCTCTTCCGTTATTGTATGTCAGATAAGCAGTCTGATAACTTAGCAGCAGTAGAGGAGTCAAGACAGCTGGTATTGAGGTTAAGTTGGGTGTTATCATGATACGTGTGAAAAGTAACAGGGCTTCGGATGATGTCACCAAGAGGCAACGTAGATGAGAAACAGGAGAGGGCCAAGGATAGATCCAGAGATAACTGGGGGAGGTGGGGGGACAAGAAAAGCCATTGCAAGTGATTATCTGGCTACAATTAGCTTGATGAGAATGGAACCAGATGAGAGCAGTCCCACCCAGCTGGCTGACAGTAGAACGGCATTAGAGGAGGATTGCGTGGACAACCATGTCAAAAGCTGCAAAAAGGTTGAGAAGCTCAAGGACAAAAAGTTTACCTGTGTCACAGTCACATAGGATGTCATTTGTAATTTTGATAAGCGCTGTTCCGGTAATGTGACAGGGGTGGAAACCCAATTGGAGGGATTCATATGGTGATCATATATTATCATTCATTGTGAGGGAGCAAAATCCTGGAACTCTCTGCCTAACACCCCCTTTCTGTTTATGTAACTTAAAATCCAGTTACACTGGCAGACAAATTTTAATCAACGTCAGAAACTTTGGAAAAATGCAACATAGTGTTCCAAAATCTGTGACTAAGAGAAGTAGAGAAGCAGTTTATATACGTACTTTTTCTTGCAGCCAATTCCTGAGACTAATTTCGCACAGTGTAATCCAAAGTGACATTCTACAACAACAGCCAGAAATGTCTACATACCCCCAATACAGCAATTATTTTTCTATAAAAACTTCCAGAGACCGTAAAAGTGCATGCTTCTAAGCTGAATGAACTGGAGTGATATCACCAGGACATCACTGCAGGAGTTCCTCAGGGTAGTGTCCTAGGCCCAACCATCTTCAGTTGCTTCATCACTGACCTTTCCATCATAAGGTCAAGAGTAAGGATTTTCGCTGATGATCGCACAATGTTCAGCACCATTCACAACTCAGATACTAAAGCAGTCCATGTCCAAATGCAGCAAGACCTGGATAATATTCAGGCTTGGGCTGCTAAGTGGCAAGTAACATTCACACCACACATGTGCCAGGCAATGACCATCTCCAACAAGAGAGAATCTAACCATCTCCCCTTGACATTCAATGGCATTACCATCGCTGAATCCCTAACCATCAACACCCTGGGGGCTTACCATTGAACAGAAACTGAACTGGGCCAACCATATAAATACTGTGGCTACAAGAGCAGGTCAGAGGCTGGGAATTCTGCAGTAACTCACCTGATTCCTCAAAGACTGTTCACTGTCTACAAGGCACAAGTCAGGAGTATGATGGAATACTCCCTACTTGCCTGGATGAGTGCAGCTTCAACAACACTCAAGAAGCAGGACACCATCCAGGACAAAGCAACCTGCTTGATTGGCACCCCATCCACTGCCTTCAACATTCACTCACTCACCAACACATAGTGGCAGCAATGTGTACCACCTACAAGATGCAAAACAGCAACTCACCAAGGCTCCTTCCACAACACATTTCAAACCGATGACCTCTACCACCTTGAAGAACAAGGGCAGCAGGACACCACTACCTGGACGTTCCCCTCCAAGTCACACACAATGACTTGGAACTATATCACCATTCCTTCACTGTCACTGCGTCAAAATCCTGGAACTCCGTTCCTAACTTCTTAACTGTGGGTGCTCCTACAACACATGGATGCAGCGGTTCAAAAAGGCAGCTCACTACCACCTTCTCAAGGGCAATTAGGGATGGGCAATAAATGTTGGTCTAGCCAGTGACAGCCATATCCCCTCGCCCTTAGCAGAGCCACCTAAGTTAAGTTATGACATTTAACACTAAGGGAGGTGATTCAAACCAATTCAAATTCATTATTACATCACAGAATATCACAGTGCAGAAGAGCCCCTTCAGCCCAGCGAGTCTCCAGTGACACATGTTTGGAATTTTATACAAAACTGTTCATCATTACATTGCGGTGTACAGTCAGCTGCTGCATTTCCTATGTTACAACAATGATTACATTTCAAAAGTATTTCATTGGATGCAGTGTGCTTTCAAACTTTCTAAGGTTGTGAACAGCTTTATAGAATTGCACTCTCCTTATTTTCACCATGTACACCCTGTCCAGAATATTGAACAGTTCTACGTACAGACCAGATTATTTTCTGGGAACAAACTGTTAAATTAATTCTCAAACTTCATAGAAAGACAACTTCCAATTAAAATAAAATTCATCACACCTCAGTAACATCATATAGGGTCTTCACATACAATGAATTACTTTTAAGTGCATTGTTCATTTTGTAGCCAAATGCCACTAATTGGCATACAGTAAGATCTCACAAACACCTAATCTGTTTTTAAGAACATTGGTTGAGGGGAGGAATGTGGACTAGGATGGTGGACAAACTCCTGCTCTTCAATACTGCCATAGGATCTTTCTAACATCCACCTGAACCACCAGAACAGGGAGACAGGGTTGGTTCAACATCTTATCTGAAGGGCAGCATTCCAAACAGTGCAGCTTTCAATCACTACACAGCAGTGTCAGATTTCAATGCTCAAACTCATGATATCAGGTAAGAATCCACAACTTTCTGTTTCAGAACTATTAGCTAAAGTAGACTGACAAACCTGTCACGTACCATATATGAGGCATCTGACAGAGCACACTGGCTGTTTGTTTAAGGGACAAAATTTTGAGTCCAGCCATGGGTACCTTCACTGGTTCTGTCATTCCTTTAAGTGCATCTATCAACTTTTATTTGAAGGACTTGACTCTCACTGCCCAGTATAGCATAACACAGGGAGGTAACAATGCATTCCCCTCTTGACATACATATGAATGGATATAGCATTTTTCAAACATGCCCCTATGTGTGGCTGTCCAAACCTTATGATGGTGGACCAAAACATTTGGTAGGACAAGGCCAGATGTGAATTGTTAATCTGTTATTTCAGACAGCAAATCAAAATATAGAACAACAGTTATGATCGGATTTAATTATTCAGATCAATACAACTTGTCTTTGCATATTTATACAAAGTAGTGAACACTAGTAGTTTGTCTTGCTGAGCTTAAAATAATTTCAGGCCATTATAATCACAGAATGATACAGTACAGAAGGAAGCAATTCAGCCTATCGTGCTTATGCTGGCTCTTTTAAAGAGCTATCCAATTAGTCCTACTTCCTCTTGTTCTGATAAGAGCTCATGGACCTGAAACATTAGCTCTATTTCTCTCTCCATAGATGCTGTCAGACCTGCCGAGTGCTTCCAGCATTTTCTGTTTTTATTTCAGATTTCCTGTAACCCCATTATTTTGCTATAGTTGAAGTCCCACATCCCTTCTCTTTCGCTGTACCCCTGCAAATCTTTCCTCCTCAAGTATTTCTTCAATTCCCTTTTTGGAAGTTATTTGTAATTCTGTTTCCATGGCTCTTTCAGCAGTGCATTACAGACCACTTTCCTGCATTCAAACCTTCTACTTCCTTGCTACTTCTGTTTTATTTAAAATAAGATTATTAAGTCTTATCCATGATATATTTTTCTACGAATGGTATAAATAATTTTCAGATATTTTTACAAAAATTTAAAATAAAAAGTCACCTAAAAATCAACATTTAAAATCCAGTCAGTCCTACATTACAAAAAAATGTCAAAATATTAATGATAAAAGGGGGAGGCGATGGTGTAGTGGTATTGTCGCTGGACTACTAATCCGGAGACAAAAACAAAAATAGCTGGAAAAACTCAGCAGGTCTGACAGCATCTGCGGAGAGGAATACAGTTAATGTTTTGAGTCCATATGACTCCTCATCAGAACTGTTCTGATGAGGAGTCATACTGACTCGAAACGTTAACTATATTTCTCGCCGCTGATGCTGTCAGACCTGCTGAGTTTTTCCAGCTATTTTTATTTTTGTTTCAGATTTCCAGCGTCCGCAGTATTTTGCTTTTATCTTAGTAATCCGGAGATCCAGGGTAATGCTCTGGGGACCAGGGTTTGAATCCCACCACGGCAGATGGTGGAATTTGAATTCAATAAAAATCTGGAATTATAAATCTGATGATGACCATGAAACCACTGATATAAAAATCCATCTGATTCACTAATGCCATTTAGGGAAGGAAATCTGCTGTCCTTACCTGGTCTGGCCTACATGTGACTCCAGAGCCACAGCAATATGGTTGACTCTGAAAAAGCCTAATTAGTCACTCAGTTGTAACAAACCGCTACAAAGTCACAAAAAAGGAATGAAACCGGATGGACCACCTGGCATCGACCTAGGCACCAGAAACAACAATGGCAATCACAGCCCCTGCAAAGTCCTCCTTACCAATATCTGAGGCTGGTGCCAGAATTGGGTGAGCTGTCTCACAAATTAGTCGAGCAATAGCCTGACATAGTCATCCTCACGGAGTTATACCTGATAGATAATGTACCAGATTTCACCTCACCTTACCTGGGTATGTCCTGTCCCACCAACAGAACAGACCCAGCAGAGGTGGCAGCACAGTGGTATACAGTCGGGGGGGAGTTGCCCTGGGAATCCTTAACTTCGACTCCGGCTAGGTAAGTACCTGGCAGGGGAGAGACCTTCATCGCGTTTCTGCCAGGGAAAGAGCAATGGCTATAACCAGTCAAACCCCTTACCATGGGGTACCTAACACCATCCGAGTCATGGTGAAGGGCAGCGAGAAAGGAACAGGAATGGATAGGACCTTCTTCACCAAGAGGATCCTATTCAAGCTGTGTGTTTTCGAGGCTGTGGAGATCTACTGCCTACAGGATTTCCCCAGCGCTGGTTTCTTTGATGTGACCTTCAAGCAAGTGGCAGCTTGCGTCAAACTCCTGAAGGTGTTTGAGGAAAAGAAAGACCTGCCAGAAATGAAGATCCTGACGGCGGAGCCGCTCTTTGCTCTACCGTTGCAACGAGAACGGGTTGCGACGGTGCATCTGTACAACCCCTACGTCCCTGTCGCTGACGTGCTCATCTTCCTTACCAGGTACTTCGATAAGGTTGGGAGCTGCACTGAGGTTAAAGATAATGTAAACATGTAAACGCCAGGTTAAGGTAACGCTCAAGACCAACAGTAAGGGAGCCGTTTTCCACCCCCCTTCCAGATTCGCTATCGGGGGAAGCCGTGGGTACCTTGTCTACGCTGGGCAACCCAAACTTTGTCGCTCATGCGGCAAGTCTGGTCTTGTGGCGGCCAACTGCAGTGCCGTCCTCTGCAAGAACTGCAAAACGGAAGGGCACCAGACAAAAGATTGTAAACAGGCTAAGTGCTGCAACCTGTGTGGCGAGGCAAGTCACCTCTATAAGACCTGCCCCAAACGTTGCCGTACTTATGCACAGGCAGCTAAAGCCAACAAGGGGGAAGCAGAAGAAATGCCTCGTGTCACTCCAACCACCAAGGCCCCCAAGGAGAACAACGGGACAAAGGTGGACACAGAGAGAGACAAGGTGGAGGAAAAGATTGGGGCAACAGACAGCCAATCAACAGCACTGCCCCCTGAACCTCCCACTCCTCAAGAGAGCGAATCAATGGAGGAGGAGGAGGCAGCAGTGGGAAAGCAGCAGGGGGAGTGGCAGCTGGTGAAGAGAGCCAAAAGGAAGAAGGGGCTAAAAAGAAACCAAGCCACTTCCCAGACAAGAGTCAAGAGGCGTCTCCTATCCGACACGGATAACAAGAGCAGCAGCTCTTCGGATGAAGAAGGGCCAGGGCGGCGCCAACAGAAGAAGCGGCAAAACGCTAGGGAGTTGGAGGATGAGACACCCGAGCTCCAGAACATTGGAGACAATGAGGAGACCAGTGCACCCCAACTTGGCCCACAACCCGAAGAGGCCAGTGCACCACAACCCCAGGAATCTGGGAACAGTGAGGCGCTCAGCGCACCCCAGCTCCGGGAAGCCGGGAGCAGCAACGGCCCAGAGGGGGAGAGGATTGGAGAAGCTTCTCCAACAGAGGACATGTCAAACCCCGCTCTCTGCACAGACCCCCAGATGCCACCCGAGCAGAACATCTCTAATGGGGAGGTTCAGGACGCTTTCCTCAGCCCATCCCAAGTGAAGCAATTTGAGCACACCACGGGCATGAAGGAGTAGACCAATGGTCTGGAACTCTCAGAGACAACAGGTTTGGTAAGCGACTAACTGCTTTAAAATGGGTGTAAAGATTGTATCCATAAATGTGCGTAGCATTAAATCTACTACGCGATGTGTTGCGACCTTGGATTACCTTGCCAAGGTCAAAGCTGACCTGTTGTTTCTGCAGGAGTGTGCAATACCGCACCTCAGCTCCTACAGGCAATGGTCACGATGGTGGTCCCACGGGCCATCGATCTGGTCGGGAGGAAACGACTCTCGTTCCTCCGGCCTGGGGATTCTGCTGCGGGGAGGCAGCTTCACCGTCTCCCAGGTTAAGGAGGTGGTGGGCGGGCGCCTCCTCGTAGCAGACGTAATGTATAAGAATGCTCCACTCCGGTTAATTAACGTCTACGCCCCGTCACAAGGGGCTGAGCGGCTGGAGGTTTTTCAGCAGCTCCCACTGCTGCTGTGACCTCCAGGCCGGTCATTCTGGGCGGTGACTTCAACTGCATCATCGATGCGGCTGGACGATCCGACAGGGCCGACAGCTGATTGGATGCTACATCCAGATCCCTGATGGAAACAGTAAAGGATGCCAAGCTGCACGACGTCTTCAGCAACCCTGCAGACGGAGCGCAGCATAGAGACACCTGGTCGCGGCCTGACGGGTCCGTCTGTTCCAGGATAGATTTCCTGTTTGTGTCCCGTGCATTCACAGTCAGATCCACCGACGTCAAGCCGGTGTTCTTCTCTGACCACTGCCTCCTACTGGCTGACTGTCACTTAGAGAAGGACCAGAGGGTTGGCAGGGGGGCATGGAAGCTAAACGTGCAACTGCTGACCCCAGAGAACATTGAAGAGCTCAAGAGGGATTACAAAGGTTGGAGAACCATGAAACCCCACTTTGAGTCACTGACACACTGGTGGGAAGCGATCAAGGGAAACATCAAGAGGTTTTTCGTCCTCAAAGGCACCCAGAAAGCTAGAAAGGAACAGAGGGAAATGTCCCGACTCCAGAAAAACATGCAGAACCTGCTCTGGCTGCAGTCGATGGGGGTCGATATCAAGGAGGAACTCCAAGAGGTGAAAAGCCAGCAAGCCTCGCTCTTTGCCTCGGAGGCCTCCAAGATCATCTTCTGTTCCAGAGTCCGCTCCATGGAGCAGGATGAGACGTGCTCACGTTTCTTCTTCCAAAAGGTACACAGAGAGAGCTCTGTGATTAGCAGCCTGAAGGAAGAAGATGGCTCAGTAAAGTCATCACCGTCCGACATTTTGAGGATCAGCAAATCCTTCTATGCTGGATTATATGACGTGAAGCCCACAGACAGCACGGCCTCCCAGTCCCTCCTGTCCTCTATCACGGAGGTCTTAGACGACAGTACACGGGAGAGTCTGGACAAAGCGCTAACTCCTGACGAACTGACTGAGGCCCTTGAGTCCTTCGAGAAGAGTAAAACTCTCGGAAGCGACGGCTTGCCGGCGGAGTTGTATTCGGCTCTGTGGGACTGGATCGGCCCAGACCTGCTAGAAGTGTATGAGAGTATGCTCCTGGCTGGCAGTATACCAGAATCCATGAGGAAAGGCTTTATCACCCTCATCTACAAGCACAAGGGGGAAAGGGAGGAAATTAGAAATTGGCGACCCATTTCACTGTTGAATGTGGACTATAAAATTCTGTCCAAGGTCATCGCCAATCGGGTCAAATCCGCTCTGGAATTGGTGATCCACCCTGACCAGACCTGCACTGTGCCGGGCAGGAAGATCTCTGAAAGCCTCGTGCTGCTCAGGGATACGATTGCCTATGTACAGGACAGGGGTGTGGACACCTGCCTCATCAGCCTGGATCAGGAGAAGGCCTTTGACAGAATATCGCACACCTACATGGTGGATGTGCTCTCCAAAATGGGGTTTGGGGAGGGAATTCGCAATTGGATCCAATTGCTCTACACTAACATCAGTAGTGCAGTCTCAATCAATGGGTGGGAATCAGATAGCTTTCCTATTAAATCTGGAGTCAGGCAGGGCTGCCCTGTCTCGCCTGTTCTTTTCGTGTGTTGCATAGAACCCTTTGCTGAGTCCATCAGAAAGGATCCGGGCATGAGAGGAGTGACGATCCCAGGTAGTGGAGGCACTCAGATCAAAGTCTCCCTGTACATGGATGATGTCGCCGTCTTCTGCTCGGATCCGTTGTCGGTGCACAGACTTATCCACATCTGCGACCAGTTCAAACTGGCCTCGGGAGCTAAGGTAAATCGTGGGAAGAGCGAGGCCATGTTCTTTGGGAAATGGGCTGACCGATCCTTTGTCCCCTTCACTGTCAGGGCTGATGGCCTGAAGGTGCTGGGGATATGGTTCGGAGGGACCAGGGCACGCGTTAGAAACTGGAAGGAGCGAGTGTCTATGGTGAAAAGGAAACTGGGCATGTGGGAGCAACGCTCCCTCTCCATTGCGGGTAAGAACCCAGAACTCAGGTGTGAGGCACTCTCGCTGTTGCTGTACGTGGCGCAGGTCTGGCCCATTCCACACTCCTGTGTGGTGGCGATCACCCAAGCCATCTTCCGCTTTATCTGGAGGTCGAAAATGGATCGTGTCCGCAGGGACACGATGTACAAGCCTCTAGATAAAGGGGGAAAAAACGTGCCCAACATCGCCCTCATACCTTTGTGTGCGGCTGCATCAAGCGGTGCGTAGACCCTCAGTATGCAAACACCAAGTGTCACTACATGCTGAGGTTCTACCTGTCCCCGGTGTTGCGAAGGATGGGTCTGGCCACGATGCCGCGGAATGCTCCAAGTAGTTGGACCGTGCCGTACCACCTGTCCCTCGTGGGAAAATTTATGCAGAGAAACACCTTTGACCACAAGTCCATTAGGCAGTGGTCGGCACGTAACGTCTTAAAGGCCCTGCTGGAAAAGGAGAGAGTGGATCCTGTGGGATGGTTCCCTGAGCAGACTGACAAAGTCATTTGGCAGAATGCCTCATCACCAGAACTTTCCAACAAACACCAAGATGTAGTTTGGCTGGTGGTGAGAAAGGCCCTCCCTGTAAGATCCTTCCTACACGCCAGGAGTCTCACCCCCTCTGCACGTTGCCCTCGAGGTGGCTGTGGTGGGGAAGAGACCGTTGTTCACCTCCTTGTAGATTGTGTCTTCGCGAAGAAGGTCTGGGGAGAGATGCAGTGGTTTCTGTCGAGGTTCATCCCGAACAGTTCTGTGACAGAGGACTCTGTGCTCTACGGGCTGTTCCCAGGGACACACACCGAGACAAACATCAACTGCAGCTGGAGGATCATCAACTTGGTGAAAGACGCTCTTTGGTCTGCCCGAAACTTGTTGGTTTTCCAGCGCAAAGAGTTGTCCCCGACCGAGTGTTGCAGACTGGCACATTCCAAGGTCCAGGACTACGTGCTGAGGGACACAGTTAAGCTTGGGGCAGCCGCCGCAAAGGCGCAATGGGGAAGGTTCGCTGCCTAAGACCTTTCTGCCACAGTGCACTGGGGGGCTGGGAACTGTAAAGAGCCCCTCAGGCTGTACAGATTAAAATGAATGACTGCCAATGATTTAAATATTCATTGTTTGTTCTGATACACCTTGTGATTCATGTTGTAAAAGTTGAACCTGTTTGTATTTTTGTAATGGTGATTTGAAATGGTTCGAAATGTTTTTGAAGATTTATGAATAAAGTATTTTGTTGCAAAAAAAAAAGTCCTTAACTTCGACTCCAGACCCCATGAAGTCTCACGGCATCAGGTCAAACACGGGCAAGGAAACCTCCCACTGATATCATGTACGGCCCTCCCTCAGCTGATGAATCAGTGCTCCTCCATGTTGAACACCACTTGGAGGAAGCACTGAGGCTGGCAAGGGTACAGAATGTATTCTGGGTGGGTGACTTAATGTCCATCACCAAGAGTGGCTCGGTAGCACCACTACTGACCGAGCTGACCGAATCCTAAATGACATAGCTGCCACACTGGGTCTACGGCAGGTGGTGAGGGAACCAACAAGAAGAAAAAACATATTTGATCTCATCCTCACCAATCTGCCTGCCGCAGATGCATCTGTTCATGACGGTATTGGTAGGGGTAACCACCGCAAAGTCATTGTGGAGACGAAGTCCCGCCTTTACATTGAGGATACCCTCCATCATGTTGTGTGGCACTACCACCATACTAAATGGGATAGATTTCGAACAGATCTAACAGCTCAAGACTGGTCATCCATGAGGTGCTGTGGGCCATCAGCAGCAGCAAAACTGTACTTAAACATAATCTGTAACCTCATAGCCCGGCATATCCCCCACTCTACCATTACCATCAAGCCAGGGGATCAACCCTGGTTCAATAGAGAATGCAGGAGAGCATGCCAGGAGCAGTACCAGGCATACCTAAAAATGAGGTGTCAACCTGGTGAAGCTATAACACAGGACTACTTGCGTACCAAACAGCATAAGCAGCAAGTGATAGACAGATCTAAATGATCCCACAACCAATGGATCATATCTAAGCTCTGCAGTTCTGCCACATCCACATCTAGTCATGAATGGTGGTAGACAATTAAACAACTCACTGGATGATGAGGCCCCACAAATATCCCCATCCTCAATGATGGGGGAGCCCAGCACAGCAGTGCAAAAGATAAGGCTCAAGCATTCGCAACAATCTTCAGCCAGAATTGCTAAGTGGATGATCCATCTAGGCCTCCTCTGGAGGTTCCCAGCATCACAGATGCCAGCCTTCAGCCAATTCAATTCACTCCATGTGATATCAAGAAATGGCTGAAGGCACTGGACACTGCAAAGGTTATGGACCTGGACAATATTCCGACAATAGTACTGAAGCCTTGTGCTCCAGAACTTGCCGCACCCCAGCCAAGCTGTTCCAGTACAGCTACAACACTTGGATCTACCCAGCAATATGGAAAATTGCCCAGGTATGTCCTGGAAACAAAAAGCAGGACAAAATCCCACCTGGCCAATCAGGCTAATTACCGCCCCATCAGTTTACTCTTGATCATCAGTAAAGTAATGGAAGGTGCCATCAACAGTGCTATCAAGCAGCACTTGCTTAGCGATAACCTGCTCACTGATGCCCAGTTTGGGTTCCGCCAGGGCCACTCAGCTCCTGACCTCATTGTAGCCTTGGTTCAAACATGGTTCAAAAGAACTCCCGAGGAGAGGTTAGAGTGACTGCCCTTGACATCAAAGCAGCAGTTGACCGAGGGTGGCACCAAGGGCCCTAGCAAAACTGGAATCAATGGGAATTAGGGGGAAAACTTTCCACTGGTTGGAGTCATACCTAGCACAAAGGAAGATGGTTGCGGTTGCTGGAGGTCACTAATCTCAGCTCCAGCACATCACTGCAGGAGTTCCTCAGGGTAGTGTCCTAGGTCCAACCATGTTCAGCTGCTTCATCAATGACCTTCCTTCCATCATAAAATCAGAAGTGGGGATGTTCACTGATGATTGCACAATGTTCAACACCATTCGCGACTCCTCAAATATGAAACAGTCCATGTCCAAATGCAGCAAGATCTGGACAATAACCAGGCTTGGACTGACAAGTGGCAAGTAACATTCAAGGCACACAAGTGTCAGGCAATGACCATCTCCAACAAGAGAAAATCCGACCATTGCCCCTGGATGCTCACATTGTATAACAATCACTGAATTCCCCACTATCAACATCCTGGGGGTTACTATTGAGCAGAAACTGAACTAGACTAGCCACATAAACACTATGGCTACAAGAGCAGGTCAGAGACTAGGAATCATACGACGTGTAACTCATCTCCTGACTCCCCAAAGCCTGTCCAGCATCTACAAGGCACAAGTCAGGAGTGCGATGGAATACTCCCCACTTGCCTGGATGAGTGCAGCTTCCACAACACTCAAGAAGCTGGACACCATTCAGGACAAAGCAGTCCGCTTGATCAGCACTGCATCCACAAACATTCACTCCCTCCACCACCAACGCACAGTAGCAGCAGTGTGTACCATCTACAAAATGCACTGCAGGAATTCACCAAAGCTCCTTCCACAGTACCTTCCAAACCCACGACCACTACCATCTAGAAGGACAAGGGTTGCAGATAGATGGGAACACCACCACCTGGAAGTTCTCCTCCAAGTCCCTCACCATCCTGACTTGGAAATATATCGCCGTTCCTTCACTGTCACTGGGTCAAAATCCTGGAACTGCCTTCCTAACAGTATTGTGGGTGTACCTACACCACATGGACTGCAGCGGTTTAAGAAGCAGGTCACTGCCACCTTCTCAAGGGCAACTAGGGATGGGCAATAAATGCTGGGCCAGCCAGCGAAGCCCATATTCAGTGAATGAATTTTTTTAAAATGATCATTCTGGGGTTTAAATAGTTTTCATATGTACATATGACAGGTAGAAAATAATGAATTTGATAAAACTGATACTTTTTTTTATCAAGTAGATAAAGTGTATGCGTTCAAATTTTTTAAAAAGTCTCCACATTCCCAACATGATGGGAAGACTTGCATCAAACAAACCGTGCTATGTGCTCAGGATTTGGGACCTGCCAACACACTGAGAGTGAGGTGTTTATTGATTGCTAAAACAAGCTAATGAATTGCTTGTTGTTTAAAATGCTGCTTTTCCCAAACTTTTGTCTCAGGGAGCCTTTAAAAAAAATCTTGTGTGGGTACACATTGCTTTTAAACACAACTACCAATTGTAATTATCTTCTCTAAAGCTTGTGGAAAATAGTAAAATAAAATTATTGCAGACCAAAAACTATCAAACTCAAAACATTGGGCCTCAACTCCTTTGGAGCCACTGACATTTTCAGGGGGAAAAAAAGACTAGAGCAGGTGCAGGAAGCTGCTTCCTGAAAGAATTGGAAGTTACACTTAAATGCAGAAATATGGGTGGAGATTTCCTGTGCATACATTTCCAACATTTGTTCAAGCAGGACACCCAGCATACATAAAGTTCATCTCAAATAGGCATCCACAGTTTGGGTCTCTGAAGTCAAGCAGAAGTTCATTTAAAAGGGCACAATTTTATAAAGTCAAGTAAAGTAATTATCCATAGTCCATGAGGAACCATAGGCTTCTCTCTCTGTTAGAGAGAAAGAGAGAATGGAGAGAAACAAGTTTTATAAAGCTTGAGGGGCACGACTCTGCATTAATCACGGGGCAAGGCAAGGAGGCAGCTGTCCATGAACTACCACAGCCAGGGATTGAACCCATTGTTGATGTCATTCTGCACCACACTCTAGCCAACTTGCAAACTGAGCTAACCTTGTAAAATTTGCTCTGAAGTGCCATGTGAGAAGGTACACTTGTAGAGAGTGAAGGTTGGACAAAAAAGAGAACGTCTGTCTCCAGCCTACATTCAGTCATTGCAACTTGTATGCAGCATAGGAACTTGGTTATAACAGATTTACAAACAAAAGACTCCTTGAACAGATAACTATCTTGACGATGTGCAGAATGAAATTACAACAGCAGGGAACTTTAAAATGAATGTGAGCCATATCTTTCAAGCAAGCAAGTATAAAAAAGGGACTTGGGACTGGGTATTGACAGATCTTAAAGGTAACATGAAATTAAAAGACCATGGGGCAGCAGGTATCTCTAAATATTAAAAAAATATGAACCTACATATGCCTCTGTCAGCTTTTCCCATTAAAAATTCCAATATATTTATAGTGGAAATTGTCAATGTTAAATTGTGATGCTGTAATTACATCTTTCTCCACCTCCGCCTCCAATTGAGGCACTTTATGGAAGGGTGTAATTATAGAATGACAAGTTTAGATTGGTTGTTTCATAATAAATATAATAATAACAAATATAAAATAAGGTTGTAATGTACAACTTTAAAATAGAGACTAAATTATTTCTGCAAGGCTTGATCCAATTAATACTGCCACCTAACCCTGCTTCACCTAAAGAATCTCTTGTCACACTTCTGTGGCTTCACACACAGGAAATCTACTAAATTAATTTTCCCATGTTTGTGGCTTATGGCCAATCTCCCCAAAACTGAAATGCCCTCCAGGGAAGCAGGATGGGAAAGTACTAAATGAAAATTGTGGGTAAGATAGGCTGATGATAAATTAAACACCTTACTTAACAGCATTAGAATAAAGAGTAGTTCAAAAGTAAGTGGAATCAGGCAAGGGCGTGTAAGGGGAGAAATGCAAGGCTGACTAAGATAGGCTTAGAGTGCATGTGTGTAAATGCATAGAGCAGGTAAATAAGGTTGGTGAGGGAAAGGCATAAGTAACCAGATGGGACTATGGCATAGTGGTAACAATGGAGATATGGCTTAATCAAGAGGAGGAATGGGTACCTAATATTCCTGGATACCGTGTATTCAGGAAAGTCAAAGGATTAAAAGGAAATAGGGTGGCAGTATTGGGAGAGCTACTGTTTGCAGCACTAGAAAGGGATGATGTACTGGATTCAAAGACAGAATCGGTTGGTTAGGATTAAGGAACAATTGGGGAGCTATTATACTGCTGGGCGTATACTATAGGCCATAAAATAATGGGGAGGTGATTGAGGACCAAGTTTTCAGGTAAAATGCAGAAAGATACAAAAGACTTTAGGAATAATAGGAACTTTGGTTATTTTAATGTAGACTGGGAAAATGAAAATATGAAGGGGAAGGAAGGGCAGGAATTTCTGAAATGTATACAAGAGAACCCGAGCAGTATGTTTCCAGCCCAATGAGAAAGGAAGCAAAAATAAAAGCAAAAAACTGCGAAGGTTGGAAATCCAAAGCAAAAACAAAAATACCTGGAAAAACTCAGCAGGTCTGACAGCATCTGCGGAGAAAAATACAGTTAACGTTTCGAGTCCAAATGACTCTTCATCAGAACTAAGGAAAAATAGAAAAGAGAAATATAAACTGGTTTAAGGGGTGGCGGGGGGTGGTGGGACAGTTAGAGCTGGATAGAGTGCCAGTGATAGGTGGAGATTGCCAAAAGATGTCATAGACAAAAGGACAAAGATGTTCACAGAGGTGATATTAGCTAAGAAGTGTGCTAATGGTGACATTAAGGGTAGAAAGCAGGACAAACAAGGTTCAGATAGCCCTAGTGGGGGTGGGGTGGGGGGAAGGGATCGAAATAGGCTAAAAGGTAGAGATAAAACAATGGATGGAAATACATTTAAAAATAATGGAAATAGGTGGGAAAAGAAAAATATATATAAATTATTGGAAAAAGGGGGATCGGAAAGAGGGTGGGGATGGAGGAGATAGTTCATGATCTAAAGTTGTTGAACTCAATATTCAGTCCGGAAGGCTGTAAGGTGCCTGGTCGGAAGATGAGGTGCTGTTCCTCCTGTTTACGTTGAGCTTCACTGGAACATTGCAGCAAGCCAAGGACGGACATGTGGGCATGAGAGCAGGGTGGTGTGTTGAAATGGCAAGCGACAGGGAGGTCTGGGTCATGCTTGTGGACAGACCGAAGGTGTTCCGCAAAACGGTCACCCAGTCTGCGTTTGGTCTCTCCAATGTAGAGGAAAGCGTATTGGGAGCAACGAATGCAGAAGACTAAATTGAGGGAAGTGCAAGTGAAATGCTGCTTTGCTTGAAAGGAGTGTTTAGGCCCTTGGATGGTGAGGAAGGGGGAAGCAAAGGGGCAGGTGTTGCACCTCTGCGGTTGCATGGGAAGGTGCCGTGGGAGAGGGTTGAGGTTTAGGGGGTGATGGAGGAGTGGACCAGGGTGTCCCGGAGAGAATGATCCCTGCGGAATGCCACCGGGGGTGGGGTGAAGGGAAGATATGTTTGGTGGAGGCTGGTGGGGTGATTTCTGCATTCAATGGATCATCCTCCGCCATTTCTGCCAACTCAAGCATGATGCCACCACCAAACCCACCTTCCCTTCACCCCCCACCCCCGGCTGGTCCACTCCTCCATCAACCCCTACACCTCAACCCCCTCCCACTGCACCTTCCCATGCAACCGCAGAAGATGCAACACTTGCCCCTTCCCCCCTCCTCACCGTCCAAGGGCCTATACACTCCTTTCAAGGGAAGCAGCATTTCACTTGCACTTCCTTCAATTTAGTCTACTGCATTCGCTGTTCCCAATACGGTTTCCTCTACATTGGAGAGACCAAACGCAGATCCCCCCTTTTCCAATAATTTATATATATTTTTCTTTTCCCACCTATTTCCATTATTTTTAAATGTATTTCCATCCATTGTATTATCTCTACCTTTTAGCCGATTTCGATCCCTTTCCCCCACCCCAACCCCACTAGGGCTACCTGAACCTTGCTTGTCCTTTCTACCCTTAATGTCACCATTAGCACATTTCTTAGCTAATATCACCACTGTCAACACCTCTTTTGTCCTTTTTGTCCATGACACCTTTTGGCAATCTCCAACTATCACCGGCCCTCTATCCAGCTCTACCTGTCCCACCCCCACCCCCCCAACCTTAAACCAGCTTATATTTCACCTCTTTCCTATTTTTCTTAGTTCTGATGAAGTCATTTGGACTCGAAACGTTAACTGTATTTTCCAGGTATCTTTGTTTTTGTTGAGAAAGGAAGCAATGCTCAATCAAGTCCTGCAGAATGATATTGTGTAAGTGGAGCATGTTTCAATGGAGAGCATTTTGGGAAAAAGTGATCACAATATAATTTGAGTAGTTATGGCAAAAGGACAAGGAAAAATCAAATGTAAATATACTCTACTGGTGGACTGATTTCAGTGAGTTCAGGAAGGGATCTGGTCCAGATGGAATGGAATAGAAGATTTGTAGGTAAAACAGTTAGTGTGCAATGGGAACCATTGAAAAAGGAGATGGCTGAGGTACAGACTAGATGTATTTCCATGGCCGGGGGGTGGAACAGAAGGGCATTAAAAGCTAGAGCTCCCTGTTTGACAAAGATCTAGAGATTAAAATTAAACAGGAGGAGGTTTATGACAAATGTCAGATTCATAATCCAGTGGACAACCAAGCTGCAAACAAAGTACAGGGGAGAACTGAAAAAGGAAGTAAGAGAGGCAAAGAGAGTATATAAAAATAGATTTGTGAATGACACAAAAGGAAACCCAAAGTGCAAACGGAAAAAGGGTGGAGCCAATAAGGACCCAAAAAGATCTTCTTATGGAGGCAGAGGGCAACACTGATGTGTGAAATGAGAGCTTTGCATCTGTCTTCACTAAAGAGGATGCTTCCAAGAATGACACAATAGAGATAGTAGAAAAATTGGACTAGATATAAATAGATAAAGAGGATGTAATAAAAGGGTCTGCAGCATTCAAGTTGAAAAATCACCTAGTTCAGATGAAATGCATCTGTTCAGGGAAGCACGGGTGGAAATTGCAGTGGTCTAGCCACAATTTTCCATCCTCCTTAGTTATGGTGGTGGTGCCAGAGGACTGGATCTTTGAAAGTTATATACCTAGCTCCAAAAAGGAGGGATGAACTCAGCAACCACAGGCCAGTCAATCACTGATGAGGAAACATTTAGAGACATTAAACCAGGTCGAAATGAGTTGGCACTGGGAAAATATGGGCAGAGAAGAGATTTAATTGAAGTGCTCTAAATGATGAGGAGGCTGAACAGAGTAGATAAGCAGAAGGCATTGGCAGAAGGGTCAAGAACCAAAGGAAACTGGCAGGAAGAATAGTAAAGCTGTATACTATTTAAATGGAGAGATTGCGGAACTCAGGGTATCTGGGTGGCCTGGTTCATGAATCAAAAAGTATGCAGGTCCAGCAAGTGATTAAGAAGGAATATGGAACGTTGGTGTTTATTGCAAGGGAAATGGAGTATAAATGGAGGGAAGTTTTACTACAGCTGCACAGAGCCTTGGTGAGGTCACATTTGGAGTAAAGCGTACAGTTTTGGTCTCCTTATTTGAAAAAGTATATAATTGTGTTAGAATCAGTCAGAGAAGGTTCCTCTTGTGGGGGAGACTAGAAGTAGGGGACACGGTTTAAAAATAAGAGGTCTATATTTTAAGATGAGGAGAATTTTTTTCTCTCAAAGTATCATTACTCTATGGAATTTTCTTCCACAGAAAGAAGTAGAGACTGGGCCATTGAATTATTCAAGGCTGAGTTAGATAGATTTTTGATAGACAAAGGAATCAAAGGTTATGGGGGCAGACAGGAAGCTGGAGTTGAGACCACAATCAGATCAGCCATGAGCTTATCGAATGCCAGAGCAGGCTTAAAGTCTGAATGCCTACCTGTGCTTGCAAGTCCTATGTTCTTAATGTGTTTGGCCAAAGAACCAAAGGCGACATGAGGGAAAGCCTTTTTCATGCAATGAGTGGAATGCACTGCCTGAGAATGTGATGGAAGTAGAAATGTGGAAAAGGGAATTGGATAATTATCTGAATAGAAAAAAATGCAGGACTACAGGGAAAAGATGGCAGAATGGGATTAACTGAGTTGCTCTTGTAGAGAGCTGGCATGAACACAATGGACAAAATGGCAACCATCATGTGCTGTAACTTTCTTATGATTCTATTCTATTTGCAAAATTTTAAAAAAATTTTCAATTGCTTTTAAAACTATATTTTACTATTACTATAGGCATTAATTACTAAATATATTCAGCACCCTGATGATGTAAATCACAATGGCCAATAGCTGTCAGAACAGAACCACGGATACCGAAATACCGCAGAATATTCCTCTTCTCATCCAAGATACAGGATTGCAACTTCAGAAAATTAGGTGCTTCATCACATCGCAGTGGCCTGACCATCAACTGGAACCATCAAGTAAAATTATCCAGCCAATTTGAACTGCGCTATCTGATACTCAGGAGAGTCCATCTCCAGACACTGTGGATTATAGATCAGGGGAGGCAATGGCGTAGTGGTATTGTCGCTGGGCAAGTAATCCAGAGACCCAGAGTAATGCTCTGGGGACCTGAGTTTGAATCCTATCACGGCAGATGGTGGAAAGTCTAATGATGACCATGAAACCATTGTTGATTGTTGTAAAAACCCATCTGGTTCACTAATGCCGTTAAGGAAAGGAAATCTGCCATCCTTACCTAGTCTGGCCTACATGCAAAAATGCCACTCAGTTGTCACCACCACTTTCTCAATATGGGCAATGAGCAATAAATGCTGGCCCAGCCAGCGAAGCTCATATCACATGAATAAATAAAAAAGAGCTGAACTCCCTAGGTGAGGTGTGAGTGATTGCCCTTGACACCAAGGCCGCATTTGACCGGGTGTGGCATCAAGGAGTCCTGACAAAACTGGAGTCAACGGGAATCAGGCGTAAACTTTCCGATGGATGGAGTTTTCCCTAGCACAAAGAAAGGTAGTGGTGGTTATTGAAGGTCAGTCATCTCAGTTCGAGACATCACTGCAATATCCTGGCCATACAAATACTGTGGCTACAAGAGCAGATCTAAGACGAGTAACTCACCACCTGACTCCTCAAAGCCTGTCCACCATCAGGAGTGTGATGGAATACTGCCCACTTGCCTGGATGAGTGCAGCTCCCACAATACTAAGGAAGCTTGACACTGTCCAGGACAAAGTAGCCTGTTTGATTGGCACCACATCCACAAACATTCACTCCCTCCACCGCCGATGCACAGTAGCAGTAGTGTGTAACATCCACAAGATGCACTGCAGGAATTCACCAAGGTTCCTTCGACAGTACATTCCAGACCCACAACCACTACCATCTAGAAGGACAAGGGTAGCAGGTAGATGGCAACACCACCACCTGGAAGTTCCCCTCCAAGTCACTCACCATCCTGACTTGGAAATATATCGCCGTTCCTTCACGATCGCTGGGTCAAAATCCTGGAACTCCCTTCCTAACAACACTGTGGGTGTACCTACATCACATGGACTGCAGCGGTTCAAGAAGGCAGCTCACCACCACCTTCTTCACGGGGTAACCCTCATGAAGTAGGTAATGGGGATTCAGTGATGGCAATGCCATTGAACATCAGTAGTTAGATTCTCTCTTGTGGAGATGGTCATTACCTGGCACTTGGGAGGTGCAAACGTTACTTACCACTTGTCAGCCCAAGCCTGGGTATTGCCCAGGTCTCGCTGCATTTGGACACGGACTGCTTCAGTGTCTTGAGGAGTCGCGAATGGTGCTGAACATTGTGCAATCATCAGCGAACATCCCCACCTCTGACCTTATGATGAAGGGGGCACTGATGAAGCAGCTGAAGATGGTTGGGTCTAAGACACTACCCTGAGGAACTCCTGCAGTGATGTCCTGGAGCTAAGATGACTGAACTCCAATAACCACAACTATCTTCCTTTGTGCTTGGTATGACTCCAACCAGTGGAGTGTTCCCCCGATTCCCCGACTCCGGTTTTACTAAGGCTCCTTGATGCCACATTCTGACAAATGCGGCCTTGATGTCAAGGACAGTCACTCTTAACTCACCTCAGGAGTTCAGCTCTTTTGTCCATGTTTGAACCAAGGTCAGGAACTGAGTCTCCTTGGCAGAACCCAAAATGGGAGTCAGTGAGCAGGTTATTGCTAAGCAAGTGCCGCTTGATAGCACTTTAGATGACTCCTTCCACTACTGTACTGATGATGGAAAGTAGACTGATGGGGTGGTACTGGCTGGGTTGGATTTGTCCTGCTTTTTGTGTACAGGACATACCTGGCTAATTTTCCACATAGCTGGGTAGATGCCAGTGTTGTAGCTGCACTGGAACAGCTTGGCTAGAGGCGCAGCAAGTTCTGGAGCACAAGTCTTCAATACCATTGCCGGAATATTGTCAGGCCCCATCGCCTTTGCAGTATTCAGTGCCTTCAGCTGGTTCTTGATATCACGTGGAGTGAATTGAATTGGCTGAAGATTGGCATCTGTGATGCTGGGGACCTCCGGAGGAGGCAGACGTGGATCATCCATTCGGCATTTCTATGAAGATTGTAGCAAATGCTTCAGCCTTATCTTTTGCACTGATGTGCTGGGCTCCTCCATCATTGAGGTTGGGGATAGTTGTGGAGCCTCTTCCTCCTGTGAGTTGTTTCATTGTCCACCACCATTCATGACTGGATGTGACAGGACTGCAGAGCTTAGATCTGATCCGTCGGTTGTGGCATCGCTTAGCTCTGTCTGTCACTTGCTACTTATGCAGTTTGGCATGCAAGTAGTCCTGTGTTACAGCTTCACCAGGGTGACACCTCAATTTTAGGGACGCATAGTACTGCTCCTGGCATGACCTCCTGCACTCTTCATTGAACCAGAATTGATCCCCTGGCTTGATGGTAACAGTAGAGTGGGGGATATGCCAGGCCATGAGGTTATTCTGTTGCTGTCGATTGCCCACAGCACCTCATGGATGCCCAGTCTTGAGCTGCTAGATCTGTTCGAAATCTATCCCATTTAGCACGGTGCTAGTGCCACACAACATGATGGAGGGTATACTCAATGTGAAGGTAGGACTTCGTCTCGACAATAACTCTGCAGTGGTCAATCCTACTGATACTGTCATGGACAGATGCATCTGTGGCAGGCAGGCTGGTGAGGATGAGGTCAATTACGTTTTTCCCTCTTGTTGGTTCCCTCATCACCTGCCACAGACCTAGTCTAGCAGCTATGTCATTTAGGACTCGGCCAGCTTGGTCAGTAGTGCTGCTATGGAGCCACTCTTGGTGATGGACATTGAAGTCCCCCATCCAGAGTATATTCTGCACCTTTGCCTTCCTCAGTGCTTCCTCCAAATGTTGTTCAACATGGTGGGCGCTGAGGGAGGGGGGATACGTGGTAATCAGCAGGAGGTTTCCTTGCCCATGTTTGATCAGATGCCATAAGACTTCATGGGGTCTGGAGTCGATGTTAAGGACTCTCAGGGCAACTCCGCCACCGCTGCTGGGCCTGTCCTGCCCATACCCAGGGATGATGATGGTCGTATCTGGGACAGTATCTGTAAGGTATGATTCCATGAGGATGACTATGTCAGGCTGGTGCTTGACTAGTCTGTGAGACAGCTTTCCCAATTTTGGTATTAGCCCCCAGATGATAGTAAGGAGGACTTTGCACTGTCGACCATGCTAAGATTGCCGTTGTCGTTTCCGGTGCCTAGGTCAACGCCATCTGGCTTCATTCCTTTTTTGTGACTTTGTAGCAGTTTGTTACAACTGAGTGGCTTGCTAGGCCAATTCAGAGGGCACTTGAGAATCAACCACATCACTGTGGGTCTGGAGTCACATGTAGGCCAGACCAGGTAAGGACGACAGATTTCCTTCCCTAAAGGATATTAGTGAACGAGATGGATTTTTACGACAATTGGCAATGGTTTCCTGATCTTCATTAGACTTGGATATAGAGTTACTTTGGTTGACTTCCAAGTCTTACATTATTATAAGTCTTGTGCATTAACCTCACTGTTACAATCTTAATGTTATTCTAACATTTTTGCTATTACAGTATTAATATCAACAACATTGAAGTTAGAGGTTCAGGCAGCCTGGAGGCTTCATAACCCGTCCACATCTTGTTCACCGTTCTATCAGGAGAGTGGCATGCTCTGGTGTTGCTTGTTCTCGTTGTTGACTTGGAGGTTGGACTGGTGTTTGGGTATGGTTTCATACGTTTCTTGCATTGCTTGAGTTTAAACAGCACCTGGTTGGTCTGGTGCATGGTTGTTGTTACTCTTGACCATTTCTTGCAGGGTGGATGAAAATGGTATTCATTTCCTTGGTGGTGTTTTTTCTTCTTTCTTATCTGTTTAGGCCATTTGGAAGATCGCTGAGGTTGAGGAAGCGCATTCCTGCGGCAAGAAGAAGATTGAGTAGCATGGTCACCTCTGCTTTTTGTTGCTGATTGTGCGCAACTGCTATCAGGTTCCAGCATCCCTTGTGGTTTTGGCATGCTGCCTGGAATTTGCTGTGTGTGCACAGTGGTTGGTGTGTCTACCGACTCTACTATCACGGTAGTTGGAGATAGAGGCTGCTCAGACTGTTGCTGCATCTCTGGTACCACTTTGACCGGAGTTGCAATGGTAATCTCATGTGCAGTAGGTTGGACTGACCACTGGGGATTTTTCAGGACCTAGAATGATGATGGGCAAACCTGCTCCGCAAAAAGAAAAGGTCACAGGTGAAATCAGAGTCTGAATACTCTTCAGTGTTTGAGGACTCAGGACCATGCTGTTCTGGCCGACTAAGGTAGGCTTGACATCTTCTGCCAGCTGAATAAGATCGAGGGCTAGGCAGGCATCACTGCTCAGAAAAGAGAAAGGCTGATTATGCATGACATACATCAGCTCAAAGATTTGTTTGTCACCGTACCTCAGTGGTTCAAGGATCATGCCGAGGACCAGGAGTCAGACTCCCCCTGCTCCGTATGGTGGAGTGTCTGTCGTTGGAATCCAACAACCTTGAAGCCATGGTTGCTTGTCTGACAGGACTGTCACACTGGCACCTGAATCCAGAATAAAATTGGTTAGATGGCCATGGGGTATCATACACTATATAAATACAATGCAGACCACCTGCCCTTTTACCTTCTCTCCTCACCGTCCAAGGCCCCAAACACTCTTTCCAGGTGAAGCAGTGATTTACATGAACTTCTTTCAATTTAGTATATTTGCTGCTCACAATGTTGTCTCCTCTACATCGGGGAGACCAAACGCAGATTGGGTGACCGCTTTGCAGAACTCCTCCATTC
Organism: Carcharodon carcharias; assembly: GCF_017639515.1. NCBI lineage: Eukaryota > Metazoa > Chordata > Chondrichthyes > Lamniformes > Lamnidae > Carcharodon > Carcharodon carcharias. The sequence goes on from NC_054470.1 coordinate 182,291,440, forward strand.
AGTCCGTAAGCATGATACCAACTTTCTGGGTGGCTTGTCATTTTAATTTATCTACTTTGCCCTGACACTGACATCTCTGTCCTCGGCCTACCTCAGTGTTCCAATGAATCTCAATGCAAGGTTGAGGAACAACATGCTTCTTTGGTTTAGACACTTTTCATCCTTCTGGACTGAACACGGAGTTCAACAATTTCAGACCGTAATCTCTGCATCCACCACCCCTCCCCAAGTTGTTTTCATTCCTTTGCACCTATTGGCCTTAATCCTGTTTTCTTTTCCTTTCTGATGGCAGCTGTTCATTATTCTGCATTCACAAGTCCTCTGGACCCATCTTTTGTTCCTTTTCTTGTCCCAGTAACATACCCTTTGGCTATTCCCACTTAACCTGTCACTTAATGTCTTCCGCCCTATAACAGATCTTTCCTTTTGTTCTTTCTCTCTATTCACCAACTTAGAAGTTATTAAATTTCTAACTTTTCCCAGTTCTGATGAAAGGTTACGAACTGAAACGTTAACTCTTGTTTCTCTCTCCACAGATGCTGCCTGACCTGCTGAGGATTTCCAGCATTTTTTGGTTTTATTTCAGATTTCTAGCTTCCACAGTATTTTGCTTTTACACAAACTGGAGTTGTATTCCTCAGAATCTATAAGGTTAAGGGGTGATTTGATGGAAGTTTTTAATATATTAAAGGCAATGGCTAGGGCATATTGAGAGAATCTATTTCTGCTAGCTGGGGAGTTTAGGATAAAGAAACATGGTCTAAGAATTAGAGCCAGATCTTTCAGGAGGGAAATTAGAAAAACATTTCTACACACAAAGGGTGGTAGAGGTTTGGTGCTCTCTTCTGTAAATAGCAATTATCACAGAATCATAGAATGGTTACAGCACAAAAGGAGGCTATTTGACCCTTCATGCGCAAGCTCTCTGCAAGAGCTACACAGGTATCCCACTCCTCCACCCTTTCCCCACTGCTTTGCAAATTTTTTCTCTTCAGATAATTGTACAATTTCCTTTGGAAAGCCACGATTAAATCTGCCTCCACTGCATTCTTGGGTAGTGCATTGCAGATCCTAACCAGTCTGTAAAAGCATTTTTCCTCATGTTGCCTTTGGTGCTTTTGTTATCACCTTAACTCGACATCTTCACGGTTCTCAACCCTTCTGCCAATGTGAACAGTTTCTCTATCTACTCTGTTCAGACCCCTCGTGATTTTGAACACCTCCATCAAATCTCTTCTCAACCTTCTCTTCTCTAAGGAGAACAGCCCCAGCTTCTCCACTTTATCCACGTAACTGAAGTTCCTCATCCCTGGAACCATTCTCATAAATCTTTTCTGCACCTTCTCTAAAGTTTTCGCATCTTTTCCAAAGTGTGGTGCCCAGAATTGGAACAGTTCAGGTCAAACCAGCGTTTTATAAAGGTTCACGATAACTTCCTTGCTTTTGTGCTCAATGCCTCTATTTATAAAGCCCAAGATCCCATATGCCTTAATAAACACTTTGTCAAACTGTCTTACCACCTTCAACAATTTATGAACATACACCCGCAGGTTCTTCTGCTCCTGCAGCTGTTTAAAACTGTATTCTGTATCTTATAGCGCCTCTCCTCATTCTTCCTACCAAAACATATTTCACACCTCTCTGCATCAAATTTAATTGCCACTTGGCTGCCTATTCCACCATCCTGTCTATCTGCTCTTGAAGTCTATCATCACATTCCTCATAGTTCAAAACACTTCTAAGTAGTGTAATGTGTAAATTTTTAAATTGTGCCCTGCACACGAATCTAGGTTATCAATATAGATCGTCGTCCTAGTACCGACCCCTGGAGAACCCAACTGTACACCTTCTTCCAGTCTGAGAAACCACTGTTGACCACTATTTCCTGTCACTCAACTAACTTCATATCCATGCTTCCACTGTCCCTTTTATTCCACAGGCTTTAACTTTGATGACAAACAATTTTGTTATGTGGCACTATTGACTAGTGACAGTGTCCTGGATTTTTTTTTCTAAAAGCTTTCCTACCAACCGAGGTTAAACTGACCGCTGTTTTGTTGCCGGGTTTGTCTTTACACCCTTTTTTGAACAAGGATATAACATTTGCAATTCTCCAGTCTGCTGGCATCACCCTTGTATCAAAGGAGAATGGAAAGATTATGGCCAATGCCTCTGCAATTTTCACTCTTAATTCCCTCAGTATCCTTCGATGCATCTAATCCAGACGTGATGGCTTATCTACCTTTAGTATAGCCAGCTTGTCCAATATCACTTCTTTATCAATATTTAGCCCACCCAATGTCTCAATGAATCCTCTTTCACTATGATTTTGGCAACAACTGCTTCCTTGGTAAAAATAGATGCAAACTATCATTTAGTACTTCAGTCATGCCCTCTGCCTCCATGCATAGATCCCCTTAATCAGCTACACTACTTACTACTCTTACTTTTTAATCGACCTATAAAAAACTTTTGGATTCTCTTTTATGTTAACTGCTAGTCTCTTATCTCATACTCTCCCTTTGCCTCTCTTATTTACCTTTTCACTTCCTCTCAGAATGTTTTTATATGCAACCTGGTCCGTGCATGTATTATCAACCGGACATCTGGCATACACACCCTCTTTCTGCTCCATCTTACTTTCGTCATCCAGGGAACCGTGGCCCTTTATCCTGCTTTTCCCCCCATCATTAGAATGTCCCTTGACTAGACCCAAACATCACCTCTTTAAAGGCAGCCCATTGTTCCCTTACTGTTCTTCCTGCCAATTTCTGATTCCAATTCGTCTGGGTCAGATCCATTCTTACCCTACTGAAATTAGCTCTCTCCCAATTAAGTATCTCTATTCTGTGGTGCAGTGAGTAGGGGCCCCTGCCCCTAAACCAGATGCTCCAAGGTTTGAGTTCTATTTTCGGGATTTGATGGTCAAGGAAGGTGCACCTACACGGCCAAACAGGTTGAACATCAACCTGCAAATCCTTCCAATGACAATGGCAGGCGGTAAAAGCGGGAGAGGTTCCTGGTCAATGCTGGAGCATCTATCATCGCAGTCCATAGCTCCAGACTACAACACGCGTGCAAGAGTGCAGATTGCCACAGCAATTTGCACTCCTTGGGTACACACCGCCCTGGACTGCCCCTTATCCTTTTCCATAGCTAACCTTAAACCTTATGGCACTAGAATCACTGTCCCCTTAATGTTCCCCCTAACTGACCATTTGGTCGATTTGTGCCACCTCAGCCCACGGATTCAAAATTCAGCATTGCAAGCCCCGGGCAGCACCTAATCTTAATGACACGAGTAAACATCAGTCCTTCAGGTTGGGTGGGCAGATTATTTATGTAAAATCAAATAAAGCCGCCCAGGTAGCAATTGCTAAACCAGGAAAAAGACTTGGAAATGGTGGACTATTACAAAAAGCAAAAGCACGATAATTGGTGTCTACGGTACAAAAAGTAAATGGCTGGGCAGTACTTTGTGCCCCCCTCCTCCCTCCTTTCCCATTCGATTGGTTGCATAAGAGGCCAGGAGATCTCTCTCTATCTCTCTCCCCACTACCACCAAATGTTGCCCTGACTCTGGACTGTTCACACTGTCGCAGACGCCCGCTAACACCTGTCCTTTTGTCTCTGCGGCGCTCCAGCCTCGCCGACCGTTTTTTTTTCAAACGCGGGCACGTGACCTTCCAACGGCTGGTTGCGAGAGGCGTGACCGCTCGGCGGCCGACCAATCGGCCTCCGATTTGCAGCCGTTTCGAATCTTGTGTGGTCGGGGCGATGACGAAACCGGGAGGTCGCCGACCAATCAGCTTGCGACCGCCTGCGATTCAAACTGGTACATCCCGTAGCAGAGGAAGAGGTTGGGGGGTGGGGGTGGGGGTGGAGTGGGGGGTGGGGGGGGATTTTTTTGGGTTTGTCGAGCGCGGAGGCAGCAATGGCGCAGCCGAACTCGCTGGTGGCGCGACCCCGCCTCTCCCCCCGTATTGATGTGGATGGAGACCAATCGGGTAGCCCCCCACGCTGGCCGGCCCGCCCCCTCGACCAATCGGCGCTCACGGCAGCTCTGATTGACAGGGTGCGGCCCGGGGAAGGAAACGTGTAATCAAGTTGGGGTGAAGAGCAGCATAGTGAGAACCAGCGCCCTGTGTAGCTTTGTAGTCCATTGACGCCTTGTGTAGTGTGAGCCTGGTAGGTATCCCTATGTATATAATGGTACGGTATCTATATATATAAATATGTGCGCGCGGGAATACTTAATTTAAAAAACTCGTAGCTTTTTAAAAAAAAATCTAATGGACTTTTAAAAAAAATGAAAACTAACTAAAATAATGTTATGCATTTTGTGAAAAAAAAGTGCGACAACTTCTCTTCCCTTTAAAAACCATTTATTTCGCCTAAATGCTTTTATAAAGTGTGTGTGTGAGAGAGAGCGGGGGAGGGAGGGGGGGTGGTGGTGAAGGGAGGAGGAGGGAAAAAAAAGGTTTTATTTGGCAAAAAAGGGATATTTTTTGAAAAAAATCGGCGATTTGGACCTTTCTTTTATTTTTTTTTGCGATTTAACTTTTGCGCGCGTGTTTGGGTTTGGGAAAGGCAAATTTTTTTTTCTAAAAAATGGGGGGGGGGGGGGGTTTGTGTTTTTGGAAATGGCCGCCTCTGGGTTGCAATGCTCGATGTGTTTGCTTAATGGAAGTGCGCAGTGATTGCAAAGCGAGAGGGAAAGAAGAGGAAAAAAAAAAGGCCAATACCTCATTTGCCCAGACTTACATTCTTCTTTTGGGGGTAGGGTGGGGGGGGGGGGTTGTGGAGTAGGGTGGAATTTATGACTTTTTTTTTTAAAAAGTGTGCCTCGGATGATTATTTTTTTAAATTTTTTTTTTAAAAAAGCAGCGTCAAAAAATGCAAATGCATTTTACTTTTTTTTTCCCTCCCTCTCTCTTGTGTGTGTGTGTGTGTGTGTTTTTTTTTGGCTTGTTGCACTTGTGCAAGTGCTGCCCCCCTTCTCTTGTTTCTTTTCCTGCTCCATCTGCTTGGTTATTGTGTGTGTGTTAAAATGGAGGTAGACGGACGCCCAGGCAGTTCCACATCTGCTTGCACAGCCCGCCCTTTTTTTTCCCCTTTATTTTCTCTCTCTCTCTCTCTCATTTTTCATTTATCTTTAAAATTATTATTTTTTTTGTTTTGCTACTCTTCCCCCCCCCCCCCCTTTCCTCAAGGATTTTTTAATGTTTTTTTTCTTCTCTTTTGGTCACATAACATGTGCAATAGCCTGGTGTGTGCGTTTTATTTTTTTAATGTATGTGTATATATGTGGTTTCCCCCCCCCCCCATATGTATTTTTTTTTCTCCTCCAGTTTTTAATCAGCCGTGGATAAAGGTTTTACCAGCGTGAAAAAGTAAATGAATCTTGGGTTTGTGTGTGTGTGTCTGTATACGTGTTTTTTTTTCTCCAAAATATGTATTTTTTTCTCCTCCAGTTTTAATCAGCCATGGGTAAAAGTTTTTTTTACCAGCGTGATAAAGTAAATGAATCTTGGGTTTGTGTGTGTGTGTGTGTCTGTATACATGTGTGCTTTTTTCTCGAAAATATGTATTTTTTTTTCTCCAGTTTTAGTCAGCCGTGGGTAAAAGTTTTACCAGCGTGAAAAAGTAAATGAATCTTGGGTTTGTGTGTGTGTGTGTGTCTGTATACATGTGTGCTTTTTTCTCGAAAATATGTATTTTTTTTTCTCCAGTTTTAGTCAGCCGTGGGTAAAAGTTTTACCAGCGTGAAAAAGTAAATGAATCTTGGGTTTGTGTGTGTGTGTGTGTCTGTATACGTGTGTGTTTTTTTTCTCGAAAATATGTATTTTTTTTCTCCTGTTTTAATCAGCCGTGGGTAAAAGTTTTACCAGCGTGAAAAAGTAAATGAATCTAGGGTTTGTGTGTGTGTGTGTATATACATATTTCAGGAGAATTGCGTTTTAAGAAATTAGGAAAAACTTGTGTTTCGACATTTTTTTTTAAAAAAAAAGTATGTTCTAGATATGTAAGTTTGTGTGAGCTGCTATGTTCGTTATGTAATTTTTTTTAAATTGAGGGCATCATTTTAACTTTTTCTCCATCTACAAGGAATTCTGCAGAGCACAACAGTTTCTTGATTCAATTTCTGTAGCAGGTGGGCTTTTCTTTGGCTTGTAAGCATGTAGTTGTGTGGGTTTAACGATAGCTGAGCAACGGATCACAAGAATATTTAATTGGGTATTTACTATTACTTGCCTAAAGGTTATTATGTTAGTCTGATGGTGGGGGGGGGGGGGGGGGGGGGGGGGTGGTGGTGGGTTGGGGGGGGTTGGTGGTGAATGCACATATCAAACAATGGGTGTTAAGTGAAAGGTGCACCTGAATTTCTACCACATTGGATATTTGACAATTTCTTTTAGATGTAATGAGCAGTAATGATATTAACTATTTGATGTGTATTTTGTTATTTTTGGAAGCTATGGTGGCAGGTAACAGGAACTACAGATGTTTAGAGTGCCTAAAAGAGGCCATATGGCTCATTGGGTCTGTGTCTAGGGCAGGACTAAATGAATCCAACTCCTCGTATAGCTTTATCACCTTCTGATAGAGCCTTAAGACTTCACCTTAAAGCACAGTGAACTGCTTCAGAAGGGCATTTGTAGAGATGACTCCCTTGAATTAATTGTTTAAAATTTGGCAATCCCGACTAAATATAAGCTGTCTTGGTTTACAAAAATAAACTGCACCTCAAGTTTGTGATAATGGCAAATATCCCTTCAAAACAAATCTTTTCAAACTGCCAAATGTTAATTTTTCATAAAAATTGGAGCGCACTCTTGATGTTTGGTGATGGCTTTCCAGCAGTTTAAAATGCATTGCTTATTTAATACCAAAACACTACCTGGTCATCACATTGCTGACTGTGGTCCATACTTCAAAGGTAATTCATTGGCTGGGAAACTCTTGGATGTCTCTATTTAAACAGTGCTTAAACTGACTTGATGTGGGGTTGGTGGGGGTGAAATTCAAGTTTAAAAAAAGAGTAATTAAATCAGCTTGGTGACATTTTATAAAGGGGGAGAATGTCCCGGGACAATACTTATGCTGTTTTCTAGTTTTATTCCTAAATTTCATTCTTCGGATGACTTAAACGCTTTCATTTTTTTTTTTATCACAGATACAAACCAGCCATGGTTAGAAAAGATCCCAATAAGCCCCGGGGCAAGATGTCCTCATACGCATACTTTGTGCAGACTTGTCGAGAGGAGCACAAAAAGAAACACCCTGAAGCCACCGTCAACTTTGCAGAGTTCTCAAAGAAATGTTCGGAAAGGTGGAAGGTGGGACTGATTTGAGTTTTGCGTTTTGAAACGCTTTCAAATTTCTTTTGTGTATTTGTAATAGCTTGAATAGTTTTCTTTCTAGACTATGTCAAGCAAAGAGAAGTCAAAGTTTGAAGACCTGGCTAAGAATGACAAGGTCCGCTATGACCGGGAGATGAAGAACTATGTCCCTCAAAAGGGGGACAAGAAGAAGAAGAAGGACCCAAATGCCCCCAAGAGACCACCGTATGTACTGCAGTTGAAGTGCTCAAGATTATTGTTTTTTTTCTTCTCAACAGATGTCTTGTTTTTCATAACTTGTTTGTTCTTGCAGGTCAGCATTTTTCATTTTCTGCTCTGAGAAACGTCCAAAGATCAAGAGTGAATCTCCTGGAATGTCCATTGGGGATGTTGCAAAGAAGTTGGGAGAGATGTGGTCTACAGTGCAACCCAAGGATAAACTACCATATGAGCAGAAGGCATCCAAGTTAAAGGAGAAGTACGAAAAGGTAAATGGCACACTTGAAAGCTTAGCGTGTTTTAAATATCTTGGCAGCTGTAAGCTGGAAAAGTCCAATATTTGACTTAGTGATTCATTCTTTCCCTGCTTCCATCTTCTGGTGGGAAAAAAATCTTAACAGGTTTCTACATTCTTGTGTTCATATTAACTACAATTTACCAAAGTACCTTGATTTACCAGGACTTGATTATGCGGTATTTGCTTTACTTCTCTACACGAGGTAACTTATCCATGTTAGGTTTATTCATTTGAACCATATTTCCAATTTGCTATTTGTAAAGGGTATCCATTTGAAATCATCTTGGCAGATGGAGTAGTTTCAAGTCAAATAAGGAAATCTGTTTCATAATATGAAAAGTACAATGGAATGAATTTTAGCCCAACTTTGCATATTTTTTGTGTGCTTTCACCCTATGCTTGGAGAAGACTATAACTTTGGCTGAGTAGCTGAAAGTGATGGGGTGTACTCACTTCTGTACTATTTCATACCTTTGATTACTGAAGAATACATTTTTATATTTATACTATATCATCTAATATCTGCCACATTTATGTTGCACCCCATTTTGTCCAGTATAACTGAGTGCATAAAATTCTGATTACTGACAGTTATTCATTTCTTAGTCAAACGGCTAAATTCGTCTTAAGAATTTACATCATGCTTGAAGCTTGTGCAGAATCTCTGCCTGATTTGTGGATTTTCTGGAGCCTCTTCCTCTATGTTCCAGTTTACGCTTGTGCAAGTTAGGCCCCGATAAGCTATGTCTTATGTTTGAATTCTGCTTGGCTGCAGTCACCTCCATCCCCAGAAATGCAGACATTGTGGATTTTGCCACATTCAGGGTATTCCAGATTATTATCCTTTTCTAAGTTTTAAAAAAAAATCCCAATTTCACTTCAGGTGCAAACTCCCGCAAATTTCAGTGCTGTGTCCTATATTTCCTCACTTGTGCTTGTTGCGCCCCCCCCCCCCCCAAATGACCTACCTGCATTGGATCATGCTACTCAGCTATCAGTGAGTGCGTTGGGTGGGATTGGCTGTTAATCTTGCTGTATATCTTGGTGAATGTGTATATAGTTGAGAAAACCGTGTGAGGGCACAAAGTGAATTATGGTTGGTAGAGTTGACAATATGCATGATGCACACACACCAGTGTATTAGAAGAGACACAGGATTATAGGGGTAGATTCTTTTAAAAAAGAGTTAGGAGCGTGGGAAATTCAGAATTACAGAAAATTGGTGAATTTTGAGTCACATTTTGTGAAAGAGTATTAAATTCAACAGGTCAAAATGTGTAACTTTTAAGTAGTTAGACATCCCTGATAAGTTTCTGTGTAGGTCTATTAGGTGCTAGCTTTTCACAACTACAAGTTAGAAACAGTCTAATAAATAATTTTTTGAAATATTGTGAAGTGGTATTGAATGTACTGTGGTAACTTTTTTGTTTTAATTTTGCTTTCTAGGAAGTTGCTGCCTATCGTGCCAAAAGCAAGATCGAAGCTGGTAAGAAACCTGCTGCCAAGCCTGCTCAGGCTGCAAAGAAGAAGAAGGAGGAGGAGGAGGAAGAAGAGGATGAAGATGAAGAGGAAGAAGATGATGAGGAAGAAGAAGATGATGATGAAGATGATGATTAAATAAATCCAGATGTAAAAAAAGATCTTTGTCTAAGCTTGATCTATTTTTTTTTGCAAAGACAGGAAATGTGAACTCATTTGTAATTTGGATCAATGGCTTAGGTGTAAAGAAACTGTACAAAACTGTGTATAGTTAGTGTTGTATTTTTACACTGCGTAGCCAGGCCCTGTACTGTTTTAATTGTAAGTAGCTGATTTTTTTAAGGCACAGCCTTTCAAGAAGAGAGGGACTCCAGAGTGATGGAATGTTATTGCCTATTTAATGTTTTGTGTGGAATTTTCAATGGCAAAGGTAGTGAGGATTTTTTTTGTCATGCAGTTAATACCAATTTTTTGCGGATGGTTTTTGTAGATCTTTTGTCACTACATGTGATTGCTAACTTCTCATGTTAGATCATGATAAGAATCAATACTTTTTTTAATAAAACTGAAACATTATCTTGCAGTCGGCAATTATTTTTGCAGTCAGATTATAAAGTGGGTACAGATTGATATTGATGCAGTTATCAGTGCAGAGTGACCTGGATATAATGGCACAACCTTCCAAATGAAACATTCCTGACTAATGAACTTAAGATACCTTGAACATACACATTTCTTTTCTATGCTGACTTGGAATCCTGTGTGCAAAACATGTTTTGAGTAAACAATAGACAAAATTTACTTCCATTTTGAAAAAAAAATGGAAAATGTGCTTACATAATGTTGGAAGGTTTAAAAAGTAACCCACACAAATAATAAAGATGTAGAAAATGCTTTTTGTATGGAAATATGATTTACCCCTTCAATTAAAGCTGACCATAACAATTTGAAATTGCTGCTAGTGCAGTGGGACAAGAGACCTAGCTGACAACTTATTAAACTTGATGCCATCTGAAACCTCAGATGGGGACGTTTTATGATGTGCCTGTTTATTTTTGCATCACAAGATTGGTGTCCAGTGGGAGAAGGCAAAGGCTTTTAAAGGAGGGGACAGACAAATTTGTAGAATTTTATTCTAAAGGAAAACTAGCTTATGCTCATGAGTTGCAAATGCATGTGAGCATATTTAAGACCTTTTGTAAGAAATATGGCTTGAGTATACTTACAGATGGTAAACTGGATGCTTGGCAAAACTGGTAAAAGTTGAAGGAAAAAATTGGTTAAGGACTGAAAATGGGCTGGGGGATCAGAGCAATTAATCAGCCTGTTGCAATGGAGGCAGGCAAACTTTGGGCTGCCTCATTTAAGTGATAGCTATTTTCACCACTTCGGCTGCACCATATATAGCTATGATAGCACCTAACAGGGAGGTGTATTTTGGATGCTGAAAGTGGCTGGGAAAGAGGTCATCTATCCACAGGAAGTCACTAAGATGGACAGTGGGAGATGGTAACCATTGTCCATTGCAGCATTGCTCTGGCTGTGGTGTAGAAAGATATTTAATTTTATTATGGTCAAGTTCAGTGAATGCATCCTGAAATGCCATGTCCTCAAAAGAACCACTAGCCTTACATACGCCTACATTTACAATCCCCTCTTCACTCAACCACCAACATCAAGCATGAGTCATACCTAACATTTGCAATCTCTGCACACTTAACCTGAACAACATCCTGGGGGTTACCATTGACCAGAAACTGAACTGGACTAGCCATAAAAATACTGTGGCTACAAGAGCAGGTCAGGCTAGGAATTGTGCGATGAGTAACTCACCACCTAACTCCCCAAAGCCTGTCCACCATCTACAAGGCACAAGTCAGGAGTGTGATGGAATACTCCCTACTTGCCTGGATGTGTGCAGATCCCACAACACTCAAGAAGCTTTACACCATCCAGGACAAAGCAGCCAGCTTGATTGGCACCACATCCACAAATATTCACTCCCTCCACCACCATCACACAGCAGCAGTGTGTACCATCTACAAGATGCACTACAGGAATTCACCAAGACTCCTTCGACAGCACCTTCCAAACCCATGTCCACTACCGTCTAGAAGGACAAGGGCCGGGATGGATGGGAACATCACCATCTGGAAGTTCCCCTCCAAGCCACTCACCGTCCTGACTTGGAAATATATCGCCGTTCCTTCACTTTCGCTGGGTCAAAATCCTGGAACTTCCTTCCTAACAGCACCATGTGGACTGCAGCTCAAGAAGGCAGCTCATCACCACCTTCTCAAGGGCAACTAGGGGTGGGCAATAAATGCTGGCCCAGCCAGCAAAGCCACATCCCATGAATGAATTAAAAAATAAGCTGTGTGACCCTAGCAGGACCCAAACTGAGAGTCAGTGAATAGGTTGTTTTAAGCAAGTGCCACCTAATAGCACTGTTCATGACCCCTTCCATCACTTTACTGATGATCAAGGGTAGACTGATGGAGCAGCAATTGGCTGGGTTGGATTTCTCGTGCTTTTGTGTACAGGAGAAATGTGGACAATTTTCCACATTGCTGAGTAGATGCCAGTGTTACAGCTGTACTGGAACAGCTTGGCTAGGGGCGCAGCAAGTTCTGGAGCACAAGTCTTCAGTACTATTGCCTGCTGGTCTGCATCCTAGGGTCTTAAATTGACAGCAGAGATAATGGATGCACTGCTTGTAAACTTCCAAAATTAACCAGTTTCTGGAAAGGCCCCAGTGTCTTGGAAAACCACAAATGAAACAACACTATTCAAGAAATAAGGGAGGCAGAAAGGAAACTATAGGCCAGCCTGTCTAACTTCTGTCATTGGGAAAATCCATTATTAAGGAGGTAGTAGCAGGACATTTCGAAAATCATAATACAATCAGACAGAATCAACTTGTGCAAGGGAAATCATGTTCGGCAAATTTACTGGAGCTCTTTGAGGATGTAACAAACAGAGTGAATAAAGGAGCACCTGTAGATGTAGTGTATTTTGATTTCTAATTGGGAATCAATAAGTTGCCACATAAAGGGTTACTGCACAAGATGAGAGCTCATGGTGTTAGAAGTGACTTATGGACATGGATAGAGGATTGGCTACCAAACAGGAAACAGAGTCCAGGTAGGTGGGTAACTTTAAAGTTGGCAAACTGAAAATAGTGGAGTGACACAAGGATCAGTGCTGGGACCTCTATGATCTATACTAATGTCTAGAATGAAGGGATGGATTTCATTATCGCCACATTTGCTGATGACACAAAGACAGGCCGGAGAGCAAGTTGTGAGAATACAAAGAGTCTGCAAAGGCATATAGAGAGGTTAACTGAATTGGCAAAAATTTGGCAGTTGGAGTATAATCTGGGCCAATGTGAGGTTTGGCAGGAAGAATGGAAAAGCGTAATATTATTTAAATGGAGAGAAACTGCAGAATGCTGCAGTACAGAGTGATCTGGGTATCCTTGTACATGAATCACAGAAGGTTAGCATGCAGCTTACAGCAAGTAATTAAGAAGGCAGATGGAATGTTGGACTTTATTGCAATGGGGATAAAATACAAAAATAGGGGAGGCTTGCTACAACTGTAGAGAGCATTGGTGAGACCACACCTAGAGGCCTACAGCTTTGGTCTCCTTACTTAAGGAGGGATATACTTGCATTGGAAGCAGTTCACAGAGGGTTCACTAGTTTGATTCCTGGGATGAAGAAGTTGTCTTATGAGGAGAGATTGAGCAGGCTGGGCCTATGTTCATTGGAATTTTGAAGAATGAGAGATGATATTATTGAAACATATAAGATCATGAGAGGGCTTGACAGGGTAGATGCTGTGAGGGTGTTTGCCTCCTGGTTGAATCTAGAGCTAGGGGGCACATTTTAAAACTAAGGGGTTTCCCATTCTACAGAATGGTCATTAGTCTGTGGATTTATCATCCACAGAGAGCTGGATTATTAAATGTATTCAAGGCTGAGGTAGACAGATTATTGATCGACAAGAGAGTCAATGGTTATGGGGGACAGATAAGAAAGTGGAGTCATGGCTGCAATCACATCAGCCATAGTCTTATTGAATAGCAGAGGAGGGGTCGAATGGCCAACTCATCCTATTTCTTATGAATTTATAACCTTATAATCTGAAGCACAATCACAATGAAATGCTTGGTGCGTTCATAGGCCTTTTATTTGCTCATGGCATGTAGATGTCACTGGCTGGGCCAGCATTTATTGCCCCTCCCTAATTGCCCTTGAGAAGATGGTGGTGAGCCACCTTCTTGAACCACTGCAGTCAATGTGGTGTAGGACAAGATGGTATAAAGAAACTTGACACCATCCAGGACAAAGCAGCTCGCTTGATTGGCACCCCATCCAAAAACTTTCACTCCCTCCAGCACCAGCGCACAGTAGCAGCAGTGTGTACCATCTACAGGATGTTCTGCAGGAATTCACCAAGGCTCCTCAGACAGCACCTTCCAAACCCAGGACCGTTACCAAGTAGAAGGACAAGGGCAGCAGACATATGGGAGCACTACCACCTCCAAGTACCCCTCCAAGGCACTCACCATCCTGACTTGGAAATAAATCGCCATTCCTTCACTGTTGCTTGGCCAAACTCCCTCCCTAACAGCACTGTGGGTGTACCTACATCACATGGACTGCAGCGATTCAAGAAGACAGCTCACCACCACCTTCTCTAGGGCAATTAGGGATGGGCAATAAATGCGCACTCTCGTGGGCTCATGCGAGAAGCGGCAGCGCACCTGTTGACAATTAAGAGGCCTATTAAGGCCCTTAAGTAATTAATAAAGCAGCATTTTTGACTGCCCGCTCAACCGTTCAGTTGACAGGTGGGCGAATAGGCCAGGCAGCCTTTGCATTTTTAACAAAACCTCATCTATGGGTGGGATGAGGTTTCTAACGATTACTAAAAAAAAAAATCAATAAAAATTTTTTAACATCATTTTTTACATGTCCCTCTTCATGTGACTGAGTCATGTTTACCTCATATGTAAAAAGTTAATTTTTCATTTTATAATCCTTCAGCTCCCTGATGCAACTCTGTGCCTTCAGGGAGCTGTCAGTGAGCACTCCCTTGCGTTTGCGCACACTTCAGCGGCCACTCTCCTCCCGGCCCCCCCAGCCGGCTAGCGCCGAGGCCCTTAGCGTGCCTTTCACCCTGGCCGTTGATTGGCCAGCCAGCGTGAAATCGCGGTGGGAGCCTGATCACGGGCGGCGGTTGTTCTGCAGCCGTTCCCTGGCCTGTCTGCCGCACCCGCCCAACGAGGGGAAAACCCTGCCCTTAAAGTTGGAACCAAGGTCTTCAAAGACCTTTGCTTGGCTTCCTCATTTTTCTCAATTACACGCTACGCCTCCGTCATCTGAAATCGCAATGTCAATGTCCACATGCGAGCTGACGATATCCAGATCTGCCTTTCTTTCGCCTTCCTTCACCCACCCCCACAACCGCCCCACCCTCCCACCCCTGCCACCTCCAGCCCTAACTTGACCAGCTACCTAAATAAAACAAAAAAACTGCGGATGCTGGAAATCCAAAACAAAAACAAAAACAGAATTACCTGGAAAAACTCAGCAGGTTTGGCAGCATTGGCGGAGAAGAAAATAGTTGAAGTTTCGAGTCCTCATGACCCTTCAACAGAACTCAAGTTCTGTCGAAGGGTCATGAGGACTCGAAACGTCAACTCTTCTTCTCCGCCGATGCTGCCAGACCTGCTGAGTTTTTCCAGGTAATTCTGTTTTTGTTTTTGTTTTGACCAGCTACTTGTTTGACAGGCAGTATTGGATGAGCAGAAATTTCCTGCAATTGAATTTTGGGAAGAGCGCAATCTATGGTTTTGGCCTCCAGTTCAAACTCTGCTCCCTTGTACCGACTCTCTCCTCATCTCCCACCCCCGCAAACCCCCAGCGACTGTCTGAGGCTGACCCAGACTGTCTGTGATTTTAGAATCATATCTCTCAAGACTGAAGTTTTCTTTTACAAAATGGAAGGACGTGGCTTGATCTGGGCGTCTGGATGCTAATCTGGGATTTTTTTTTAAAAGAGGATCATAAATTCATTTTACTACAGTCAGCAAGCAGGCCTCTTCCAAGCAATCACTACTTTATGGTACTTGAGAAAGGCCTGGTTGTTTGCTTTGAACTGCAATCACTTTAATTGATAGAGAAAAAAAAACTGAAAAGGAAGGTTGGTAACTGTAATGACTTGACGGACCAGACAGGCTTCAACAAGAAAGATAAACTTTATTACAGAGAGCTTTTTTAGATGCTACATGTTCGATCAGGGCTCTTATCAGGAAGCCCCGCCCCTGGATTCACCCGCGCTTATGGCTCATTGGTCGGAGCCTCCAAGAACATCACATGACCCTCTGATAGCCAGCAGGAAAGGCAATACCTTCAGTGACAACATTTCCTGCCCCTTTAGATTTTTACAGTTTCTATTTACAGAGAACATTTGAGTATCCAACGTATGCATATATACAACTTCAGATTAAGGGTGGAATTTTCCCAAATTTGCACTAGGTGCAGTTTCGGGCCGGTAAAACGATATTTTATCCACTGACGGCAATGGCTGGTTTTCACGCCGTATCATCCCGAACCCGCCTCATTATTTATGCACTCCCAGGAAACATGCCGTTTCCATGGCGAGCGGGCTCCTCATTCACCCATCCACCATCAGTCCGCCATTGCATCACGTAGGGCTCCATGTTTAAAGGCCAGCCACAAGCACAGTGCTCATTGCTTCCAGCTCACCACTGCTGCCCGGGAGACATGGCACTCAAAGGCAAGAAGACTGCACCCCCCTTCCCCAGTTTAATGATAGGTCCCTCGAGCGACTGCTGGATGCTGTGGAGGCCTGCCCGGATGTCTTGTACCCCCGCTTTGGCCGCAGGATGGGCAGCAATGTGACCAATCTGGCTTGGGAGGCGGTGCCAGCTGTGGTCAGCACCAATGCCCTTCAAAAGAGGATAGACACCCAGTGCCGCAAGAGGATGAACGATCTCCTCCGTTCCACCAGGGTAAGTCACTCTCCTCATCACTCTCAGCTCACACACTCGCCAACCCATCACACATCCACAGGGCCCTCACTCATTGCCAGTGCAAGGGACATCATCATTCACTCTCTCACGCGGACATCCATTGTCTTCAGCCCGTCCATGGGACAACTCACTGCCCACGCAGGCCAGGCGTACTTATCATCTGGCCTGGCAGGGGTCCTGATACACTCTCCCCATCTCTCTCCATGCAGGACAAACTGGCTCACAACGGGAAGGAGTGGTTGCAGAACGGTGGAGGAATGCTGGAGATCAAGGTCCTCACGGACTTCGAAAATAGAGTCATCCGGCTGACCGGTGACAAGCGGGACAGGTCCTGTGCTGACGATGAGTTTGGCGCTGGTCTATCAAGCGAGGGTCCAGCAGTGCAACATACATCAGACAAACATGCTATGGGTGATGTGTCCTGTGTCAAAGGCCACTGCCAAGCACTAATTATCTCCCCTTGCTTCTGCAGGCACATCTGCCAAACAGCTGATGGAGTCCATGACCCAGGGCCTCCAATCAAGCTCAGAAGGAACCTCCAAAAGGGAATCTGAAGGCACCTTCCTCAAAGTTCAGTCACAGCGCTCACCCACACCCTCCACCAGTGCAGAGATACACACCTCGGTGGGACGTGGCTTTCTAGGGCACATCGCACTGTCTGATCCATAGCATAGTAGGGGCTTCCCAGGTGTCCAGCACTCAGAGAACTGCTGAAGGCCAGAAATTTGCTGAGTCTGAGGCAGATGACGAGCCTCTGGATCCGGTCATGTCACAGTTGCTGGACCTACAAAGGCAAGCTCGGGGGACATCAGGA